>NC_061510.1:271794400-272054342 GCF_022539505.1 Lolium rigidum | reverse complement strand
GTGAGTGGGCTGGTTGGTGGCTGAAATAACTGCCAGGTTATTGCCGGCGCACCTGGACCATGGTGCGCCGGCAACATATACCCCTTTCGGCTATATCACCCCCGGGCCAGGCCCAAGAATCATTGCCGGCGCACCGGCCCGGTGGTGCGCCGGCAATAGCAAATTTTCCACCGGCGCACCGGGCCGGTGCGCGCGCAATGATTCTTGGGCCTGGCCCGAATCGGCCGGGGCCATGCCAGGAAATAGCGCCGGCGAGCCTTTCCAAGAGGTGCGCCGGCAGTACTCCTTCTTCGCCGGCGCGTCTGAAATGTGGTGCGCCGGCAATCCTTGCCACCGGCGCATGCACAAGGTGGTGCGCCGGCACAACTTGCCTCCACCTATAGGCTATTCCCTAGTAGTGAATTCCCCAACCAAGGCAAGATAATACTCTTGCAAAGTGCAAAGCTCACCATGAGCAAGGCATTACCCATTTACTTTATGTTCATGATCCTATTGCCCAGTTTTACTTTACAAGCTTTACTTACTGTTGTTTTATCAAAGTACTTTTTGATTCTTGATTCACTTGGTTAGTATGGGACTAGTACAAGAGTATCAAGGTTAGCCTAGAAGCAAAGCAAATTACTTAGCACCCCTCATACTTAGATACTAGTGCTAAATTAAAAATTGACTACTCTAGATGGGAATATGTGAAATGAAATGACTTTGAAAACCTTGGAATGATGATTCATTCTATTGAAAGATTTTGAAGGTGAATATGACTGGTGAATGACATGGTGAATTTTACAAAAACTGATGGTTGGGTTCGGATGCGATACCATTCCAATTTTACAAGTACCCCCACAATACCTTATATGGGTAGGGCTTAACTCGGAAGTTTATGTATCTTAGTATGGGTTCCCTCGTAAACAAGCGTCATCGGGGTTATGCCAAGGGCTGCCTCCAACAAAATATGAAATGATGTGATATGACGTGAATATGAGGTGAATGTCCGGCCCAAGCCCTCGTGCGGTTCCCGAGCTGACCGTTTGTCTTCACTCGGGAGGCCAAGCTCATGGGGAGAGATGCCTATACTACGGTATGTAAGTGAAAGGTTATGGTTGGTAGTCCGCACACGGAGTGTGATAAATCAGGGCCGATTAACCCGACGGATTATTGCAAATGTTGTGGCACAAGTGTACGACCTCTCGCAGAGTGTAGAACTATTCGAATAGCCGCGTCCACGGTTATGGACGGTTGGAAAGGCCATACTGTTCCGTCATCAGACCCTTTTCAAAAATGTGACATGTGAAGGGTGACTTGTGATTTGAATTTGAAATGGTGACTTTGATTTGAATCACAACAGAGTTGTGGCAATGACACTAATGTTCCCACATGAGTTAGTTAGCACATGAAGAGTCTTTATTTCAAATACTTGTGAACTAAAATTGGCTTTATGCAAAAGAAACTAGAGCTTAGCACCCCCTTACTAGAATTGTTGTTACTTACATTAGTATTAGTTTGCGAGTACTTTAAAGTACTCACGGCTTTGTCCCTGGCTATTCAAATGGCCAGACTATGAAGAGGAACAACAGTATGAAGAAGATGGACAGCAGGACGTCTACGACAACTAGGACTACTCCTGACGTCAAGCGTTGGCCTGTGGACTAGAGAGTCCCTTCTATTTTACGCTTCCGCTATGAACTTGTGTATGTCCGTTGATCAGTAGATCAACTATTTGTGTAATATTGGATCATGTGATCTATTTGTAAGACGACTATGGTATGTAATGAATGATGACTTATGATATTCAACTGTTATGTCTCGCAACAACAATATTCCTGGGATTGGGATGTATGGCATAACAGGCATCTGGACTTAAAAATCCGGTTGACAGAACCACGCCAATCCCAGCCGCCTCCCTTGTGGCCACATCTCCTGCGCTCTGCGCTTTTCTCCATGGTCGGACTACGATTGGACACACCAAGGGAATAATGATAATAGCCATCACCACTATCGTCAGACTCCACAGGTGTAGAGTACTTTGCAGCAGATGCCACTTTTCTTCTCTCGCCGTCGAGTACGTGAACGAGTCCTTAATGCAAAGACGGTGCCGGCCTCCCTAGAATCATGCCGACCCCTGTTGCCGCGCTTCAGGCCATGTCTCACGCGCCCTGCACTCTTCGCCTTCTTGCCCGGTGAACGAATAGACTAATCGTTGGAATAAGGTAGCCGATGACGGCCGATCGCAATCTAATCTTGCGACCGGCCGTCATCGGTTTCCTTATTCCAACGATCAGTCTATTGGTTCACCGGGCAAGAAGGCGAACAGTGCAGGGCGCGGGACACACGGCCTGAAGCGCGGCAACACGGGCCGGCACGGTCTTTGCATCAAGGACTCGTTTCACCGGACGGCGAGGGAAGAAAAATGGCATCTGCTGCAAACTGCTATGCACCTGTGGTGATGGTGATTATCATTATTCACCCGGTGAGTCCAATCGTGGTCCGGCCATGGAGAAGAGCGCAGGAGACGCGGCCACAAGGGAGACGGCTGGGACTGCCGTGGTTCTGCGCCGCAGAGGCAGATCAGCGTTGTTGTGTCGTCAAGGACCCGTTCACGGAACGGCGGCTGGGGAAAGGGGGCCCTTCCGCAAAGTATACTCGCGGTGTATACTGCAACTATGGTTTCTGACCATAGTATTTGTGTTGACCAACAATGTATGAGGCACTTATTCCATTTTGTCATTCCATTTGCTTTGAGATTTTCAAAATGCCGATGATTAAAATGTTTGGTCCTCGTACACTTGGGGGTGGCGTAAGTGAGCCTGGTAAGATAGCACAAATATCAATCTCTTGTGCATCAGACTTGGTCTCACTTACGCCATCCCTGAATGTTAATATTTGTGTTGACCAACAATGTATGAGGCATTTATTCCATTTCTCTTGTGCATCGGACTTGTTGGTCTCACTTTCTCCCATTTTCATCATAGTAGGAACTGGATATGAAGACCCTGATGCAAGCGAGCCTGGTGGGTAGAGATGAGGGAGCAAAGGAGGAACCGGATGAAGACTACTTTGTATCTCGAAATTGTGAAATTTGTATGAATTAAGAGTTGTATATAGCTAAACATTTGACACTTGACACTATATATGTATCTCGATCGGGCTCTAAGTACTGTGATGATGATGTATAATGTTGCTATGTTATATGTGTCTATATTATATCTGTCTATATTATATCTGTATATAACCTGTATACTGTGTATAAAACCTGTATAATACACCAGGCAGTATAAAATCGAGTATACCTGTACAATGTTCTGTGGCGCACCAAAATGTAATTCAGTGGCGCACCTGTTTCTGTGGCGCAGGGGGAACCATGTGCGCCACCGAAACCTTAATTCTGTGGCGCACGGGCCACTGCGCCACAGAAACCTTATTTTTGTGGCGACGTTTCTGTGGCGCACCACCCGTGCGCCACTGATGAGGCTTTTCCTACTAGTGTTACTATTAATTGTAGTGGGAGCAAATTCAATAAGATAGCTATCATTATTATTCTCATCACCATAATCATCATATATAGGAGGCATATTGTAATCATAATTAATTTTCTCCTCAATAGTAGGTGGACTAAAAATATGATAGTATCATTGTAATCATCATATATAGGAGGTAAAGTATCATCAAAGTAAATTTTCTCCTCCATGCTTGGGGGACTAAAAATATCATGCTCCTCAAAACCAGCTTCCCCAAGCTTAAATTCTTCCATAGCATTAGCAATAATAGTATTCAAAGAGTTCATGCTAATAACATTGCTACAACTATTTTGCAAACAAAGTTCCATGGGTTTTTTAATTCTCTCTTCAAACACCTCATGTCCTAACTCAAGATAACTACTATAAAGATCTCTAATATTTTTGTTGTTTTCCATTAAGCCTAACTAGTGAAAATAAAAACAAGAGACAAAAAGATAAAATTGCAGAATCTAAAGGAGATACCTTCGAGCACTCACACATCGGCAACAGTGCTAGGAAATAGCTTAGTAGTCGGAGGATGCGAATACCTTTTACCTTACCTCCCCGGCAACGGCGCCAGAAAATAGCTTGATGTCTACGCACGCTTCTATTCCTGTAGACAGTGTTGGGCCTCCAAGAGCGAGAGGTTTGTAGAACAGCAGCAAGTTTCCCTTAAGTGAATCACCCAAGGTTTATCGAACTCAGGGAGGTAGAGGTCAGAGATATCCCTCTCAAGCAACCCTGCAATTACGATACAAGAAGTCTCTTGTGTCCCCAACACACCTAATACATTTGTCAGATGTATAGGCGCACTAGTTCGGCGAAGAGATAGTGAAATACAAGTAATATGGATGATTGTAAGTAGTAATTGCAATCTGAAATAAATATGGCAGCAAGCAAACATGTAGCAGAACTTGTTGAAAACGGTGTTTCAATTCTTAGAAACAAGGCCTAAGGATCATACTTTCACTAGTGGACACTCTCAACATTGCAATCATAATTGGATATAAATAAGCACTTCACTATGCTATTCTGAATTACTCTCTGGCCGGATAACGAACACTAATTCACCGTGTAGGGATGCAAAAGCAAACCTTAAAGATGTATTTCCAAGTACTAATAAACACCCCATGCTGTCACTGTGAGCATTCATAGGAGGTACTAACACACCACAATATCATAGAGACATCCAACTCAAATTATAACCCAGTGAACAAGTATTCTGTGAAATATAGCCTAAGAGACCCACACGGTGCACACACTGTCACCTTTACACACGTGGGACAAGGAGTCTCCGGAGATCACATAAGTAAAATCCACTTGAATAGCATAACGACATCTAGATTACAAAGCTCATCATATGGATCTCAATCATGTAAGGCAGCTCATGAGATCATTTATTGAAGTACATGGGAGAGAGAGATTAACCACATAACTACTGGTAAAGCCCTTAGCCTCGGGGGAGAACTACTCCCTCCTCATCATGGGAGACAGCAGCGGTGATGAAGATGGCGGTGGTGTCGATGGAGATGGCTTCCGGGGGCACTTCCCCGTCCCGGCGGCGTGCCGGAACAGAGACTTCTGTCCCCCGAACTTGGTTTCGCGATGGCGGCGGCTGCGTAACTTTTCTCGTCTCGTGGCTTATCTCTTTAGGGTTTTCACATCTGGGAGCATATATAGGCGAAGGGGCGATGTCGGTGGAGTCCCGAGGTGGGCTCTCCACCAGGTGGCGCGGCCAGGGGTGGCCCGCGCCGCCCTATGGTGTGGGCTCCTCGTGGGCCCCCTTCGTCTCTCCTTCGGACTCCGTGAAGCCCCTGGAAAAATAAGAACGTGGCCTTTTGTTTCGTTTAATTCCGAGAATATTTCCTGTGTAAGATTTCTGAAATCAAAAACAGCAGAAAACAGGAACTGACACTTCGGCATCTTGTTAATAGATTAGTTCCGGAAAATGCATCAAAACGATATAAAGTATGAATAAAACATGTAGGTATTGTCATAAAACTAGCATGAAACATAAGAAATTATAGATACGTTGGAGACGTATCAGCCACCGGCTGGCCTCCCGTAGCTGCAACTCGGTCGGCTCAACGTCGTCGACGAATTTGGCGAATTTATCCGGGAGCCGCTTGATGCCGAGGGGGTCCTGGTCGATGCGGAGGACGAACTCGAAGCATCGTACCTCCTGCGAAGACGACGACAACGTAGGCGACGGCGAGCGTGGGGGGCATAGTTGCTCCACCTCGGCGACCGCGACATCGACCACCTCGCCGGCCACCTGGACCAGCCATGGAGTACCTCGCGGGGCTGGTTGCGTCGCAGGAAGAGCGAGGTGGCACTACGATGGAGGTTATGGCGGCTAGGGTTTGTGTGGAGGAGAGGATGAGGAAGACGAGCGCACACCCTGTTTATATACGTCGGAGGCAGCCGAGGGGCGCGGCACGCGTGGCTTCGCTATAACTTCGTTGGAAGAGTTGGACGGCGGCTACTCGGCAGACGAGACATCGCCATTAACGTGGCAAAGGCCGCCGAAGCACGCGTCGTCGCCAGTGACTGGTGCGGCTGAAAAGACGCATCGAGCCAGGATCGCTGTCAGGCGGGCCTGACGAATCGTCCATCCAGACGCAAGCGGTCACTTGGCGCGTCCGCGAAGACGCATCCGAGCCACATATTTGAACCGCGTTTCCGTCTCCGCGAGCATCCTGGTCATTATGCGTCAGGCCGTTGAGCTGATCCCAGAGGCTTTTCTCGACCGCGCGGACCCGACCGTTTGTGTCGGTCGTGTTGGAGATGGCCTAGGATCCACGATTTAGTGCGACAAGTATATATAAGTCATCTTCTATTTTTTATTTTTTTTTGCGATTCTTCTATATTTTGTTCAGTCACTCGTATCAAGCCTAGACGCGAAATAGGCATGGCGTTAGGGAATCGTTACGTGTTTTGTGTCTAGGTAGGTAAAAAAGTACGTGTACATCTTCTTCGCACTAGGAAACATACTTCTACTCGTTTAGGAATATTGAAATAGAAAACTTATGACATGAAAGTTGTCCGTGAAACGACGAGATGAAGCTTCTCCGCAAGGCAAATTTTAAAGGATCCATGGTGTGCGATGAATTTAACAAAATTCATCTAAAAAAAACTTCAAAAGTGAACACGACGTAGCGAAACTACCTGTCGCGGGAATGGAATCACAATGTTACGTATTTCTTTCCCCATGCAAAGCTTATGCACCTTTATGTTGATTAGAGAAGGATTGAGATGAAGTAAATTAGATCCAAAGTTGTGTACATGGCTGCATGCTTGGAGCAATGAGGAGACAACTTTTGCTTTAAAACTTGTGACATACAAATATAGTCCCAAGATACTACCAAACGCACGATTTTTAATTCACCGGACGCAAGAAAAGATTACACGAGCACCCAAACACATCCTAAATCTTCTAAACGTCATCTCTAGCTAAGACAGTAAGACGTGACCATATGTTCGCTCTGAATCAAAATTATTGGACTCGGAAATGTTCGGCCGAATTTGATGCCCACTAGCAGAACCCTACTAGTCGTGTACGTTGGCTCAGTGTGCAGCTGCGGTAATATGTCGCTGTTGAACTTGTAAAGGAGGTTCAGTTATTCCTTAAAATCACGACTGAGGCTTGCTTAAGGGGTCTTTCATATGGTGCTTTTGACGTCTTCCCCCGTTAAGCACTAAACGTGGAGAGTTCAGCTTCGTCTTACCTAGTCACTGATATCGCCTTTTTATAAGAAATAAAAGCCTTTTATTGACGCCTAATCTAACTAGTGCACACGTGCCTAGTTAGTATTAGCAGAGGCAGAGATAAATTTAAGGTGTGGCAAAATCAATAAATGAGAAGTGCAAGACTCCACTAGATATATACTACTACCTTTGTCAAGGAATAAGGGCGATTTGCACAAAAATAACCCAAAACTTAAAGAAAAGCACAGACTGACCCTCCGGCGAAACTATTTCACCCATCTAACTCTTTTGTGTGGCGCCCCTCCCATCGGCGCCACACATGCCAGTGTGGCGCCCCTCCTGCCGGCGCCACTCTCCCAGCCGACGTGGCGCCCTCGACGCTGAGCTGGTGCGCCGATCCGACGTGGCAGCATGTGTGGCGCCCCTCCCAACGGCGCCACACATGCCAACTTATATCAAGTTTTCGGTCGAAAACATCCAGGGGCTCCGGACGTCTGGGACTTAGCCGTTTTGGCGAGCCTCTACTTGTGGCGCCGATGCCACGAGCGCCACACTAGCATGTGTGGCGCCGATGCCACGGGCGCCACACATCCACTTAAGTGTGGCGCCCGCGCCCGCCCCCAGCCCGACCCTCTCTTTCTCTTCTTTCTCTCCTCTCTTTCTCTCCTCCAACCGCCGCCGCCGGCCGCTCTCCGCCGCCCCCACCAAATCCTCCACGGATTGGACAGATCTGGCTGGCCAAATCCATCCCCATACAATCCTCAAGGTATTCCCCTTCGTTCCCCTTCGATTCATCCAAGATTTGCTCCGGTTTAATTCGATTTAGCCGTTTTGCCTAGATTGGAAATGTTGGTTGTGTTTGAACCATAGATTTGTATGCATGTGTTTGAACCATAGATTTGAACCATAGTTTTGTTGGAACCATAGATTGTATGCATGTGTTTGAACCATAGATGTTAAATTTTGCTAGATTGTATGCATTGTATCCAAAGATATTTGAAATGGCTATGTATGTGTTGAAATGGGTATGTAAGTGTTGAATGTGTATGTGTAGGAACCCTAGATATGTATGTATCCTAGATTTGTGGAGGAACCCTAGGCATCAAATTTCATGAATGTGTATGTGAAGGAATAACTCATATGGTGTTCATCCCTAGATATGAATGTATATGTATGTATTTGATGTATTTGTGATGGCTTATTTGGATATATTCTCATGTATGTGTTGCTCATAATATGGTGTATTTGTGTAAACATGTAGGATGGTGTGGCTCCTAGATCAAGAGTATGACAGGGATCACCGGGCTGTTCATATGACGGAGAGGACAACGGATCTTCACCCTTTGAAGATTCGTTACCATGGCACAGTGGATATACCGTATGACGAGAGGTACACGGAGTTCATCGAGCCTACCGGTCTTCTCCCGTTCATATCCCTTGTAAGCCGTGGGGGGCCGAACATGAACGCCGCGGCACTCACCGCTCTTGTCGACCGGTGGAGGCCGGAGACGCACACCTTCCACTTGAGGGCCGGAGAGATAACCCCTACTCTCCAGGATGTTTCCATGATCCTTGGACTACCTATTCAGGGCGAGCCACTATGTATGAACACAGCTTCTGATGGGTGGCGCCAGCAGATGGAGGCGCTTATTGGCATGGCTCCTCCGGCGCCAGCAAATCCAAAGGAGAGGGTTCCCGCCGGCGCATCTTTCTCTTGGATCAGGACTAACTTTGGAGAATGCCCGGACGGGGCCAACGAGGACACTCGCAGGACATACACCCGCGTGTACTTGTGGTACATGATTTCGAGGACTCTCTTTCCTGACAGTGGGGGGAAGCTGGCCCATTGGTGTTGGCTGAAGGCGCTTACGGTGTTGGACCACTGGTGGAGTTGGGGAACAGCGACACTTGCCTACCTCTACCGGGAGGTGATGACTTGTTCTATGTACTATTTTCCTATAGTAGTGTGCTAGACAAAGTACTAACCAAATGTCTTATGTACGCAGTGGGACGAAGCTTGTCGCAGGACTGGGAGCAGGATTGGGAGCGGCGGTATTGGTGGATGCTTGCTCCTACTTTCCGTATGGAGCTGGGACCGTCTATCAGTTGGGCGTCCCAGGGTACTCAACGAGAGGCCATGGCCTCATCACCATGAGAACCTTGATCGGGAGCCAACTTGGGCATACCTTTGGGACAATGTCTCGGAGATGACGAGCGATCCAAAGATCATGTACAGGCAGTACACTGCGGAGTTGGACACTCTTACCGCTGAGCAGGTAACCGATCACTCTTTTGCAATCCTAGTTTTCATTGATTCTACTGGCATGTTGTAAATTCTGAAATATTTGTATGCTGCAGGTGGATTGGGAGCCATATGGTACCTACTACCGTATTGGCGCGGGGATGCCTGACCTCAACCACAAGTGCACGGAGGAGGCGCGGTTCTGGCGTATCCGCTGCCCACTCATATGCATGTGTCTTGTTGAGTACCACCAGCCGCACAGAGTGATGAGACAGTTTGGGCTGTATCAGGAGTGCCCACCTCAGTGGCAAGACACGGACAAGGCGCTTCATAGGTAAACTTCTGGAATCATGCGATGGAAGATTCTTGATAGAAGAGGTAGAATCTAACTTCTTGATTCTTGCAGGCTTGATAGGCAGCGGCAGAGGAAGATCACAAATTGGCCAGTCCATCATAGCGGCCACGTCGCAGCGGTTCCAACACTGTTTGGAAGCGACACGGACTGCTGGCCCTGTGGAGATTGTGCCTCACGACTTGGCCGCTTTCAACAACTACCTCCAGTGGTTCCATGAAAACACGCGTATCGAGTTAGTGAAGCACGCGTATGCTGAGGACATCTTGGATGACCCCATCGAGTTCGATGAGGTTGCGCAAAGCCAGCACGACACCTTTGCTCGCAGAGGGAGATCGACTTCTATTGCTTCCGAGCTGAACTTCGTGGTAATGGATTCTCTCACCAACTAGTACATCATCTAGATTGCCATGTGCTCGCTTAAATTGTGTATGCTATGTTTGTCACAGCGGTCGGAGATCCAAAAAACAGCTGACGAGTGCGAGATTATGTGGGACCAGAGCGGGAGAGATGAAAAGCCTGTCGGACCGTTGCGGAATTTTATTAAGGTATGATCACCAGCTTTGAATGTACGCTATTATGTTCTGGTGGCTTTGTAACCATGAGTTCATTGACGCAGAACACTGCAAGAAAGATGTGGCGGTTAGCCAACTTGCTAGGTTGCTGATGTCTACGGGTGCTTCTATTCTTGTAGACAGTGTTGGGCCTCCAAGAGCAGAGGTTTGTAGAACAGCAGCAAGTTTCCCTTAAGTGGATCACCCAAGGTTTATCGAACTCAGGGAGGAAGAGGTCAAAGATATCCCTCTCATGCAACCCTGCAACCACAAAGCAAGAAGTCTCTTGTGTCCCCAACACACCTAATAGGTGCACTAGTTCGGCGAAGAGATAGTGAAATACAGGTGGTATGAATAAATATGAGCAGTAGTAACGGCGCCAGAAAATAGCTTGCTGGCGTGTGGTTGATGGTGGTAATATGGTAGCAGTAGTAACGCAATAAAACGAGTAAACAAGCAGCGATAGCGATATTTAGGAACAAGGCCTAGGGAATAGACTTTCACTAGTGGACACTCTCAACTTTGATCACATAACGAGAATAGATAGATGCATACTCTACACTCTTTTGTTGGATGATGAACACATTGCGTAGGATTACACGAACCCTCAATGCCGGAGTTAACAAGCTCCACAATTCAATGTTCATATTTAAATAACCTTAGAGTGCAAGAAAGATCAATTTGACTAAACCAAGTACTAACATAGTATGCACACTGTCACCTTCACACTATGTAGGAGGAATAGATCACATCAATACCATCATAGCAATAGTTAACTTCATGATCTACAAGAGATCATAATCATAGCATACGCCAAGTACTAACATGGATGCACACACTGTCACCATTACACCGTGCAGGAGGAATAAAACTACTTTAATAACATTGCTAGAGTAGCACATAGATAAATTGTGATACAAACACATTGCAATCATAAAGAGATATAAATAAGCACTTCACTATGCCATTCATAACGGTGAATAAGTATTACGTGAAATATAGCCTAAGAGACCCACACGGTGCACACACTTGTCACCTTTACACACGTGGGACAAGGAGTCTCCGGAGATCACATAAGTAAAATTCACTTGACTAGCATAACGACATCTAGATTACAAGCATCATCATATGAATCTCAATCATGTAAGGCAGCTCATGAGATTATTGTATTGAAGCACATAGGAGAGAGATGAACCACATAGCTACCGGTACGGCCCGAGCCTCGATGGAGAACTACTCCCTCCTCATGGGAGCAGCGAGCGGTGATGAAGATGGCGGTGGAGATGGCAGCGGTGTCGATGGAGAAGCCTTCCGGGGGCACTTCCCCGTTCCGGCGGGGTGCCGGAACGGAGACTCCTGTCCCCCAGATCTTGGCTTCGCGATGGCGGTGGCTCTGGAAGGTTTCTGTGGGTTTCGTCCTTCGTAATAGGGTTTTCGCGACGGAGGCTTTAAATAGGCGGAAGGGCAGCCTCGGAGGGGGCCTGGGGCCACCACACCATAGGGCGGCGCGGCCCCCTCTGGCCGCGCCAGGGTGTGGTGTGGGGCCCCCAGGGCTTCCCTCTGGCGGCTCTCGGGTGTTCTGGATGGTTCCGGGAAAAATAGGAACCTGGGTCTTGATTTCGTCCGATTCCGAGAATATTTCCTTACTAGGATTTACTGAAACCAAAAATAGCGAGAAAACGGGGACTGGCACTTCGGCATCTTGTTAATAGGTTAGTTCCGAAAACGCATAAATATGACATATAGTGTGTATAAAACATGTAGATATCATCAATAATGTGGCATGAAACATAAGAAATTATCGATACGTCGGAGACGTATCAGCATCCCCAAGCTTAGTTCTGCTCGTCCCGAGCAGGTAAACGATAAACAAAGATAATTTACGGAGTGACATGCCATCATAAACTTGATCATATTGTAAACATATGTAATGAATGCAGCGATCAAAACAATGGTAATGACATGAGTAAACAAGTGAATCATAAAGCAAAGACTTTTCATGAATAGTACTTAAAGACAAGCATCAATAAGTCTTGCATAAGAGTTAACTCATAAAGCAATAAATCAAAGTAAAGGTATTGAAGCAACACAAAGGAAGATTAAGTTTCAGCGGTTGCTTTCAACTTGTAACATGTATATCTCATGGATAATTGTCAACATAGAGTAATATAACAAGTACAATATGCAAGTATGTAGGAATCAATGCATAGTTCACACAAGTGTTTGCTTCTTGAGGTGGAGAGAAATAGGTGAAGCTGACTCAACATAAAAGTAAAGAGAATGGTCCTTCAAAGAGGAAAGCATCGATTGCTATATTTGTGCTAGAGCTTTTATTTTGAAAACATGAAACAATTTTGTCAACGGTAGTAATAAAGCATATGAGTTATGAAAATTATATCTTACAAGTTGCAAGTCTCATGCATAGTATACTAATAGTGCCCGCACCTTGTCCTAATTAGCTTGGACTACCGGATCTTTGCAATGCACATGTTTTAACCAAGTGTCACAATGGGGTACCTCCATGCCGCTTGTACAAAGGTCTAAGGAGAAAGCTCGCATTTTGGATTTCTCGCTTTTGATTATTCTCAACTTAGACATCCATACCGGGACAACATGGACAACGAGATAATGGACTCCTCTTAAATGCATAAGCATGTGGCAACAATTATTATTCTCATATGAGATTGAGGATATATGTCCAAAAGCTGAAACTTCCACCATGATTCATGGCTTTAGTTAGCGGCCCAATGTTCTTCTCTAACAATATGCATGCTCCAACCATTAAGGTGGTAGATCTCTCTTACTTCAGACAAGACGGACATGCATAGCAACTCACATGATATTCAACAAAGAGTTGATGGCGTCCCCAGGAGCATGGTTATCGCACAACAAGCAACTTAATAAGATATAAAGTGCATAAGTACATATTCAATACCACAATAGTTTTTAAGCTATTTGTCCCATGAGCTATATATTGTAAAGGCGAATGATGGAATTTTAAAGGTAGCACTCAAGCAATTTACTTTGGAATGGCGGAGAAATACCATGTAGTAGGTAGGTATGGTGGACACAAATGGCATAGTGGTTGGCTCAAGTATTTGGGATGCATGAGAAGTATTCCCTCTCGATACAAGGTTTAGGCTAGCAAGGTTATTTGAAACAAACGCAAGGATGAACGGTGCAGCAAAACTCACATAGAAGACATATTGTAAACATCATAAGACTCTACACCGTCTTCCTTGTTGTTCAAAACTCAATACTAGATGTTATCTAGACTCTAGAGAAACAAAATATGCAAACCAAATTAGCAAGCTCTAAGTGTTTCTTCATTAATGGGTGCAAAGTATATGATGCAAGAGCTTAAACATGAGCACAACAATTGCCAAGTATCAAATTATCCAAGACATTTTAGAGTTACTACATGTAGCATTTTCCAATTCCAACCATATAACAATTTAACGAAGAAGAAACTTCGCCATGAATACTATGAGTAGAGCCTAAGGACATACTTGTCCATATGCTACAGCGGAGCGTGTCTCTCTCCCACACAAGCATGATGTAATCCAATTTATTCAAACACAAACAAAAACAAAAACAAACCGACGCTCCAAGCAAAGTGCATAAGATGTGACGGAATAAAAATATAGTTTCAGGGGAGGAACCTGATAATGTTGTCGATAAAGAAGGGGATGCCTTGGGCATCCCCAAGCTTAGACAGCTTGAGTCTTCTTAGAATATGCAGGGGTGAACCACCGGGGCATCCCCAAGCTTAGAGCTTTCACTCTCCTTGATCATATTGCATCATACTCCTCTCTTGATCCTTGAAAACTTCCTCCACACCAAACTCGAAACAACTCATTAGAGGGTTAGTGCACAATAAAAATTCACATGTTCAGAGGTGACACAATCATTCTTAACACTTCTGGACATTGCATAAAGCTACTGGACATTAATGGATCAAAGAAATTCATCCAACATAGCAAAAGAGGCAATGCGAAATAAAAGGCAGAATCTGTCAAAACAGAACAGTCCGTAAAGATGGATTTTATTAGGCCACCAGACTTGCTCAAATAAAAATACCCAAATTGAATGAAAGTTGCGTACATATCTGAGGATCACTCACGTAAATTGTCTTAATTTTCTGAGTTACCTACAGAGAATTAGACCCAGATTCGTGACAGCAAAGAAATGCTGTTTACTGCGCGATAATCCAAATCTAGTATTCACTTTACTATCAAAGACTTTACTTGGCACCACAAAACATAAAACTAAGATAAGGAGAGGTTGCTACAGTAGTAAACAACTTCCAAGACACAAATATAAAACAAAGTACTGTAGCAAAATAACACATGGGTTATCTCCCAAGAAGTTCTTTCTTTATAGCCATTAAGATGGGCTCAGCAGTTTTAATGATGCACTCGCAAGAGATAGTATGTGAAGCAAAAGAGAGCATCAAGAGGTAAATTCAAAACACATTTAAGTCTAACATGCTTCCTATGCATAGGAATCTTGTAAATAAACAAGTTCATGAAGAGCAAAGTAACAAGCATAGGAAGATAAAACAAGTGTAGCTTCAAAAATTTCAGCACATAGAGAGGCGTTTTAGTAACATGAAAATTTCTACAACCATATTTTCCTCTCTCATAATAACTTTCAGTAGCTATCACATAAAGCATTCTTATCATGAGTCTCATGCATAAAATTATTACTCTCCACATAGGCATAATCAATTTTATTAGTTGTAGTGGGAGCAAATTCAACAAAGTAGCTATCATTATTATTCTCATCAAGTGTAGGAGGCATAGTATAATCACAACAAAATTTACTCTCCATAGTAGGTGGCACCAAAAGACCACTATCATTATAATCATCATAAATAGGAGGCAAAGTATCATCAAAGTAAATTTTCTCCTCAATGCTTGGGGGACTAAAAAGATCATGAAAACCAGCTTCCCCAAGCTTAGAACTTTCTACATTATTATCAACAATGGTGTTCAAAGCGTTCATACTAATATTACTACCAGCATGCAAATAAGATTCCATAGGTTTTTTAATTTTATCATCAAACAATCCATGTTTTAAATCAGGAAATAGAATAAGAAGCTCATTGTTGTCCATTATGCCAAACTAGTGTAAACAAGAAACAAAAAGATGCAATTGCAGGATCTAAAGGAAATAGCTTCGAGCACAAACACAATGGCGCCGAGAAAAGTACTGTTACACGGAACCGGAGTATGAGTGCCTTTTTACCTTTCCTCCCCGGCAACGGCGCCGAGAAAAGTGCTTGATGTCTACGGGTGCTTCTATTCTTGTAGACAGTGTTGGGCCTCCAAGAGCGAGAGGTTTGTAGAACAGCGGCAAGTTTCTCTTAAGTGGATCACCCAAGGTTTATCGAACTCGGGGAGGAAGAGGTCAAAGATATCCCTCTCATGCAACCACTGCAACCACAAAGCAAGAAGTCTCTTGTGTCCCCAACACACCTAATAGGTGCACTAGTTCGGTGAAGAGATAGTGAAATACGGGTGGTATGAATAAATATGAGCAGTAGTAACGGCGCCGAGAAAATAGCTTGCTGGCGTGTGGTTGATGGTGGTAATATGGTAGCGATAGTAACGCGAGTAAAACGATAAACAAGCAGCGATAGCGATATTTAGGAACAAGGCCTAGGGAATAGACTTTCACTAGTGGACACTCTCAACTTTGATCACATAACAGAATAGATAGATGCATACTCTACACTCTTTTGTTGGATGATGAACACATTGCGTAGGATTACACGAACCCTCAATGCCGGAGTTAACAAGCTCCACAATTCAATGTTCATATTTAAATAACCTTAGAGTGCAAGAAAGATCAATTTGACTAAACCAAGTACTAACATAGTATGCACACTTGTCACCTTCACACTATGTAGGAGGAATAGATCACATCAATACCATCATAGCAATAGTTAACTTCATAATCTACAAGAGATCATAATCATAGCATACGCCAAGTACTAACACGGATGCACACGCTGTCACCATTACACCGTGCAGGAGGAATAAAACTACTTTAATAACATTGCTAGAGTAGCACATAGATAAATTG
Organism: Lolium rigidum; assembly: GCF_022539505.1. Classification (NCBI taxonomy): domain Eukaryota; kingdom Viridiplantae; phylum Streptophyta; class Magnoliopsida; order Poales; family Poaceae; genus Lolium; species Lolium rigidum. Next base: position 272,037,905 of record NC_061510.1, on the reverse strand, counting down.
TGATACAAACACATTGCAATCATAAGGAGATATAAATAAGCACTTCACTATGCCATTCATAACAGTGAATAAGTATTCCGTGAAATATAGCCTAAGAGACCCACACGGTGCACACACTTGTCACCTTTACACACATGGGACAAGGAGTCTCCGGAGATCACATAAGTAAAATTCACTTGACTAGCATAACGACATCTAGATTACAAGCATCATCATATGAATCTCAATCATGTAAGGCAGCTCATGAGATTATTGTATTGAAGCACATAGGAGAGAGATGAACCACATAGCTACCGGTACAGCCCCGAGCCTCGATGGAGAACTACTCCCTCCTCATGGGAGCAGCAGCGGTGATGAAGATGGCGGTGGAGATGGCAGCGGTGTCGATGGAGAAGCCTTCGGGGGCACTTCCCCGTTCCGGCGGGGTGCCGGAACAGAGACTCTGTCCCCCGGATCTTGGCTTCGCGATGGCGGCGGCTCCGGAAGGTTTACGTGGGTTTCGTCCTTCGTAATAGGGTTTTCGCGACGGAGGCTTTAAATAGGCGGAAGGGCAGCCTCGGAGGGGGCACTGGGGCCACCACACCATAGTGCGGCGCGGCCCCCTCCGGCCGCGCCAGGGTGTGGTGTGGGGCCCCCGGGGCTTCCCTCGGCGGCTCTCGGGTGTTCGGATGGTTCCGGGAAAAATAGGAACACTGGGTCTTGATTTCGTCCGATTCAGAGAATATTTCCTTACTAGGATTTCTGAAACCAAAAACAGCGAGAAAACGGGGAGCGGCACTTCGGCATCTTGTTAATAGGTTAGTTCCAGAAAACGCATAAATATGACATAAAGTGTGTATAAAACATGTAGATATCATCAATAATGTGGCATGAAACATAAGAAATTATCGATACGTCGGAGACGTATCAGTTGCCGCGAAGGCGAAATTCCTACATCCTCCTCTTCTGAAGAGCGGGAGGTATGGACTATTTTGTTGCTGTCAAACATGTTCTTACTAATTTCAACTTTTGTAATCTCATGTGTTCATGTTTGTGAAGATTCCTGACGATGAGGAAATTCTGAGTCAAAGCATACCTCCAAAGCATACCTCCAAGCAAGCCCCGCGGTCTGCTTACCAGTTGAAACCAAGGGGCAATGCTCCAAACCGGTACACTCCGGAAGATTATGTCAACCGAGGAAAGAAGGTTGTCATTGAGGAGGATGAGGCGCCGCCGCGGAGATCATCTTTGAGGAGGATGAGGAACGACGAGCCCTTATCTTCAGAGGAGTAGGAGCAGGAGGAGCAGCAGCAACAAGAGCCACGGCAGCGGACGAAGAGGATGGCCGTCCGGAAGCAGCCCGTGAGGACGAGACGTCGAGGACGACACTAGGATGTGCTCCGTGTTGTTGTGAACTATATCTTCATAAGTATCGAGTTGTGAACCTTATATCATTTCGAACCATGTCTGTAATGCTACTTGTTGTTTGAATCTACTTGCTACGATGTGAGCTATGAAGTGTTATATGTGTATGTTCTGAAATTGCTACTTGTTGTGTCCAATGTTGTACTCAAAACTGTTGGAGTTTGGTAGGATTTTTCAGGTTTTTAACACAAGTCAATGTGTGGCGCCCTCCACAGTGGCGCCACACTGCACTGTGTGGCGCCCGTGGCATCGGCGCCACACATGCCAACCTATATCAACTATTGGGTCGAAAACATCCAGGGGCTCCGGACGATAAGTCCTTAGCCGTTTTGGCGAGGCTCTTTGTGTGGCGCCCGCGGCATCGGCGCCACACATGCTAGTACGGCGCCCGTGGCGTCGGCGCCACACATAGAGCCTCGCCAAAACGACTAAGTCCCAGACGAATTGTCTCACAGTATGTTTTGGGCAATTGTAAGGGCATGTGTGGCGCCGTTGGGAGGGGCGCCACACATGCTGCCACGTCGGATCAGCGCACCAGCTCAGCGTCGAGGGTGCCACGTCGGCTGGGAGAGTGGCGCCGCCAGGAGGGGCGCCACACTGGCATGTGTGGCGCCGATGGGAGGGGCGCCACACGAAAGGGTTAGATGTGTGAAATAGTTTCGCCGGAGGGTCAGTCTGTGCTTTTATTTAAGTTTTGGGTTATTTTTGTGCAAATCGCCAGGAATAAGGCGTACACGTATTTGAAAATGAACTTTGACCATAAAAATTGGACAACAAAATCTTGATTATATTATATGTAATTAGTGTTGTTGGATTCGATTGAAAAATACTTTGTAATGATACTAATTTCATACAAATAATCTTTATCTATTTAAAGTAATTGTTGGTCAAACAAAAATCACGTAAAACGAGGACGCCATATTCCTTGAAACGGGGGTAGTAATGTACTTACGTTTGTTTAATAATTCAACAAAATCACGGGAGCTAGCAGAAAATCAATCAACTGATTATTGAGACTTAAGAGCACTACATGCTTTAAACTGAAGCTTATTTCAGTCAACAACGAGATTTATTTCAGAATCGTAAGTGCAAATTAGTAGTGATATAAAATATCTTGAGTTATGTACTTGGTGTACTACTTCGGCGCCATATCCTCACTCACCTACTCGTCTCCACGACCTACGATCATCTCGTCGGCCGGCGGTGGCGGTCCTTGGGCAATGGAGAGGGGAGGGGAGGCAAGGATGGGGGTGAGGATTTTTCGATGAGGGGCAGGGATGTATGCGTTGAGAGATAGGTGGTGTTGGACGGTTTAAGAAGGGTTAGGAAGAAATAAGAGAGGAGAAAAAAAATTAATCTATGAACGCATGAGTCCCACATGGAAAGCAAATTATGGATAACCAGTTTTGAGAAAGCTACAAAATATTTTCAATGGCCATATTTTTGGTCTATATAAACCACCCCGACCACCTCCCTTCCAGCATCTCTACCTGTGACTTCTCTTCTCACTCCTAGATTTATCCATCGTCTCTCACACAACACAATGAACACGTCCTCTTGGGACATGAGTTCTTCGTCATCTTCATATGGCGACGATGAACTCATACTTGCAGCATTCGCCGAGTGCGAGGAGGAAGAGAGGATGAACGTGTTGGAGATATGCCCAAGAGTCAATAATAAATTGGTTATTGTTATATCTTAGTGTTCATGATAAATGTTTACACCCCATGCTATATTTGTATTAACCAGAAATATTAATACATGTGTGTTGTGTAAACAACCAGAGTCCCTAGTAAGCCTCTCATTTAACTAGCTTGTTGATTGATAGATGATCATGTTTTCCTGATCATGAACATTGGATATTATTAATAACAATATCATATCATTAGGTGAATGATGTGATGGACACACACCCATAGTAAGTATAGCATAAAGATCACGTCATTAAGTTCAACTTGCTATAAGCTTTCAGATACATAGTAACCTAGTCCTTCGACCATGAGATCATGTAAATCACTTATACCGGAAGGGTACTTTGGTTACATCAAACGCCACTACGTAAATGGGTGGTTATGAAGATGGGATTAAGTATTCGGAAAGTATGAGTTGAGGCATATGGATCAAGAGTGGGATTTGTCCATCCCGATGACGGATAGATATACTTTGGGCCCTCTCAGTGGAGTGACATTTAATTAGCTTGCAAGCATGTGACAAGGTCACAAGATATGACATACCACGATACGAGTAAAGAGTACTTGTCGGTAACGTTGAACTAGGTATGGAGATACCGATGATCGAACCTAGGACAAGTAAAGTATCGCGCGACAAAGGGAATTGATATCGTATGTTAATTGTTCTTTCGATCACGAAGTCATCGTTGAATAAGTGGGAGCTATTATAGATCTCCAGGTCCCGCTATTAGTTATTGATCGGAGAAGAGTCTCGATCATGTCCGCATAGTACTCGAACCGTAGGGTGACACACTTAAGGTTTGATGTCGTTTTAAGTAGATATGGAATATGGAATGGAGCTCGAATGTTGTTCGGAGTCTCGGATGGGATCCAAGACATCACGAGGAGGTTCGGAATGGTCCGGAGAATAAGATTCATATATTGGAAGTCATTTTTCGGGGTTCGGAAAAAGTCCGGTGTTTTCACCGGAGCTTCTAGAAGGTTTTGGAAGGACCGGAATAGTCCGGAATACTATGGAAGGTTCTGGAAGTGTCCGGGACGACCCGGGCTGTCTAAGGAAGTCCGGAGGGTTCCATAATACGTGTATCCATGTTTTCCTTAAGGGTTAAGAAGTTCCCCTAAGGCAGATTCGGATTTGGCAAAAGAGTTCTAGTTCTAGTAGGTTTTGGCTGACAGAAACCTACCGGAACTCTCCCAAACTTTGGGGGCAGGTCTTGGACGACCCAAGGACCTTTTCCACCTATAAAAGGAGGGCAAGGGGAGCCCCAAGAGGTGCACAAGTCGCTCTCCCCAAACCCTAGCCGCCCCTTCCTCCTCCTCCCTCCTGCATGGCTACGGCGAAGCCCTTCCGGAGATCTCCACCACCACCGCCACCACGCCCTCGTGCTGGCGGGATTCCGAGGAGGATCTACTACTTTCGCTGCCCGCTGGAACGGGGAGAAGGACGTCGTCATCAACACCGAGCGTATGACCGAGTACGGAGGTGCTGCCCGACTGTGGCACCGTCAAGATCTTCTACGCGCTTTTGAAAGCGGCAAGTGATCGACTATAGGAACAACGAGATCTAATCTCATATGCTTTGGAAATCTTCGAGGGTTAGTCTCATGATCTTCTCGTTGCTACCATCTTCTAGATTGGATCTTGGCTTGTTATTCGTTCTTGCGGTAGGAAATTTTTTGTTTTCTATGCTACGAATCCCATCAGAACGCTCGATGCCATGGCGGTTCGAAGCATGGACGTCGACGCCATTGTATCCAAAAAGCTTTGGTCATGATCCATGTACAAAAAATTAACACACAGGCAACAACATCTTAGCAAATCGACAAAAAGTTGATAGCAATCTCTATATATCATACCACAACACCTCCCCAATTATGTAGAAAATTCTACATATATCAAGCTCTATATATCAAAAAATTGATCGCAATCTCTACATGGACTTTTCCCCGTGCAGGCCCAAATCCTCTTCATTTCCCCGTGCAGGCCACCCTGCACGCCGCCCCATCACTCCGCCCACAATCCCCTCGTTCTCCCCTCTCCAGGCCCGCGACCTGACGACCTGCGGCCCGACGCCCTGCCGCCTCAACCAACAACGGGAAAAGGGGGAAGAGAGAGCATACCGGAGGGAGAGGGAGAGGGCCCTGGCCGCCGGCGAGCTGCGATGGCCTCCAGCCGGGCGCGGGTCGAGGGAGTTGCCTCCTTTTCATGCGTTCACGAGCGTGGTTGGCTCGTGTATAGTTCCACGCCTGGTACCCTCGTGGATAGGAGGTGTAAACATCCACGCCGTTATACACGAGCCACTGGAAGGCGTTTCTCCACTTAGAACGTGTATATTTAGCATACACCTCTATATACACATCCCACTAGAGATGCTCTAAGTATGTGTCCCCTAGTGAGTGATGGCTTAATTGGTCCTCTGAAAAATGCTTGACTGGGCCGGCGCAAACGGGTACAACATTGTTTAGGGCGCGATTGGTTGCTTGGGCCGAAATCGTGCATGCCTGGCGCAGCGAGATAGGCGCCCCTGTGCATTGCGAATGGGCCGCCGACCACTTTTGGCCCATCGTTTAGTAGCTTGTGCTGCACTGGCCCGAACAGAGTTGCAAATTATTTGGATGCATGGAGACAGCGTTCCATCTCTGTTCAGCCATAACACATGTGTTTGGTTGCCATTTGGGCACCCTGACAATAGCTTCTCCTCACCACATTCAAATATGGTGACCTTACCATCATATAACGCCACACAAACAGCTCAAACACAATCATAAGCACAACAAACACTTATACACAACGAACAGAGTACTTCACAGGTCCTAATCTAGCGTCAGAGTGGTAAGACGCTTGCCTAAACCTGGGGGCAGACTCCCTAGGTCCAAAAGCAGTGTTCAAAAGCCTCCTAGAGGCCAGCACAACAGTGAGATATGCATAAAAGTGTTGGAGATATGCCCAAGAGGCAATAATAAATTAGTTATTGTTATATCTTAGTGTTCATGATAAATGTTTACATCCCATGCTATAATTGTATTAACAGAAACATTGATACATGTGTGTTATGTAAACAACAAGGAGTCCCTAGTAAGCCTCTTGTATAACTAGCTTGTTGATTAATGGATGATCATGGTTTCGTGATCATGAACATTGGATGTTATTAATAACAAGGTTATGTCATTAGGTGAATGATATAATGGACACACACCCAAATAAGCATAGCATAAGATCAAGTCATTAAGTTCAATTTGCTATAAGCTTTCGATACATAGTTGCCTAAGTCCTTCGACCATGAGATCATGTAAATCACTTACACCGGAAGGGTACTTTGATTACATCAAACGCCATTGCGTAAATGGGTGGTTATAAAGATGGGATTAAGTATTTGGAAAGTGTGAGTTGAGGCATATGGATCAATAGTGGGATTTGTCCATCCTGATGACGGATAGATATACTCTGGGCCCTCTCGGTGGAATGTCATCTGATTAGCTTGCAAGCATATGATTGGATCATAAGATATGACATACCACGGTACGAGTAAAGAGTACTTGTCGGTAACAAGGTTGAACAAGGTATGGAGATACCGATGATCAAACCTCAGACAAGTAAAATATCGCGTGACAAAGGGAATTGGCATCGTATGTAAATGGTTCAATCGATCACTAAGTCATCGTTGAATATGTGGGAGCCATTATGGATCTCCAGATCCCGCTATTGGTTATTGCTCGGAGAGGAGTCTCGACCATGTCTGAATAGTTCGCGAACCGTAGGGTGACGCGCTTAAGGTTCGATGTCGCATAAGTAGATTCGGAATATGAGTTGCAGTCCGAAGTTTTTGTTCGGAGTCTCGGATGGGATCCAGGACATCATGAGGAGGTCCGGAATTGTCCGGAGAATAAGATTCATATATGGGAAGTCAATTTCCGGGGTTCGGGAAAAAGTCCGGTGTTTTGGCCGGAGCTTCTAGAAGGTTCTAGAGGGCCACCAGTGGGCCCACCACCCCGGGAGAGGCCACATAGGTGCCACATGGCATAGTGGGTCCTGCCCACCATGACATGTGGGCCCAGGCCGGCCCCCCTTAGAGATAAGATCTATCTCTAGTTTAAATGGTTTAAAATTAGAGATAAGATCCATCTCCTAAAATAAAGCGTTTAAATTAGGAGATAAGGGGGAAGACTTGGGGGAGGAGTTTGCCCCTCCCCATGACCGGCCAAAGGAGATGGGTGGGCCCTAAGGGCCGACCCCCCACCTATATAAAGAGGGGAGGGGGTGGCCGGCCAAGGCCCCCCATCCATAACCCTAGCCGCCACCTCTCCTCCCTCCTCTTTCTCTCTGCTGCGGCTTAGGCGAAGCCCTGCAGAGATTCTCCTCCACCACCACCACCACGCCGTCGTGCTGCTGGGATTCCGAGGCGATCTACCACACCTCCGCTGCCCGCTGGAACGGGGAGAGGAAGGGGCTTCATCGACACCGTACGCGCGACCGAGTACGGAAGTGCTGCCGGATTGCAGCACTGGGGATGATCGTCTACACCAACAATGAGATCTAATCTCGTAGGCTTTGGAAATCTTCAAGGGTTAGTCTCACATCAATCTCGTTGCTCCGATCTTGTAGATTAGATCTTGGGTGTTCCATAGATTAGATCTTGGATTTATTCGTCTTGCGGTAGGATTTTTTTTTGTTTTCTATGCTACGAACCCCATCAGTGGTATCCGAGCCATGTCTATGCATAGATCTATTGCACGAGTAGAACACAATGGTTTTGATGAGGATATCCCTACCTCACTACTACCTCCGTCATTACCAACTGAAGATGAACCTGCTGTGAAGCCCAAGTCCAATGAAGTCAGGATTGGACCAATGACACGAGCTCGTGCGAAGCTACTTAAACAACAGGTGAACTTGTTCCTAAACGATACCTTGATTGATGAGAACTTTATACTACCTAAATCCTATTACTTATGTATCATCAGGTATGAAGAGGAGACAAGCATCGCACGAGAAGGAGAGGAGCAGCTGGACGTGAAGATGGACGTGAAGCTGGACAAGGAGCTGGACATGAAGATATCTCATGGACGCGCGAGGGAGGAGCGGGAGGAATGCGCGAGAGGAGAAGAAGAAGTCCAGGCCGGTCCGAGCGCACGGTCGGACCGGCCCCCACGCCGGGCCGCCCGGTCCCCGGCCCGGTCAACCGGCCGCCAACCGGAGGGAGTGCATCGTACGGGCAGAAACCGGAAACTTCACGGTTTCCGGTTGCCGCCGGTTGACCGGACCACCGACCGGACCGGCCGGTCCACAGCCCGGTCGACCGGATTCCCGGACCGGACCGGTCCGAGTCTGTCTCGACCAGATCTATTCTGGGTCGGTTTTACTTGTACTTTTCGACCAGAACTCGTCCCGGACGCCTATATAAGTGCCTTGGACGACCCCCTAGCTGCTTTAGACCACATTTAATATAAACCCTAGTTCTTAGTTGTTTGCTCTGCAAAACTATTGAATTCCCTACACCATATTGCTTGGATATTATGTAGATCTTGTTTAAGTCTTGTGTGATCTGCTGTTCCATTGGGAATTAGACGATTGCAACTTACCGCTTCGTGGTCGGCGGCTACGTGCGCAAGTGTGTGGAGTTGCGAATATCTGGCAGGGTTGAGAGCTGTTGCATCTGGCGACAGGGACCAATCGAGAGATCTCGTTGCGTCATACAAGTTATCTTCCACTACATCGTCGTGTTTCTCCGCTGCTATCACCCCGTGATCATCATCACCACCGTTGCTTACTGAGAAGATCGGGCCACCCCTTATCATCTTGGTATCAGATTTCCAGTTTTCCTCGGTAAGCCATCCACAATCCACCCCATAGTTGAGTTGTGAGTATTTCCTATCCAGAAAAAGCCATAAAAAGTTAGGGTTAGGGTTTGCCATAGCCTTAGATTGCACTAATTTCGAGTTTTAGTTGCTTTTCGTAGTTGTTTTTGCGTATCTTTATCTTTTATCTAGTACAATTGTTAGGGTTTGTGTTTTCTCTATCATCTAGTTTATCATAGTGTGTCATTTTTGTTACTCCGAGTCCACATAGCGTACAGTGTGCTTGTTCCCAACCATAGACACAGCCTATCGATATAAAGTGACTAGGAACTTCCCCAGAAGAGACTAGTTTTACCGCTCGACAGGCTGCTCGTTAGGGTTTTGGTGCTTTGCATATCTTGTTGGCCGTGTTATCAAGGAGTTGAGTCATAAAATCAAAAAAAAAAAGAGAAAATTGAAAATAAGCAAAAAGAGCTACATAGCTGCGTGTGTTACAAAATACAAAAAGAAAAGTGAAGTGCTAGTTGAATCAAGTGAAAGGCCTAAGTTTTCTTTACTGCACCCGTAGTTGAGCAATCTTGTGCCTGTCTCGTTGAGCTTTGCTAGCGTCTCTCAAGTGCATTGCAACCTTTCCTCCATATAGTTGCATTGCCCCATTATATCGCCTTGTGTGAGTATCTTTGGTTGTCTACGGTCAGCGCTAGAGCTTGTTATTGGTGCAAATAGGTAGCCTCCCTACAGCCCCACATATACCCTGCTTTGTCGTGTGATTGTTCTTATACCCTTGATATTCGCTTCGCTACATCCGTGCACTAGTTGTTACTACAAGTGGTAAGCAATACTAATTTACTTTGGAACGGTAAGATTCCTTTTCTTATCAGTTTTGAGTGAGTTGTGAGAGTACCACCATATATTTTTGATTTAGTGCACTAACCTACTAATCATGTCTCGCTAGTGATAATAAGATTGTTAACCAGGAAAACAAGAATTCGGCGAGATATCATCACATGGAGGGAGTATGAAGCTCTTCGTAATGAGATGCGACGTGAATTCCGCACTAAGGATGATGAGCTTAAGGGTACGAGTTGACGAGATCAAACAAACGCTGGATGCTACTAATGTCACCGTCAGTGGATTGGCTGATCAAATGACGGATATCCAGCGCAATCTTGCAGATATGCGCCTCGCTATTGAGAATTTGACTGCACAACAACAACAGCAAGACGATGATGAAGATCCTGAGCTTGAAGATGACGCACACAATGCTCGTGGTGCGCCTCGTGGTCCTCGTCCTCGTGGCTGGGCTCTACTTGGCCGCAATGGTCGTGGCCAAGATGAAGAAGATGGATTGGGTAAGCCTAAGTTTTCCATACCCAAGTTTGAAGGAGGAGCTGATGTTGAAGAATATCTCACTTGGGAACTCAAGATTGAGAAGTTATGGAGCTTACATCCCAACTACTCTGAAGATAAGAAGATCAAGCTTGCTTCTTCTGAATTTGATGGTTATGCATTGCGTTGGTGGGATTCTTTGGTTCGTAGCACGCGACGAAGATGGTGCACAACCTATCCGTACATGGCGTGCTATGAAGGAGGTTATGACTTCTCGTTTTGTGCCTACAAATTACATGCGGAATATATTTGATAAGCTAACACTATTGAGGCAAGGTGTGAAGACTGTTGATGAGTACTACATGGAGATGGAGATGCTTATGCAGCGTGGTCGTGTCCGTGAGTCTCTAGAGATGACAATGCAGCGTTTTCTCAATGGATTGAAGTATGATGTTAAAGGCATTGTTCGTCATTACACCTACACCAATATGAATCAATTGTTACATCATGCAAGAGAAGCTGAATCACAGTTGGCTGAAGAAGCAAAGGTTAAGGGACGTACTACGGGAGCTGGGCGTTTTACACCCCGTGCGCCTTCTACAGCGCCGGCGCCTTCGACACGCTCCGTTCCTTACCTTACTCCGCCTAGCAAACCGGTCTCCAATGTGTCTAATGCAAAGAAGTCTGAATCTGCTGGAAGTACGAGTGGTTCTAGCATGTCTACAGCGCGCAACCACGATATGCTTTGCCATACATGTGGTGGCAAGGGTCACTTCAAGAGAGATTGTCCTAACCGCAAAGTCATGATTATCAATGAGGACAATGAGTATGAAACTGGAGATGATGTTGATCCAAATGCTCCAGACGATGATGACTATGACACTGGTGGTGAAGATGCCTATCCTTCTGATGCTCGTACCATTGTTGTGTCACAGCGTGCTCTTAATGTGTTGCCTAGTGCATCTACTCAGCGCTGCAATTTGTTCCAAACCAAAGCTTTAGTTGGTCCTGACAAGGCTTGCAAGGTCATTATTGATGGCGGGAGTTGCCGCAATTTAGCAAGCAAGGAGTTATGTACCAAGCTGAAGTTGAAGTACCTACCGCACCCGCATCCATATTATATTCAGTGGTTGAGCGACAATGGTGAGATGAAGGTAAACCACATGGTGCGTGTTGAGTTTGAGATTGGACCGTATAAGGATTGCATTGATTTTGATGTGGTTCCTATGACGGTTTGTCATCTCTTATTGGGTCGGCCTTGGCTCTATGACCGTTCTATGCAACACAATGGCCGAGCCAATACGTATCACTTGGAGTACAAGGGCAAGAAAATTAACTTACAGCCTATGTCACCACAACAAATTGTCAATGAGTCTCGTCAGAAGATTGAAGTGAATTTGGAGGATGCACCTCTAGATAGGCGAGAGAATTGTAATGTCGTGAGTGATATAACGAAAAGTGAGAGAGTGAATTCCTTAGTTTCATTAGCCACCAAAGAAGACATGAGAGAATTTAGTGAGGATCCTACGGCCATGCCTCTTGTGCTTTTGTACGGGGTACGGTCTTGGTTACTAACGACATGACCCCTCTTCCTCTTGGTGTTTCTAATGTTTTGCAGGAATTTGGCGACGTGTTTCCGGAGGAGGTACCCGCAGGACTACCACCATTGCGAGGTATTGAGCATCAAATTGACTTGATTCCCGGAGCTTCGCTGCCCAATAGGGCGCCATATCGCACTAATCCCGAAGAGACGAAGGAGATACGAGAAGCAAGTACAAGCGCTACTCGACAAAGGTTATATCCGCATAAGCCTTAGTCCTTGTGCTGTTCTCGTTATTCTAGTTCCTAAGAAAGATGGTACTTGGCGTATGTGCGTAGATTGTAGAGCTATAAACAACATTACTATTCGATATCGTCATCCTATTCCCCGTTTAGAGGATATGTTAGATGAATTGAGTGGTGCTGCTGTGTTCTCTAAAATTGATTTGCGTAGTGGTTATCATCAAATTAGGATGAAAGAAGGGGGTGAGTGGAAAACAGCCTTTAAAACAAAATTTGGTTTATATGAGTGGTTAGTAATGCCCTTTGGGTTAACTAATTCACCTAGAACTTTCATGAGACTGATGAACCATGTTTTGCGTAAATTTATTGGCAAGTTTGTGGTTGTGTATTTTGATGACATATTAATCTACAGCCGCAATGAATCTGATCATACTATACATATTCGACATGTTTTGCAAGTGTTGCGTGATAATCAACTCTATGGTAATCTTGAGAAGTGCACATTTTGCAAAGATAAGGTCATATTTCTGGGTTATATTGTCTCTAAGCATGGAGTAGAAGTAGATGTGTCTAAAATTGAAGCTATTCAAAATTGTCCTACTCCCATGAATGTGAGTCAAGTAAGAAGTTTCCATGGTCTAGCTGGGTTTTATCGCAGATTTGTGCCCAACTTTAGTACTATTGCTGCACCTTTGAATGATTTAACTAAAAAGGGTGTTGTTTTTGAGTGGGGCGCAGCCCAAGATCATGCTTTTGATGAACTTAAGAGATTGTTAACTTCTGCACCGTTGCTTGCACTTCCTGATTTCAATAAGCAATTTGAGATAGAATGTGATGCTAGTGGTATTGGAATTGGTGGTGTGTTGATGCAAGAGGGTCGCCCAATTGCATATTTTTCGAGAAACTTTACGGTGCTAAGTTGAACTATCCTATATATGATAAAGAATTGTATGCTTTAATTAGAGTTCTTGAGGTTTGGCAACATTACTTGTGGCCAAAAGAATTTATCATACATTCTGATCATGAAGCTTTAAAATACCTGAAAGCCCAATCTACTTTGCATAAGCGTCTAGCTAAGTGGGTTGAGTTCATTGAGTCTTTTCCATATATTATTAAGCATAAGAAGGGAAAAGATAATATTGTTGCTGATGCTCTATCTAGGAAGAATATGCTATTAACTCAACTTGATGTTAAAATTCCTGGTTTAGAGATACTATGTGATTTGTATGCTACCGATCATGATTTTGCTTGAACCATATCGCTTATGTGCTCTTGGTAAAGCATGGGAAAAATATCATATACATGATGGGTTCTTGTTTAGAGCTAACAAACTATGTGTTCCAGAATCGTCTGTGCGTTTGCTCTTATTGCAGGAATCACATGCTGGAGGTTTGATGGGTCACTTTGGGCGTGAGAAGACGCTACTCATGCTGGCTGACCACTTTTATTGGCCAAAGATGAGGCGGGATGTGGATAGATATGTGAGGAGATGCATTACTTGCAACAAATCCAAGTCCAAGCTGAAGCCTCACGGTTTGTATACTCCTTTACCGGCACCTACTACACCATGGGAGGATATTAGTATGGATTTTGTGTTGGGTTTGCCGCGTACTAAGAGAGGCCATGATTCTATATTTGTGGTAGTGGATAGATTTTCTAAGAGGTCCCACTTTATTGCCTGCCACAAGAGCGACGATGCGTCGCATATTGCTAACCTGTTTTTCAGGGAGATTGTACGTCTACATGGAGTCCCGAAGACTATTGTTTCTGATCGTGACGTGAAGTTTATGAGCTACTTCTGGAAGACGCTTTGGAGAAAGCTGGGGACGAAGCTGCTATTCAGCACTACTTGTCATCCCCAAACTGATGGTCAAACTGAAGTGGTGAATAGAACATTGTCACAACTCTTGAGATCCATGATCAAGAAGAACCTGAAGGAGTGGGAAGAGTGTTTGCCGCATGTGGAGTTTGCTTACAATAGGGAGGTACATTCTACCACGGAGCTATGTCCTTTTGAGGTGGTGTATGGTTTCAAACCCATTACTCCACTTGACTTGTTGCCTTTGCCCATACATGAGAGAGTTAATATGGAGGCATCAAAGAGGGCAGATTTTGTGAAGAAGATTCATGTGAAGACTAAAGAGTTGATTGAGAAGAAAGGCAAGAGCAATGCCGCAAGGATGAATAAGAAGCGCAAGGAGATGTTGTTCAAGCCTGGTGATTTGGTCTGGGTACATTTTCGCAAGGATAGGTTCCCGAAGCTGAGGAAGTCTAAGTTGAAGCCTCGTGGTGCTGGTCCTTGATACGTCCAAAACGTATCTACTTTCCCGAACACTTTTGCTATTGTTTTGCCTCTAATTTGTGTATTTTGGATGCAACTAACACGGACTAACGCTGTTTTCAGCAGAAGCTGTTACTGGTGTCACGTTTTTGTGCAGAAATCCAACTTTCGGGAAAAACCTCGGGATTTTGACGGAAGGCCCTATTTTCCCAGAATGCGACGGAGCCGGAAGGACAAATCAAGTGGAGGCCCGAGGGCCCCACACCATAAGGCGGCGCGGCCTAGGGGGCCCGCGCGGCCTATGGTGTGGCCCCCTCGGCCGGCCTCCGACGCCCTCCTTCGGACTACTTATTCGCCTCGACCTAAAAACGCACGGAGAGAAGTCGAAGTCGCCGGAAACCCTCCGAACGCCGCCACATCGCGAAACTCCGTCTCGGGAGCCAGAAGTCTCCGTTCTGGCACTCCGCCGGGACGGGGAATTGGAGGAGATCATCGCCGCCATCACCACCAACGCCTCTCCATCAACCAGCCATATTTCCCCCATCCATGTGTGAGTAATTCCCCCGCTGTAGGCCGAAGGGGATGGTAGGGATTGGATGAGATTGGTCATGTAATAGCATAAGATTATTAGGGCATAGTGCCTAGTGTCCAGTAATTGGTACTTTTATGATATTGTTGCAACTTGTTATGCTTAATGCTTGTCACTAGGGCCCGAGTGCCATGATCTCAGATCTGAACATGTTATTATTTCATCATGATATTCGTTGTTTATGATCTTACTCGCAAGTTGTATACACATGTCGCTGTTCGGAACCAATGGCCCCGAAGTGACAGAAATCGGGACAACCGGAGGGAATGGTAGTGACGTGAGGATCACATGTGTTCACGGAGTGTTAATGCTTTGCTCCGGTACTCTATTAAAAGGAGTAACTTAATATCCAGTAGTTTCCCTTGAGGCCCGGCTGCCACCAGGTTGGTAGGACAAAAGATGTTGTGCAAGTTTCTCATTGCGAGCACGTACGACTATAATTGGAACACATGCCTATTGATTGCTTAGTACTTGGATACCGTTTTATTATTATCCGCAAATGCCCTGCTATGATTGTTACATGAGTTTCTCTCATCCATGCAACGCCCGTCATCCGTCCCCGTGCCTACGGTATTTTAATCCTGCTTTGTTTACTAAAATCACTACTTGCTGTCTTTGTTACTCTGTCTGCTGTTATTTCACTACTGCTACTGCTATAAAGCTGTTACTACTTGATAAACTCTTGCGAGCAAGTCTGTTTCCAGGTGCGGCTGAATTGACAACTCCGCTTGTTAAGGCTTTCAAGTGTTCTTTGTCTCCCCTTGTGTCGAATCAATAAATTGGGTAATACTTCCCTCGAAGACTGTTGCGATCCCCTATACTTGTGGGTCATCAAGACTATTTTACAGGCGCCGTTGCCGGGGAGCATAGCTTTATTTGGAAGTTCACTTGGATTGATATTGTTCGCTGCAAATTCTCCATCATGGGTAAAACTCGCGATACTAAGGTCGCCATATTACCATCCACTACAAGAAAAGGTACAACTACGAGTACCTCTGCTGCTCTTGATTCACCATCTGTGATTGATAAACTTGTTTCACCACCACATGCTTCAAATGCTTGGTACTTCTGCTGAATCTGAAAACTCTCATAATACCGATAATATGTACTGCTGTGCTTGATGATAGTGGTTCATTGGGAACTTTTCTAGATGCTAAAATTGCTAGGTCTAGACAAATTGAAAATGCTGAAACTCCTGATGTTACTACACCTGTTAATTCACCCGAACTTGAATACTCTAGTGATGATCTTGATGAAGATTATGTGGAACTTGATGATGATTTTATTGAAAAATGCCATGCTACTACTGATGCAAGAAAAATTAAAAAGTTGCTTGCGAGAACATCTCGTTAGATATAAAGCTGTCTCCTGATCCTAAATTTGCCACATCTCCTATAAACATTAGGGATAAAGATTATGATTTTTCTCTTGATTTATCTCATATAGCTATTGTTGAGAAAACACCTTTTTGTGGCACTGAAAAAGAAAGTGCTGTTGAACACATGACTGAGTTATCTACTTTGAGTAGCTTGTTTTCCGATGATGTTAAGAAGCGTACTTACTTTGTTGCTAAAATCTTTCCATTCTCATTAAAGGATGACGCTAAAACTTGGTATAATAGTTTGCCACCTAGTTCTATTAAAAGTCCAAAAGAATTGCTTGTTGTTTTCTTTCGGAAATACTTTCCCTGCTAGTGCTCAACATGCTTGCTTTGCGAGAGAGTTTATAATTTTGATCGGGGAGATGAAGAGAAATTGCTCGAGGCTTGGGCGAGATTTTGCTCTCTTATTAGAGCTCTGCCCGACCATGATTTGGAAAAGCATGATTTACTTGATATATTTTATAGTGGACTAACCATTGAGTCTAGGGCATACCTGGATAGTTGTGCTGGTTGTGTTTTCGGGAAAAGAACTCCGGACGACGCTGAAGAATTATTGGCTAAAATAGGCCGGAATTATGATGATTGGACTACGCCTGAACCAACTCCAACGCCAATAGTGAAGAAGAGGGGTTTAATTAAATTGAATGATGAAGATATGAGGGAAGCCAAGAAGTCTCTCAAGGAGAAAGGTATTAAATCTGAAGATGTGAAGAATCTACCTCCAATAGAAGATATATGTGAGATAATTCCCCCTTCATCCATGATTGAGGTAAATTCCCTTCAACGCTTTACTAGGGAAGATATTCCGTATTCAAAACCTCCTGCGCAATGCTTAGATGAGTTTGATAATTATATTGTTAAGCAAGAAAATTTTAATATGAGGGTAGAGAATCATTTAATGGAAAATTCTCAAGCTATTAGTCAATTGCATGATATTGTGGAGAGAACCTCCAATGATGTTAAGATGCTTGTTAAACATTTTCATATGGTTCAAACTCAAATTGATCAACTCACTAAAGTGCAAAATGACTTGCTAGGAAATAATTCTAAAGAAAAACATGCTTATGAAGTAACAACTAGAGGTGGTGTCTCTACCCAGGATCCTCTATATCCTGAAGGGCATCCCAAAAGAATTGAACAAGATTCTCAACGCATTGAACCTAGAGCTCCATCTAAGAAAAAGAAGAAGAAACATAAAAATGTTGTAGAATCCTCTGAACCTGCTAATGATCCTAATAGTATTTCTATTTCTGATGCTGAAACTGAAAGTGGTAATGAACATGATAAACATAATGATAAGAATGATACTCACGATAAAGAAGAGGTTGAAGAAGAACCTCGAAAAGCATGCTAAAAATAAAAAGTATACTAAAGAAGATTTTATTACTGAGAAACATGGTAATGAAAGAGAACCTTGGGTGCAAAAGCAAATGCCTTTTCCTGCTAAGAAACTAAAATCAAAGGAAGAAGAACACTATAATAAATTCTGTGATTGGATGAAACCTTTATTCTTGCAAATCCCTTTGATCGATGCTATTAAATTGCCTCCTTATTCAAAGTATATGAAAGATATTGTTACTAACAAAAGGAAAATCCCCAATGAGGAAATTTCCACTATGCTTGTTAATTACTCTTTCAATGGCAAAGTTCCAAAGAAGTTGGGCGACCCAGGTATACCTACTATTCCTTGTTCTATTAAGAATAATTATGTTAAAACTGCTCTATGTGATTTGGGAGCCGGTGTTAGTGTTATGCCTTTTTCTCTTTATAAGAGACTTTACTTAGACAAGTTGATACCTACTGATATATCTTTGCAAATGGATGATAAATCTACTGCTATTCCTGTTGGTATATGTGAGGATGTTCCTGTTCAAGTTACTAATAATAGCTTGATATTAACTGATTTTGTTGTGTTGGAAATGCCTGAAGATGATAATATGTCTATTATTCTTGGGAGACCTTTTCTTAACACCGCAGGGGCTGTTATTGATTGCAATAAAGGAAAGGTTACTTTCAATGTTGATGATAAGGAACACACCGTCTATTTCCCCAAGAGGATTGAAAAAGCGTGCGGAGTTAATACTATTTCTAATGTGAGAACTATCAAAGTGGAAACTATTGATTGTCCTATATATGAGCCTAAAGAAGAATATCAAACTCTTGTGATTGGATCCATATCAATACAATTCAAGGTAACATGATTGATTTGAGGTTTATTTCTTCATATGCTATGTAAAATTTATTTGGTGGCAAGACTTGATCAACCTTGTTAACAAATACCTTTTATATGCATAGAGGAGGTAAACAACATCTCTTTCTTCCTCCACTTGCTTTAGTTGCTGTAGCATTTTTAATTTTCAAAGTTTCTTAGTTGAGTTGAGATTTCAAAAAATTTCCTGCCGATAATAATAAATTTAATACCCAGAAATGTGCATTTTTCAAAGTTTTCAAAAATTCGCGAAAATTACACCGTTGGTCCTATTTTTCGACGAGGCACCTGGGAGCACCGAGAGGATGACCTGTGGGGCACCACGGGGTGCCACACCACGAGCCGGCGCGGCCAGCAAGGGGGCGCGCCACCCCGTGGTGTGGGCCCCTCCTTGCCCCACTACATCATCTCTTTCTCCCGAGCATCTTCTCTCTCCCGAAAAAACTCGAACCAACTTTCTCTCACTCGCGTTTTTGCTCAAGAGCTCAGGATTTTTCGATCTCTTTGCTCAGCCCAGATTTCGTTTGAAATTTGGCACATTTGCTCTCCGGTATGTGACTCCTTCGATTATCCAAATAGAATTTTGTTTGGTTGAGTATATCTTGAATATTTTGCTGCTGTAGGTAACATGTTTAGTGAGCTTGCATGCTTGTTCTAAGTGGTAGAAACTAGTTTTGATGCATGATTAGTACTCTAGCAAGTTCCTATGGTAGTTTCCCTCAATTATATGTCACCAAATCAAGTTTTATATTGTTTGTTGAAAATTTCAGAAAATGGAAGGAGGTAGGCACCAACTCAACCAACATGAGTTGGAGGTGCCACAGGTCATGAGAGTTCACCGAGAAGAAGGAGTATATCCCACTTACTATCCGTGTGCGGATTTCATGAGAAGTGCAAGGATCTTGCAGGACGTCCGAAATTTAATCTCTCGTGCAGGATTGGATGATTTTGTTGATAGGGAACCATGCCAATATGTGAAACTGACTATGTCAGTAGTGCAAGATTTTAAATTCAGTTGGTCACGATCTAACCCCATGGTTCAGTACAAAATTTATAATAAAACTGTCAACTTGCCATTCAGTGATTTTTGTGCAAGCAATCAGAGTGCCGCAATGGGGATCATGCGAGAAGATAAAGGGATCGCCGCAAGAGCTCTTGGACCTCTTCAAGATGATTTGTCATGGAAGGAGCTTCTCAGAGGATGATGGTAAAATCAGTAGTATTCATTTCCCAGCTATTCGTTACTTCGCTTATTTCATTACCAAGTGCGTTCTAGCGAGAAAGAATGGAGGTAAAGTAACTATCCCGGATCTAGCCTTTCTAGCTGCTGCATTACAAGGTAATAGGACTTATAACTTGGGAGCTTTGATAGCCAACAGACTTGCCACTAACCGTGAGAGGGAGGAATTTGTGGGGGTCTCATCGCCTCTCGCTTATTAGCTATGCATAATGTAGGACCTCACCATCTTGATATTCCGCTCCCCATGGAGAAACTTGACATAGCTTCCATGATTAAGCATGAATTTCTTTCTGATTCGTCTAATTTAGGGAACCTGTATTATAGAATAACATTTTACAAGAAATCTTGGACAAGGACTAAGAAAGTTGAAAAATTAGTAGGATTGCCTGCACCTTCTCTGTTTAACCTTGATTCCAGGGAGGATTGGTCAGTCACGGAAAGTGCAGTTAACGCATACATCGAGGGAGGAAGCCATCGTGCACGAGACAACACAGATGAGGTCGAGGAACACCTCGACTCGTCATCCGATGCAGCAAGCTCTTCGCATCCACAAGCTGGGTATGAGGAGCCCCCACGTTTTTCCTCTGCATCGGTACCTTATTATGATTACTCCATGTATGATCCACCGGCGTGGAACCCAGACCCTCGATGGGGTTGAACTCCATTTAGGCCAAAAGCCTAAGCTTGGGGGGAGGTATACCGGCATCACTCATTCTTTGCATATTATAGTTGCTGGATACTTGTATATACTTGTTTAGTTTGTTTGAGTGGTTTTCTAATGAGAGGAAGATGATATTTGGGGAAGTGCTGCCTGAAAACAGATTCTGGGCTGTTACTGTAAAAATTCGTGCGCACGGCCAGAACGTTACTTTGAGTTGCAAATTTTTTTGCAGGTTCCCCAGGTTGTTATCTAACTTTCATTAGTTGAACACTTTTTGAACTGAGCAACGTAAGATTTTTGTAAAAATCGATTTCTGTACTGCTGTCAGGTTTTGGCAGATTTCTGCCATCTCGCTTTTCTGTGTTTCTTTTAGTTTCCTATTTCTTGTTTCCACTTTGTTTCTTTCCTAAAACACAAAAAGACCAAAAATATTTCTGTTGTTTCTCTTCATCATTTGTTTATCTTGGTTTCTTGCAATTGTTTCGCTTTATTTGCTATTGCCAGTTTGCTATAAGAAAACCCAAAAAGATTTTTGTTTTGTTTGCTTGTTTCCTTTTGTTCTTGTTCTCAAATTCGAAAACACCAAAAATATTTGCTGTTCTTCTTTGGTTTGTAAATTTCATTATGAGTTCAATGGTCTTTGGTGGCTGGAGAGTGGTTTTCATTTCATATTATCCAAGCTACACAAGTGAAAAGGCAATAATGACGATCTACGACAATCCGATTGTGGTGAGAGGCTGGTATGAACTCTATTTGTTTTCATTTTTGTACATATACTCATCCATGTGAGCATGCTTAGTTTGTTCATGTGAGGTATATGTCATTTAAGAAAGTTTAGTAGTTCATGATCTCTCATGTTTAGCTCCAATTTATTAATATGAGTAGCATGTCATGGATGTTTGCTTGCATTGTCTTATTCATAAGTAAGTATGGCATTGTGGTATCCTCCTATGAATAATTCATTTATATCGACTTGGCACATGCTCACGCATGCATATGACTGAACAAAAGTCAATTAAGCCTCAATGATTTACATTGCTTCAGAGTTCTTATATCACTTTTATGCCTCAGTTAATTTATTTTGCCGCAAGCATGATTATGATAGTTACTGCTCTCTTGATTTGTCGCTCCCTAGTCTTTTGCTAGCCTTCACTTGTACTGAGCGGGAATGCTGCTCGTGCCTCCAAACACATGAAAACCAAGTTATTCCAAAGTGTCCACCATAAATACCTATGCATGGCATTTCAAACCATTCCAAGTAAATTCTCATGCGCTACCTTTAAAACCTTCAAAATGCTTCTCAATTTGTGTTAATGTTTCATAGCTCATGAGGAAGTATGTGGTGTTTAGCTTTCAACCTTGTCATTTACTTTTGACGGACTCTCATATGGACTAGTGGCACATCCGCTTATCCAATAATTTTGCAAAAAGAGCTGGCAATGGGATTCCCAGTCCCGAATTAATTAACTTAAATAGACACTCCTCCATGGTTTGTGATTGTTGGACGGCACCCGAAGATTCGGTTAGCCATGGCTTGTGTAAGCAAAGGTTGGGGGGAGTGTCATCATCATAATAAAACTAAATTAAAAAGGCACTCCTTCATGGTATGTGATTGTTAGCAGGCACCCGAGGATTCGGTTAGCCATGGTTTGTGTAAGAAAGGTGGGAAGGAGTGCCACATAAAAATGCAAATAATTCATGGGAGCCGCTCTTGAAAGTCCGGTTGGCGAGGTAGTTGGTGTACCCATTACCATTCGTTGACAACAACAAACACCTCTCAAAATAATTTTACTCCTGCTTTACAAATGAAAAGCTCTAGCGCATGTTAATCCCTGCTTCCCTCTGCGAAGGGTCAATCTTTTACTTTTATGTTGTGTCTCCATCCTTTCTTTGAGCACTTTCTTGAGAGCACAACTTGTCATTCTTAGTATAATATGCTTGTCTCAAAATATGATTGATTGTGGTATAACTTTGATGCTTTTATCTTTGACAATCACTACTTCTAGTCTTTTTATGAACTCCAGAGGTGCCCGGGCATTTATGTTTTGCCGATCAAATACAGGCAAGCGAGATACCACTTTATCATACTCTCTTATGAACATTGCAATCCTGCTGATATACATGATTCATGATGCTTATTATTAATTGTTGGTACCTCTTCATGATTGACATAGCTGTTAAATGATCTTATTTGCATGTACCCTATTATGAACTGTTTAAGTATTAGCCATATCATGAGAATATATACATCATATGAGCAAATGTGTTCGTGAAAGTTCTTTTATCGCTCAGTTGTTAACTGAATTGCTTGAGGACAAGCAATAAGCTAAGCTTGGGGGAGTTGATACGTCCAAAACGTATCTACTTTCCCGAACACTTTTGCTATTGTTTTGCCTCTAATTTGTGTATTTTGGATGCAACTAACACGGACTAACGCTGTTTTCAGCGGAAGCTGTTCTGGTGTCACGTTTTTGTGCAGAAATCCAACTTTCGGGAAAAACCTCGGGATTTTGACGGAAGGCCCTATTTTCCCGAATACGACGGAGCCGAAGGACAAATCAAGTGGAGGCCCGAGGGCCCCACACCATAAGGCGGCGCGGCCTAGGGGGGCCCGCGCGGCCCTATGGTGTGGCCCCTCGACCGGCCTCCGACGCCCTCCTTCGGACTACTTATTCGCCTCGACCTAAAAACGCACGGAGAGAAGTCGAAGTCGCCGAAACCCTCCGAACGCCGCCACATCGCGAAACTCCGTCTCGGGAGCCGGAAGTCTCCGTTCGGCACTCCGCCGGGACGGGGAATTGGAGGAGATCATCGCCGCCATCACCGCCAACGCCTCTCCATCAACCAGCCATGTTTCCCCCATCCATGTGTGAGTAATTCCCCCGCTGTAGGCCGAAGGGGATGGTAGGGATTGGATGAGATTGGTCATGTAATAGCATAAGATTGTTAGGGCATAGTGCCTAGTGTCCGTAATTGGTACTTTTATGATATTGTTGCAACTTGTTATGCTTAATGCTTGTCACTAGGGCCCGAGTGCCATGATCTCAGATCTGAACATGTTATTATTTCATCATGATATTCGTTGTTTATGATCTTACCTGCAAGTTGTATACACATGTCGCTGTCCGGAACCAATGGCCCCGAAGTGACAGAAATCGGGACAACCGGAGGGAATGGTAGTGACGTGAGGATCACATGTGTTCACGGAGTGTTAATGCTTTGCTCCGGTACTCTATTAAAAGGAGTACCTTAATATCCAATAGTTTCCCTTGAGGCCCGGCTGCCACCGGCTGGTAGGACAAAAGATGTTGTGCAAGTTTCTCATTGCGAGCACGTACGACTATAATTGGAACACATGCCTATTGATTGCTTAGTACTTGGATACCGTTTTATTATTATCTGCAAATGCCCTGCTATGATTGTTACATGAGTTTCTCTCATCCATGCAACGCCCGTCATCCGTCCCCGTGCCTACCGTATTTTAATCCTGCTGTTTACTAAAATCACTACTGCTGTCTTTGTTACTCTGCTGCTGTTATTTCACTACTGCTCTATCGCTATAAAACTATTACTACTGATAAACTCTTGCGAGCAAGTCTGTTTCCAGGTGCAGCTGAATTGACAACTCCGCTGTTAAGGCTTTCAAGTGTTCTTTGTCTCCCCTTGGGTCGAATCAATAAATTGGGTAATACTTCCCTCGAAGACTGTTGCGATCCCCTATACTTGTGGGTCATCAGTCCTTACAAAGTGCTTGCCAAGATCAATGATAATGCATACTCGATAGATCTTCCAGAGGATGAGTTTGGTGTCAGTAATTCTTTCAATGTTGCTGATTTGACACCATATGACGGAGAAGACCTTGGAGCGTCGGGGTCGACGCCTTTTGAAGGGGGGAGATGATGAGGACATCCCTACCTCACTACTACCTCCGTCATTACCAACTGAAGATGAACCTCGCTGCGAAGCCCAAGTCCAATGAAGTCGGGATTGGACCAATGACACGAGCTCGTGCGAAGCTACTTAAACAACAGGTGAACTTGTTCCTAAACGATACCTTGATTGATGAGAACTTTATACTACCTAAGTCCTATTACTTATGTATCATCGGGTATGAAGAGGAGACAAGCATCGCACGAGAAGGAGAGGAGCAGGCTGGACGTGAAGATGGACGTGAAGGCTGGACAAGGAGTTGGACATGAAGATATCTCATGGACGCGCGAGGGAGGAGCGGGAGGAATGCGCGAGAGGAGAAGAAGAAGTCCGAGGCCGGTCCGGCGCCCGGTCGGACCGGCCCCCACGCCGGGCCGCCCGGTCCTCGGCTCGGTCAACCGGCCGCCAACCGGAGGGAGTGCATCGTACCGGGCAGAAGCCGGAAACTTCGCAGTTTTCCGGTTGCCGCCCGGTTGACCGGACCACCGACCGGACCGGCCGGTCCACAGCCCGGTCGACCGGATTCCAGACCGGACCAGTCCGAGTCTGTCTCGACCAGATCTATTCTGGGTCGGTTTTACTTGTACTTTTCGACCAGAACTCGTCCCGGACGCCTATATAAGTGCCTTGGACGACCCCCTAGCTGCTTTAGACCACGTTTAAGATAAACCCTAGTTCTTAGTTGTTTGCTCTGCAAAACTATTGAATTGCCTACACCATATTGCTTGGATATTGTGTAGATCTTGTTTAAGTCTTGTGTGATCTGCTGTTCCATTGGGAATTAGACGATTGCAACTTACCGCTTCGTGGTCGGCGGCTACGTGTGCAAGTGTGTGGAGTTGCGAATATCTTGCAGGGTTGAGAGCTGTTGCATCTGGCGACAGGGACCAATCGAGAGATCTTGTTGCGTCATACAAGTTATCTTCCACTACATCATCGTGTTTCTCCGCTGCTATCACCCCGTGATCATCATCACCACCGTTGCTTACTGAGAAGATCGGGCCACCCCTTATCAGGTTTTGTGGGCGTTGATGCTTTTGTTGCTTTAGTTTGTGCACTTTGCATCTTGCGGGATGGTGGGATGAAGCGGCCCGGGCTAACTTTACATGACCGCGTCTCATGAGAATTGCTCCACGCTTGACATGCAACTTGTATTGCATAAGTGGCTTTGCGGGTGTCTGTCTCTCCCACCATAGTGAAGATTCCAATTTGCACTTTATATTGTCAACACTAGTATCACCGTGGTGGTTCATGTTCGTAGGTAGATTGGATCTTACTCGAAAACCCTAAACCAGGTTAAAAATGCAAACCAAATTAGAGGCGTCTAACTTGTTTTTGCAGGGTTTGGTGATGTGATATGGCCATGATGTGATGATGATTATATTTGATGTATGAGATGTTGATTGTATTATGGCAACCGGCAAGAGCCTAATGGTTGTCTTTAAATTTGTTAAGACCTGCGTGTCTATTCATCATGTAATAGCTTTATTTCAAGTAGTTGTTATAGTAGCTATAAGTGATGGACAACCATGAAGCGGCGCCATGGACCTTGGTGCAATGCTGGTGATGAAGGAGATCATGCTCATGTGCTTTGGAGATGGAGATCGAAAGCACAAGAAGAAAGGCCATATCATATCACATATTATGAATTGCATGTGATGTTAATCCTTTATGCATCTTATCTTGCTTAGATCGCGACGGTAGCATTATAAGATGATCCCTCACATTAATATCAAGATAATAAAGTGTTCTCCCCTCGTATGCACCGTTGCTACAGTTCGTCGTTTTGAAGCATCTCGTGATGATCGGATGTGATAGATTCTACGTTCACATACAACGGGTGTAAGCCATGTTTGCACACGCGGAATACTTGGGTTTGCTTGGCGAGCCTAGCATGTACGGACATGGCCTCGGGACACAAGAAACCGAAAGGTTGAACACGAGTCATATGGATGATATGATCAACATGTTGATGTTCACCATTGAAGCTACATCATCTCACGTGATGATCGGTTTTGGTGTAGTGGATGTGGATCGTGTGCCACTTAACAACTATGAGGGATGTTGTATTAAGTGGGAGTTCATTAGTAATTAGATTAAAACATGAACTAATTATCATGAACATAGTCTTAATAGTATTTTGAATTAAATTTGTAGAGTTGGCTGATACGTCTCAAACGTATCGATAATTTCTTATGTTTCATGCTTGTTTTATGACAATACCTACATGTTTTGTTCACACTTTATGATGATTTTATGCGTTTTCCGGAACTAACCTATTGACGAGATGCCGAAGGGCCAGTTGCTATTTTCTGCTATTTTTCGTTTCAGAAATCCTAGTAAGGAAATATTCTCGGAATCGGACGAAATCAATGCCCATCACCTTATTTTTCCCGGAAGGTTCCAGTGCATCGAAGAAGTACCGGAGAGGAGCCTGGGGGGCCCCACACACCAGGGCGGCACGGCCAAGGGGTGGGGCGCGCCCCCCTAGTGTGTGGGCCCACCAGGCCCCCTCCGAGGCTGCCCTTCCGCCTACTTAAGGTCTCCGTCGCGAAAACCCTACCACGATTGACGAAACCCGAGAAAACCTTCCAGAGCCGCCGCCATCGCGAAACTCCAATTCGGGGGATAGAAGTCTCGTTCCGGCACCCTGCCGGGACGGGGAATTGCCCCGGAGTCGTCTCCACCGCCATCTCCACCGCCATCTTCACCGCCATCGCTGTCTCCATGATGAGGAGGGAGTAATTCACCCCGGGGCTGAGGGCTCTGCCGTAGCTATGTGGTTCATCTCTCTCTTTGTGATCTAGTTGAATATCATCTATGTGCTACTCTAGTGATGTTATTAAAGTAGTCTATTCCTCCTCCATGGTGTAATGGTGATAGTGTGTGCATCGTGTAGTACTTGGCGTAGGTTATGATCATAATCTCTTGTAGGTTATGGAGTTAATTATTACTATGATAGTATTGATGTGATTTATTCCCCCTTCATAGTGTAAAGGTGACGAGTGTGTATGCTATGTTAGTACTCGGTTTAAATTGCAAAGATCTATTATGCTCTAAAGGTTACTTAAATATGAATGCCGAATGTTGTGGAGCTTGTTAACTCCGGCATTGAGGTGCTCTTGTAGCCCTACACAACGAATGGTGTTCATTATCAAACAAGAGTATATGTAGCACAAAGGAAGAGAACTTATTTATTTATGTGATCAATGTTGAGAGTGTCCACTAGTGAAAGTATGATCCCTAGGCCTTGTTTCCAAATACTGCAATCATCGCTTGTTTACTTGTTTTCTCGCATCTTTACTTCCTGCAATATTACTACCATCAACTGCACGCCAGCAAGCACTTTTCGGGCGCCGTTACTACTGCTCATATTCATTCATACCACTTGTATTTCACTATCTCTTCGCCGAACTAGTGCACCTATACATCTGACAAGTGTATTAGGTGTGTTGGGGACACAAGAGACTTCTTGTATTGTGATTGCAGGGTTGCTTGAGAGGAATACCTTTGACCTCTTCCTCCCTGAGTTCGATAAACCTTGGGTGATCCACTTAAGGGAAACTTGCTGCTGTTCTACAAACCTCTGCTCTTGGAGGCCCAACACTGTCTACATGAATAGAAGCACCCGTAGACATCAAGCACTTTTCTGCCGCCGTTACCGGGGAGGTAATGTAAAAGGTATTCACATCCTCCGACTACTAAGCTATCTCCTAGTCTTGTTGCCGGTGTGTGAGTGCTCGAAGCTATTTCCTGTAGATCCTACAATTGCATCTTTTTGTTTGTTGTTTTTATTTTTCACTAGTTAGGCATAATGGAAAACAACAATGAGCTTTTTAATTTATTTCCTGAGTTAAGATATGAATTGATTGATGCGAAAATTAAAAAACCTATGGAACCTTATCTGCATGATAGTAGCAATGTTATTAGTATAATGCTATGGAATAATCTAAGCTTGGGGAAGCTAGTTATTATAAAAATAATCTTTTTTGCTCCTCGGCTTTGGAAGAAATATTTTGCTCTGATAATGCTTTATCTCCCATATGCGATAACTCTAATGATGCTTCTGATATTTTAAATCCACCTGCTGAAAGTATTTCATATAAAATACCTATGAAAATTATTGAACGTGTTATGGATAACCGCTATGAAGGGGATGGAACTGTCCATCCTGGAGATCATTTACTGTTTTTGCATGAATTATGCGGGTTATTCAAGTGTGCAGGTACCTCTAGGGATGAAGTGAAGAAGAAACTATTCTCTATGTCGCTGTCTGGTAAAGCGGCGCATTGGTACAAACTGCTGGAGGATAGGCATTCTCTTGATTGGAAGGATATCGTGCCTCTATTTTACTCTAAATTCTATCCTCCAAGTGAAATTCACAAAGACCGGAACCGCATATATAATTTCTGCCTCATGATGGAGAGAGTATTGCCCAAGCATGGGGGAGATTGAAGTCTTTAATGCTCAAATGCCCCAATCATGAGCTTCCTGGTAATATCATCATCGATAATTTCTATGCAAGACTTTCTTTTCAAGATAAAACCTTGCTAGATACTACTTGTTCTGGATCATTTACACGCAATGAAGAAGAGTTTAAAAGGGACCTTCTTGATCGGATTCAGGAGAATACTGAAGGATGGGAGAACAACAAAGGTAAAGAGTCAGGTATAAATTATGATTATGAATGCATTGAAACTTTTATGGATACTGATAAAATTCGAAGTATGAGTGCTACTTATGATCTTGACTCTCAAGTTGTTGCAAATCTTTATAAAGCTTTTGCCTCTCATTTTGAATTGCCTAGGAAGAATTTTGATAAGTATCATGAACCTTTTAAAGACACTTGCATGAAGGATGAAACTGTTATTAATGATTGCAATGAACATGCCCAAACTTCTGTTTCTTATAAGCATGTTATTTTTTGTGGAATGCATAGACCCTGTGGAATTAATCAAATCGAAGATGAATATTGTATCCACCATATTAATGAAACTAGAAAGTGGTCTAGGGCTCTAGATGATCTTGGTAAAAAAGTTTGTGCCCGCTATCCTTTTATTTGTGAACTTTGCCATATAGTGGGTCATTTTAATTTTCAATGCTCCTCCGATGATAATTCGAACCCCATGAGTGCTGCAAATTTGTATTGTGATGATGAAATTACTCCTAATCAGCATGATGAACTTACTCTATTTTGTGGTGTGAAGAGTTATCGAGAAAAATCTCTTTGCTACATATGAGTGATCTTGATATTGATGATGTCCTGTGTGGGTGTTTTTCTTATTGCATTGATAATGGCCATACAAATACTTACATACAAAATATTTTAGAAGATGACACTTTGCCAAAATATGATAGGACCGCTGTGTGTTTTGAACTTATTAATGAAAAGGAGGAATCCTCCCAAGTTTCTTCTATTGTTTCCGGAAACAAATCAGGTTATGTGGAGGAGCCCCTCATCAAGCCTCTCCCTGCTAAAGAAGGTGACGAGAAGGAAGAGAAGAAGAAGAAGAAGAAGAAGGGAACGAAGAAGAAGAAGAAGAAGAAGAAGAAGAAGAAGGGGAATAAAGAGAAAGAGGTAACGGCATATCCCCGCGTGTATGAGATAACGATAGGTAACCGTAAGTATGTTGCTCCTAATGATTATTATGATAATGAATCTGAGTACAATGATCTTTCTATGCCCTTTACCTACATTAGTGATCATGATTTGAAAGAGCACACTACTTTTGATATTGGAAATCTCTGGGAAACTAATTCTGAAAATGATGATGTTAATAATTGCCATGGTATCAGTACTATCCACGCTTCCTCCCATAATGATATAGAAAGCTCTAAGCTTGGGGATGAGGTGTTTGAAAATCCTTTTGCTACTGATCATTATATGTTTGATACATCTCCTTCTAGTAACAACGATGGTATGGTCACAGATGAGCATACTGTGAAAGATAACTATTCTATTTCTTATGATGACACTATGCCTCCAATCTTTGATGATTATTATAAAGAATGCTATGATATAGGTTACAACTATCCTTATGAAACTTGTCATAGTTATGATTGGATTGCTAAAAACAATTCCCTTAATATGCAACTTGTTTACCATGTTCAAATTCTTGATAATAATCTTGCTCCAATTACTATTAATGAGAAGAACTCTTCTTATGCCAAAATTAATGATACTTTTATGCATATGAACCATGATAAGAATGTTTTAAGTGATGGGTATATTTTGGATTTCATCAATGATGCTACTGAAAGTTATTATGAGAGAGGGAAACACGGTTATATGCATCTTAATAATATTAAGTTTCCCCTCTTTATGTTGAGAATCTTGAAGTTACTCGTGTTTTATCTTCCTATGCTTGTCACTTTGCTCCTCATGAATTTATTTGTGTACAAGAATCCTTCCCATAGGAAGTGGGTTAGGCTTAAATTTGTTTCATACTTGATTTTTGATGCTCCCTTTGCTTCAACTTTCATCCTTATGAGTGCATCATTAAAACTGCTGAGCCCAACTTAATGGCTATAAAGAAAGCACTTCTTGGGAGATAACCCATGTCTTTATTTTACTACAATACTTTTGTTTTATATTTGAGTCTTGGAAGTTGTTTACTACTGTAGCAACATCTCCTTATCTTTATTTTATTGCATTGTTGTGCCAAGTAAAGTCTTTGATAGTAAAGTCAATACTAGATTTGGATTACTGCCGAGAAACAGATTTCTTGCTGTCACGAATTTCAATAGGCCTCTCTGTAGGTAACTCAGAAAAATCTGCCAATTTACGTGCGTGATCCTCAGATATGTACGCAACTTTCATTCAATTTGGGATTTTTCATCTGAGCAAGTATGGTTCCTCTTTAAAATTCGTCTTTACGGACTGTTCTGTTTTGACAGATTCTGCCTTTTATTTCGCATTGCCTCTTTTGCTGTGTTGGATGGATTTCTTTGTTCCATTAACGTCCAGTAGCTTTGTGCAATGTCCAGAAGTGTTAAAAATGATTGTGTCACCTCTGAACATGTGAATTTTTGATTATGCACTAACCCTCTAATGAGTTTGTTTTAAGTTTGGTGTGGAGGAAGTTTTCAAGGGTGAAGAGAGGAGGATGATATACTATGATCAAGAAGAGTGAAAAGTCTAAGCTTGGGGATGCCCCGGTGGTTCATCCCTGCATATTTCAAGAAGACTCAAGCATCTAAGCTTGGGGATGCCCAAGGCATCCCCTTCTTCATCGACAACTTATCAGGTCATTTCTCTTGAAACTATATTTTTATTCAGTCACATCCTATGTACTTTACTTGGAGCGTCTGTTTGTTTTTGTTTTTGTTTTTGTTTGAATAAAATATGATCCATCATGATTGTGTGGGAGAGAGACACGCTCCGCTGTTGCATATGAACACTAGTGTTCTTCGCTTTTACTCTTAATGTTCATGGCGAAGGTTGAACTACTTCGTTCATTGTTATATGGTTGGAAACGGAAAATGCCGCATGTGGTAAATGGTATAATGTCTTGAATAATGTGATACTTGGAAATTGTTGTGCTCATATAGATCATGTTTAAGCTCTTGCATCATGTACCTTGTACCCATTAATGAAGAATTACATAGAGCTTGTTAAAATTTGGTTTGCATGATTAGTTTCTCTAGAGTCTAGATATTTTCTGGTTAAGGTGTTTGAACAACAAGGAGACAATATAAAGTCTTATAATAGTTACAATATGTTCATATGTGAGCTTTGCTGCACCTTTTATACTTGAGTTTGCTTCAAACAACCTTGCTAGCCTAGCCTTGTATTGAGAGGAATTCTTCTCGTGCATCCAAATCCTTGAGCCAAAAACTATGCCATTTGTGTCCACCATACCTACCTACCACATGGTATTTCTCCGCCATTCCAAAGTACATTACTTGAGTGCTACCTTTAAATTTCTATTCTTTGCCTCTACAATATATAGCTCATGGGACAAATAGCCTCAAAAAACTATTGTGGTGAAGAATATGTACTTATGTGTCTTATTTCTTAATAAGTTGCTTGTTGAGCGGTAACCATGTTTACGGGGACGCCATCAACTTTTACCTTTGTTGAATATCATGTGAGTTGCTATGCATGTTCGTCTTGTCTGAAGTAAGGGCGATTTTCATGATCAAATGGTTTGAGTATGCATAATGTTAGAGAAGAACATTGGGCCGCTAACTAAAGCCATGATTCATGGTGGAAGTTTCAGTTTGGACAATCAATCCTCAATCTCTTATGAGAAAATTAATTGTTGTTAAATGCTTATGCATTAAAGAGGAGTCCATTATCTATTGTCTATGTTGTCCCGGTATGGATGTCTAAGTTGAGAATAATCAAAAGCGAGAAATCCAATGCGAACTTTCTCCTTAGACCTTTGTACAGGCGGCATAGAGGTACCCCTTTGTGACACTTGGTTGAAACATATGCTATGCAATGATAATCCATGTTAATCCAAGCTAATTAGGACAAGGTGCGAGCACTATTGGTAATCTATGCATGAGGCTTGCAACTTATAGGATATCTTATACATAACGCATATGCTTTATTACTACCGTTGACAAAATTGCTTCTATGTTTTCAAAATGAAAAGCTCTAGCACAAAAATAGTAATCCATGCTTCCCTCTGCGAAGGGCCTATCTTCTACTTTATTGTTGAGTCAGTTTACCTATTCTTTCTATCCCAGAAGCAAACACTTGTGTCAACTGTGTGCATTGATTCTTACATGTTTACCTATTGCACTTGTTATATTACTTTGTGTTGACATTTATCCATGAGATATACATGTTGAAGTTGAAAGCAACTGCTGAAACTTATATCTTCCTTTGTGTTGCTTCAATGCCTTTACTTTGAATCTATTGCTTTATGAGTAACTATTATGCAAGTCCTATTGATGCTTGTCTTGAAAGTATTATTCATGAAAAGTCTTTGCTATATGATTCAGTTGTTTACTCATTGTCTTTACTATTGCTTTGAATCGCTGCATTCATCTCATATGCTTTACAATTGTATGATCAAGATTATGTTAGTAGCATGTTACTTCAGAAATTATCCTTGTTATCGTTTACCTACTCGAGGGCGAGTAGGAACTAAGCTTGGGGATGCTTGATACGTCTCAAACGTATCGATAATTTCTTATGTTCCATGCTTGTTTTATGACAATAACTACATGTTTTGTTCACACTTTATGATGATTTTATGCGTTTTCCGGAACTAACCTATTGACGAGATGCCGAAGGGCCAGTTGCTGTTTTCTGTTGTTTTTCGTTTCAGAAATCCTAGTAAGGAAATATTCTCGGAATCAGACGAAATCAATGCCCATCACCTTATTTTTCCCGGAAGGTTCCAGTGCATCGAAGAAGTACCGGAGAGGAGCCAGGGGGGCCCCACACACCAGGGCGGCGCGGCCAAGGGGTGGGGCGCGCCCCCCTAGTGTGTGGGCCCACCAGGCCCCCTCCGAGGCTGCCCTTCCGCCTACTTAAGGTCTCCGTCGCGAAAACCCTACCACGATTGACGAAACCCGAGAAAACCTTCCAGAGCCACCGCCATCGCGAAACTCCAATTCGGGGGACAGAAGTCTCTGTTCCGGCACCCTGCCGGGACGGGGAATTGCCCCCGGAGTCGTCTCCATGGCCATCTCCACCGCCATCTTCACCTCCATCGCTGTCTCCATGATGAGGAGGGAGTAATTCACCCCCGGGGCTGAGGGCTCTGCTGTAGCTATGTGGTTCATCTCTCTCTTTGTGATCTAGTTGAATATCATCTATGTGCTACTCTAGTGATGTTATTAAAGTAGTCTATTCCTCCTCCATGGTGTAATGGTGATAGTGTGTGCATCGTGTAGTACTTGGCGTAGGTTATGATCATAATCTCTTGTAGGTTATGGAGTTAATTATTACTATGATAGTATTGATGTGATTTATTCCCCCTTCATAGTGTAAAGGTGACAGTGTGTATGCTATGTTAGTACTCGGTTTAAATTGCAAAGATCTATTATGCTCTAAAGGTTACTTAAATATGAATGCCGAATGTTGTGGAGCTTGTTAACTCCGGCATTGAGGTGCTCTTGTAGCCCTACACAACGAATGGTGTTCATTATCAAACAAGAGTATATGTAGCACTGTTATCACCAGATTTTAACCAAGTCCGGAGATGGGTCGTGATCGAAGATGGGCTTAGAGGACATGCATATGAAGTGTCTCTGAACCGGCCTTGTGCGTGAGTTTGGGCTAGATTGCCCATGTATCTGTATTTTATGGTAGATTACGTGTTATGTTTAGAATTAAGAGATAGACTTTAGTCGTATACAGCTGGGTTTATTCCCAAGATAGAAAGTCCACGGACTATAAATATGTATCTAGGGTTATTGAGAAAGGAGGACGATCAGGTTCACAACAAACCAATCCAGGCGCATCGCCACCCCTTGTTTCGAGGGTTTCTTCCGGGTAAGCAACATGCTGCCTAGATCACATCTTGCGATCTAGGCAGTATCAGTTTATTCGTTACCGGTGTTGCTCGTGCTGAAGCCTTTTTGATGGCGAGCAACACCCTTATCGTAGATGTTTTGGGGCTGATGTCGATGCTTTGATGTTATGCTTGTTTAGCTACGCTGCCCCTCAATGTCTAGCTGCCCTTACACCTATCTTGGGTGTAAGGGCAGCATCTTGCTTAATCTTTATTTAGTAGATCCGATCTGTTATAGTTGTTCCTTGTTCTCCAAGGATTAGTTTGATATCTGCATGGTTAGGCCTTTCAAACGGGTTGAACGATCCGGTAGTGCGTAAGGTGTGGTTCGCTGATCCTAGAAGGGATTGTTCCGGGAATCGACTTCATGTTGGTTTTTAGGCCTCGTTTAGGACTAGTTTTCTATCATCTTTCGTATCTGCTAGGCTCAACTACGCGTAGGATGTTCCGGTTATGCGGTGAAAACCCTAAAGCTGTCGTAGATTGGTTTAGCTTTGTATTGATAAAGCAGGATCCCCATGCCATCGTAAATCCAACGTGAATCATGGGGCAATCGGCTCTTTGAGCCGATCCACAGGATAACCTAAGAGCCGATCGAGGCTCGTATTTAATGTTTACGTGTTTGCCATGCAGGAAACTAGACGAAGCAATCCATCACCTTCCTGACCAGGTATAGGTCAGGTGGCACGCCCTTGAAACCGCCAGGACGTGTGCCGGAGCATTGCGGGCCGTTGCCCGAGGCACCAGGGCCCACCAGCAGTCCTGGGAGCCTCCCGGCTCTCCGTGTTGCTCGCCGCTGCTCGCCGGTGGGTTTTGGCAGGCAACACATTCTGGCACGCCCGGTGGGACACACAACAACAACAACTACG
Source organism: Lolium rigidum (assembly GCF_022539505.1). Lineage (NCBI taxonomy): Eukaryota > Viridiplantae > Streptophyta > Magnoliopsida > Poales > Poaceae > Lolium > Lolium rigidum. The sequence continues at coordinate 272,002,269 of NC_061510.1, read as the reverse complement.
TCGACATCTGCAGCAACCATGTCCAAATCTACAGATGAGGTGGCGGGCGAACCAGTCACGTACGCAGATCTGCCTGAGGAGCACAAGAAGAAATATGATGAGATTAAAGCCATCTTGGAAGCCGATCTCATCGGCTCCTTCATGAAGACCCGTTCACATGGCATCAGGTGGAAAGGGTTCTCCCCCGAAGGCGTTCTTGATGAAGTGGATCTGTCTACCCCTTCAGAGGAACGCACCAGAGCTCTGCGCCAGGAAGTCAATTACATGGTAGCTCATTCGATACACCGTCATTCTGAGAGCCTGTTGAACTCCTTCGAGCGCATTGCGGTTCGCGTGGTTCAGGAGATCATGAAGCATCAGTACTCTCCGTCAGGACCTGCCCTGGGGACGCACCAAGGAGAGATACCATTCCAGACCAGACCGCCGCTGCCGTTCGCGCTTACAGCTCCAGAGCCACAAGGTTCACCGGCGTACGTCATCTACAAGGTTGGAGGCGATCCTGGCGATTGCCAATTCCTCTATGAGCCACCTAGAGAGATCCCGCATGGATACGTGTGCACATACGTGCCGGACTGCAATAGCTTGGCGCGCACGAACCAGGTTGCACCAGCAGGGGTTTCTGGAGCAGACGCCGATAAACAGGCGTGGCTAGCTAAGTATGCCACTGGAACGAGTCATGAAAGCTCGGTCCCTGCAGCTCATACCGTGGAGCAAATCAGCACGATCCTGAGAGACCAGTTCGGCATCCTGCCAAAGAGGAGAACAATCGGCTATTCCAAGCCATACCCCGACGAGTACGATCTGATCCCACTACCACCCAAGTATCGGCTCCCTGAGTTCTCAAAGTTCAATGGATCAGAAGGGTCTAGCTCGATCGAGCACGTGAGCCGATACTTGGCACAGTTGGGCATGATTTCAGCATCAGATCCGTTACGTGTGAGGTTTTTCGCGCAATCTCTCACGAGATCGGCTTTTGGGTGGTACACCTCGTTGCCACCAAACTCAGTCCGGACGTGGAAGCAACTGGAAGAGCAGTTTCATGTCCAATATCACTCAGAGGCTACCGAGGCTGGCATTGCCGATCTGGCACAGGTACGGCAGAGACGCGGAGAGACAGTATCGGAGTACATCCAGCGTTTCAGGACTGTTAAGAACCGATGTTATTCGGCTCGTCTAAGTGAGAAGGAAGCAGTCGAGCTGGCAATGTTGGGCCTCGCAGCGCCGATCAAGGATCTGGCTTTCCAAGTAGATTACGGTTCACCGGCGCACATGGTCCGAAGTTAACGCTGTATGAGCAGCGCCACCCGAAGCTGTACCAAGACAAGTTCAAGCGTCCGATCGGCCTGATCGAGACAGAAGAAGTTGTGGATTCTCCAGGAGAGCTGGAAGTATCCGTGGCTGAATGGGCTCGGGGGCAGTCCCCGTGTCCTGCAAATGGGTGAAGCCACAAGGGCCTCCAAAGGGGTTTGACTTCGACGTAAGCAAGGCTGAGCAGATATTCGACTTGTTGCTTAAGGAAAAGCAGCTGAAGCTACCCGAAGGCCATAAAATCCCTACGGCGCAAGAGATGAACGGGAGACCGTACTGCAAGTGGCATCACTCGTACACCCACGTCACCAATGACTGCAAAGAGCTGCGCCGAAAAATCCAAACGGCGATAGAACAAGGCCGTCTGATCCTCGGCCAGTTTGCCATGAAAGTGGACACGCACCCGTTTCCTGGCATCAACATGGTGGGAATCAATCACTCCACGAGGCATCAGCCACGTTTCTCATTTGATGTTAACATGGTAGGGCCTGTATACCACCGTGGCAAGGATAAAGAAGAAAGCAGTCACTCCAGTGGCAAGGAAAAGGAGGAGGCCGGCCCACGCGACCGGCCCCGATACGATGACAGACGGTACCTCGCCGAGGAACAAGTGAGAAGCGTGGGATATCAACGACCATTTTCTGCACATCTCCTTAACAAGTATGAGCGTCAATATGACCGACGTCGGCAGTACGACAGAGAAGACGAAAGATATCGTCGGTCTGACGGGAACAATGGAAGGTATCGTCGGTATAATAGAGACGACGAAGGGTATGAGCGCCGCGCTAAGGGGAGATCAAGAGAGTAGGAGGACATGGATAGACACTGGGACTGTCCCTTCTTTAAGCACTGCTGGGATTCAGGAATGAGCCGATTGCCTACTGATACGTCCAAAACGTATCTACTTTCCCGAACATTTTTGCTATTGTTTTGCCTCTAATTTGTGTATTTTGGATGCAACTAACACGGACTAACGCTGTTTTCAGCAGAACTGTTCTGGTGTCTCATTTTTGTGCAGAAATCCAACTTTCAGGAAAAACCTCGGAATTTAGACAGAAGGCCCTATTTTCCCAGAAGACTCACGGAGCCAGAAGGGCAAGTCAGGTGGAGGCCCGAGGGCCCCACACCCTAGGGCGGCGCGGCCCTAGCGTGTGGCCCCCTCGGTCGGCCTCCGACGCCCTCCTTCGGACTACTTATCGGCCTCGACCTAAAAACGCACGGGGAGAAGTCGAAGTCGCGAGAAACCCTCCAGAACGCCGCCACATCGCGAAACTCCGTCTCGGGAGCCAGAAGTCTCCGTTCTGGTACTCCGCCGGGACGGGGAATTGGAGGAGATCATCGCCATCATCACCACCGACGCCTCTCCATCGACCAGCCATGTTTCCCCCATCCATGAGTGAGTAATTCCCCCGCTGTAGGCCGAAGGGGATGGTAGGGATTGGATGAGATTGGTCATGTAATAGTGTAAGATTGTTAGGGCATAGTGCCTAGTGTCCGTAATTGGTACTTTGTTGATATTGTTGCAACTTGTTATGCTTAATGCTTGTCACTAGGGCCCGAGTGCCATGATCTCAGATCTGAACATGTTATTATTTCATCATGATATTCATTGTTTATGGTCTTACTCGCAAGTTGTATACACATGTCGCTGTCCGGAACCAATGGCCCCGAAGTGACGAAATCGGGACAACCGGAGGGGATGGTAGTGATGTGAGGATCACATGTGTTCACGGAGTGTTAATGCTTTGCTCCGGTACTCTATTAAAAGGAGTACCTTAATATCCAGTAGATTCCCTTGAGGCCCGGCTGCCACCGGTTGGTAGGACAAAACATGTTGTGCAAGTTTCTCATTGCGAGCACGTACGACTATAATTGGAACACATGCCTATTGATTGCTTTGTACTTAGACACCATTTTATTATTATACTGCAAATGCCACGCTTGATTGTTACATGAGTTTCTCTCATCCATGCAACGCCCGTTATCCGTCCCCGTGCCTACGATATTTTAATCCTGCTCGTTTACTATAATCACTACTGCTGTTTGTGTTACTCTGTCTCTGTTATTTCACTACTGCTACTTGCTATAAAACTGTTACTATCGATAAACTCTTGCGAGCAAGTCTGTTTCCAGGTGCAGCTGAATTGACAACTCCGCTGTTAAGGCTTTCAAGTATTCTTTGTCTCCCCTTGTGTCGAATCAATAAATTGGGTTTTACTACCCGCGAAGACTCGTTGCGATCCCCTATACTTGTGGGTTATCAAGACTGTTTTACGGCGCCGTTGTCGGGGAGCATAGCTTTATTTGGAAGTTCACTTGGATTGATATTGTTCGCTGCAAATTCTCCATCATGGGTAAAACTCGCGATCCTAAAGTCGCCATATTACCATCCACTACAAGAAAAGGTACAACTCTGAGTACCTCTGTTGCTCTTGATTCACCATCTGTGATTGATAAACTTGTTTCACCGCCACATGCTTCACTTGCTGGTACTTCTGCTGAATCTGAAAACTCTCATAATATTGATAATGTTTCTGCTGTGCTTGATGATAGTGGTTCATTGGGATCCTTTCTAGATGCTACAATTGCTAGGTCTAGACAAATTGAAAATGCTTGAAACTCCCGATGCTACTACACCTGTTAATTCACCCGAACTTGATTATTCTAGTGATGATCCTGATGAAGATTATGTGGAGCTTAATGATGATCTTATTAATAGATGCAATGCTACTGCTGATGCAAGTAAAATTAAAAAGTTTCTCACACAATATCCTGTTAGACATAAGTTATCTCCTGATCCTAAATTTTCCACATCTCCTATATGCATTAAGGATAAAGATTATGATTTTTCTCTTGATCTATCTCATATAGCTATTGTAGAGAAAGCACCCTTTTGTGGTACTGAAAAAGAAAGTGTTGTAGAACACATGATTGAACTTTCTTCTATGCGTAGTTTGTTTTCTGATGATATCAAGATGCGTACCTATTTTGTCGCTAAAATTTTTCCTTTCTCATTAAAGGATGATGCTAAAACTTGGTATAATAATTTGCCTCCTGGTTCTATTAAAAATCCAACTGATTTGCGTGATGTTTTCTTTCGAAAATACTTTCCTGCTAGTGTTCAACATATTGCTTTACAGAGAATTTATAGATTTGACCAGGGAGATGAAGAGAAATTGCACGAGGCTTGGGCAAGATTTTGTTCTCTTATCGAGCTCGACACTGGACATGATTTAGAAAAGAATGATCTACTTGATATATTTTATAGTGGACTAACCATTGAGTCTAGGGCATATTTGGATAGTTGTGCTGGTTGTGTTTTCGGAAAAGAACTCCGGACGAAGGCTGAAGAATTATTGGCTAAAATAGGCCGGAATCATGATGATTGGACTACGCTCGAACCAACTCCAACGCCAATATTGAAGAAGAGGGGTTTAATTAAATTGAATGATGAAGATATGAGGGAAGCCAAGAAGTCTCTCAAGGAGAAAGGTATTAAATCTGAAGATGTGAAGAATCTACCTCCCATAGAAGATATATGTGAGATAATTCCCCCTTCATCCATGATTGAGGTAAACTCCCTTCAGCGCTTTACTAGGGAAGATATTCCGTATTCAAAACCTCCTTGCGCAATGCTTAGATGAGTTTGATAATTATATTGTTAAGCAAGAAAATTTTAATATGAGAGTAGAGAATCATCAAATGGAAAATTCTCAAGCTATTAGCAATTTGCATGATATTGTGGAGAGAACCTCCAATGATGTTAAGATGCTTGTTAAACATTTTCAAATGGTTCAAACTCAAATTGATCAACTCACTAAAGTGCAAAATGACTTATTACAAAATAATTCTAAGGAGAAATATGCTTATGAAGTAACAACTAGAGGTGGTGTCTCTACCCAGGATCCTCTATATCCTGAAGGGCATCCCAAAAGAATTGAACAAGATTCTCAACGCATTGAACCTAGAGCTCCTTCTAAGAAAAAGAAGAAGAAACATAAAAATGTTGTAGAATCCTCTGAACCTGTTAATGATCCTAATAGTATTTCTATTTCTGATGCTGAAACTGAAAGTGGTAATGAACATGATAATAATAATGATAATGATAAGAATGATGCTTCTGATAAAGAAGAGGTTGAAGATGAACCTGAAAAGCAAGATAAAAATAAAAAGTATACTAAAGAAGATTTTATTGCTAAGAAACATGGTAATGAAAGGGAACCCTGGGTGCAAAAGCAAATGCCTTTTCCTGCTAAGAAACTAAAATCAAAGGAAGAGGAACACTATAATAAATTTTGTGATTGGATGCAACCTTTATTCTTGCAAATCCCTTTGGTCGATGCTATTAAATTGCCTCCTTATTCAAAGTATATGAAAGATATTGTTACTAACAAAAGGAAAATCCCCAATGAGGAAATTTCCACTATGCTTGCTAATTACTCTTTCAATGGCAAAGTTCCAAAGAAGTTGGGCGACCCGGGTATACCTACTATTCCTTGTTCTATTAAGAATAATTATGTTAAAACTGCTCTATGTGACTTGGGAGCCGGTGTTAGTGTTATGCCTTTTTCTCTTTATAAGAGACTTTACTTAGATAAGTTGATACCTACTGATATATCTTTGCAAATGGCTGATAAATCTCTTGCTATTCCTGTTGGTTTATGTGAGGATGTTCCTGTTCAAGTTACTAATAACTGCTTGATATTAAGCTGATTTTGTTGTGTTGGAAATGCCTGAAGATGATAATATGTCTATTATTCTTGGGAGACCTTTTCTTAACACCGCAGGGGCTGTTATTGATTGCAATAAAGGAAAGGTTACTTTCAATGTTGATGATAGGGAGCACACCGTCTATTTTCCCAAGAGGATTGAGAAAGCGTGTGGGGTTAATACAATTTCTAATGTGAGAACTATCAAAGTGGGAACTATTGATTGTCCTATATATGAGCCTAAAGAAGAATATCAAACTCTTATGATTGGATCCATATCAATACAATTCAAGGTAACATGATTGATTTGAGGTTTATTTCTTCTTATGCTATGTAAAATTTATTTGGTGGCAAGACTTGATCAACCTTGTTAACAAATACTTTTTATATGCATAGAGGAGGTAAACAACATCTCTTTCTTCCTCCACTTGCTCTAGTTGCTGTAGCACTTTTATTTTGCAAAGTTCCTTAGTTAATTAGAGATTTCAAAAAAAAATCCTGGCCAGTAATAATAAACTTAATACCCAGAAATGTGCATTTTTCAAAGTTTTCAAAAATTCACAAAAATTATACCGTTGGTCCTATTTTTCGACGAGGCACCTGGGAGCACCTGGGGATGACCAGTGGGGCACCCCAGGGTGGCACCCCACAGGCTGGCGCGGCCAGCAAGGGGGGGCGCGCCACCCTGGTGTGTGGGCTACCCTTTGCCCCACTTTGGCAGCTCTTCCTCCCACTCTCTTCTCTCTCCCGAAAAAATCGACACCAACTTCCTCTCACTCGTGTTTTTGCTCAAGAACTCCAGATTTCTCGATCTCTTTGCTCAGCCCAGATTTCTGTCTGAAATTTGGCACATTTGCTCTTCGAAAATGGAAGGGAGTAGGCACCAACTCAACCAACAAGAATTGGAGGTGCAACAGGTCATGAGAGTTCACCGAGAAGAAGGAGTATACCCCGCTTACTACCCGTGCGTGGATTTTATGAGAAGTGCGGGGATCTTGCGGGATGTTCAAAGTCTAATCTCTCGTGCGGGGTTGGATGATTTTGTTGATGGTGAACCATGCCAATATGCAAAGCTGACTATGTCGGTAGTGCAGGATTTTAAATTCAATTGGTCGCGATCTAACCCCATGGTTCAGTACAAAATTTATAATAAAACTGTCAACTTGCCATTCAATGATTTTTGTGCAGCAATCAGAGTGCCGCAATGGGGATCATGCGAGAAGATAAAGGGATCGCCGCAAGTGTTCTTGGACCTCTTCAAGATGATTTGTCATGGAAGAAGTTTCTCAGAGGACGGTGGTAAAATCAGTAGCATTCATTTCCAAGCTATTCGTTACTTTGCTTATTTCATTACCAAGTGCGTTCTAGAAAGAAAGAATGGAAGTAAAATATCTATCCAGGGTCTAGCCTTTCTAGCTGCTGCATTACAAGGTAATAGGACTTATAATTTGGGTGCTTTGATAGCCAACAGACTTGCTACTAACCGTGAGAAGGGAGGAATTTGTGGAGGTCTCATCGCCACTCACTTATTAGCTATGCATAATGTAGAACCTCACCATCTTGATATTCAGCTCCCCATAGAGAAACTTGACATAGTCTCCATGATTAAGCATGAATTTGTTTCTGATTCGTCTAATTTGAGCAACTTGTCTTACAGAATAACATTTTACAAGAAATCTTGGACAATAACTAAGAAAGTTGAAAAATTAGTAGGATTGCCTGCACCTTCTCTGTTTAACCTTGATTCCAGGGAGGATTGGTCAGTCACGGAAAATGCAGTTAATGCATACATAGAGGGAGGAAGCCATCGTGCAAGAGACAACACGGATGAGGTTGAGGAACACCTCGACTCATCATCAGATGCAGCAAGATCTTCGCATCAACAAGTTGGGCATGAGGAGCCTCCACGCTTTTCTTCTGCATCGGTACCTTATTATGACTACTCCATGTACGATCCACCGGCATGGAACCCGGACCCTCGTTGGGGTTGATCTCCACTTAGGCCAAAAGCCTAAGCTTGGGGGAGGTATACCGGCATCACTCATTCTTTGCATATTATGGTTGCTGGATACTTGTATATACTTGTGTAGCTTCTTTGAGTGGTTTTCTAATGAGAGGGAGATGATATTTGGGGAAGTGCTGCCTGAAAACAGATTCTGGACTGTTACTAGAAAAATTCGTGCGCACAGCTAGAACGTTATTTTGATCTGCCAATTTTTGTGCATGTTCCCCAGATTGTTATCTAACTTTAATTAGTTGAACACTTTTCGATCTGAGCAACGGTAGATTTTTGTAAAAATCGATTTCTGTACTGCTGTCAGGTTTTGGCAGATTTCTGCCATCTCGCTTTTCTGTGTTTCTTTTAGTTTTCATTTTCTTGTTCTTGCTTTGTTTCTTTCCCAAAACACAAAAAGACCAAAAATATTTCTGTTGTTTCTCTTCACCACTTGTTTACTTTAGTTTCTTGCATTTGTTTCGCTTTATTTGCTATTGCTAGTTTGCTATAAGAAAACCCAAAAAGATTTTTCTTTGTTTGCTTGTTTCCTTTTGTTCTTGTTCTCAAATTCGAAAACACCAAAAATATTTGCTGTTCCTTTTTGGTTGGTAAAATTCATTATGAGTTCATTGGTCTTCGGTGGCTGGAGCGTGGTTTTCATTTCATATTATCCAAGCTACACAAGTGAAAAGGCAATAATGACGATATTCGACAATCTGATTGTGGTGAGAGGCTGGTATGAACTCTATTTGTTTTCATTTTTGTACATATACTCATCCATGTGAGCATGCTTAGTTGGTTCATGTGAGGTATATGTCATTTAAGAAAGTCTAGTAGTTCATGATCTCTCATGTTTAGCTCCAATCTATTAATATGAGTAGCATGTCATGGATGTTTGCTTGCATTGTTTTATTCATAGATAGGTATGATACTGTGGTATCCTCCTCTGAATAATTCGTTTGAATTAACTTGGCACATGCTCACGCATGCATATGAGCTGAACAAGAGTCAATTAAGCCTCAATGATTTACATTGCTTCGAGTTACGGTATCACTTTTATGCCTCGGTTAATTTATTTTGCCGCAAGCATGATTATGACGATTCATTGCTCTCTTGATTTGTCGCTCCCTAGTCTTTTGCTAGCCTTCACTTGTGCTGAGCGGGAACGCTGCTCGTGCTTCCAAACACATGAAAACCAAGTTATTCCAAAGTGTCCACCATAAATACCTATGCATGGCATTTCAAACCATTCCAAGTAAATTCTCATGCGCTACCTTTAAACCTTCAAAATGCTTCTCAATTTGTGTTAATGTTTCATAGCTCATGAGGAAGTATGTGGTGTTTAACTTTCAACCTTGTCATTTACTCTTGACGGATTTTCATACGGACTAGTGGCACATCCGCTTATCCAATAATTTTGCAAAAAGAGCTGGCAATGGGGTTCCCAGCCCCGATTAATCAACTTTCACTAATAATTCTCTTCACATGTTTTGCTCTGATTCATCAGTAAGCAACTTAATTTTGCAAATAGACACTCCTCCATGGTATGTGATTGTTGGAAGGCACCCGAGGATTCGGTTAGCCATGGCTTGTGTAAGCAAAGGTTGGGGGAGTGTCACCCATAATAAAACTAAAATACGTGTGTAAACAAAAGAGAAGAGGGATGATCTACCTTGCTGGTAGAGATAACGTCCTTCATGGGAGCCGCTCTTGAAAGTCCGGTTGGCGAGGTAGTTGGTGTACCCATTACCATTCGTTGACAACAACAAACACCTCTCAAAACAATTTTACTCATGTTTAAAAAATGAAAAGCTCTAGCGCATGTTAATCCCAGCTTCCCTCTGCGAAGGGTCAATCTTTTACTTTTATGTTGTGTCTCCATCCTTTCTTTGAGCACTTTCTTGAGAGCACAACTGTCATTCTTAGTGTAATATGCTTGTCTCAAAATATGATTGATTGTGGTATAACTTTGATGCTTTTATCTTTGACAATCACTATTTCTAGTCTTTCTATGAACTTCGGAGGTGCTCGACCATTTATGTTTTGTTGATCAAATATGGGCAAGCGAGATACCACTCTATCATACTCTTTTATGAACATTGCAATCCTGCTTATATACATGATTCATGATGCTTATTATTAATTGTTGGTACCTTTCCATGATTGACATAGCTATTAGATGATCTTATTTGCATGTATCTTATTGTGAACTGCCTAAGTGTTAGCCATAGCATGAGAATATTTACATCATATGAACAAATGTGTTCGTGAAAGTTCTTTTATCGCTCGGTTGTTAACCGAATTGCTTGAGGACAAGCAATAAGCTAAGCTTGGGGGGAGTTGATATGTCCAAAACGTATCTACTTTCCCGAACATTTTTGCTATTGTTTTGCCTATAATTTGTGTATTTTGGATGCAACTAACACGGACTAACGCTGTTTTCGACGAGAATCGTTACGGTGTCTCGTTTTTGTGCAGAAATCCAACTTTCGGGAAAAACCTCGGAATTTAGACGAGAAGGCCCTATTTTCCCGGAAGACTCACGGAGCCGGAAGGGCAAGTCGGGTGGAGGCCGAGGGCCCCACACCCTAGGGCGGCGCGGCCCAGGAGGGGGGCGCGCGGCCCTAGCGTGTGGCCCCCTCGGTTGGCCTCCGACGCCCTCCTTCGGACTACTTATCGGCCTCGACCTAAAAACGCACGGGGAGAAGTCGAAGTCGCGAGAAACCCTCCAGAACGCCGCCACATCGCGAAACTCCGTCTCAGGAGCTAGAAGTCTCCGTTCTGGCACTCCGCCGGGACGGGGAATTGGAGGAGATCATCGCCATCATCACCACCGACGCCTCTCCATCGACCAGCCATGTTTACCCCATCCATGAGTGAGTAATTCCCCCGCTGTAGGCCGAAGGGGATGGTAGGGATTGGATGAGATTGGTCATGTAATAGTGTAAGATTGTTAGGGCATAGTGCCTAGTGTCCGTAATTGGTACTTTGATGACATTGTTGCAACTTGTTATGCTTAATTCTTGTCACTAGGGCCCGAGTGCCATGATCTCAGATCTGAACATGTTATTATTTCATCATGATATTCATTGTTTATGGTCTTACCTGCAAGTTGTATACACATGTCGCTGTCCGGAACCAATGGCCCCGAAGTGACAGAAATCGGGACAACCGGAGGGGATGGTAGTGATGTGAGGATCACATGTGTTCACGGAGTGTTAATGCTTTGCTCCGGTATTCTATTAAAAGGAGTACCTTAATATCCACTAGATTCCCTTGAGGCCCGGCTGCCACCGGCTGGTAGGACAAAAGATGTTGTGCAAGTTTCTCATTGCGAGCACGTACGACTATAATTGGAACACATGCCTATTGATTGCTTTGTACTTAGACACCGTTTTATTATTATCCGCAAATGCCCTGCTTGATTGTTACATGAGTTTCTCTCATCCATGCAACGCCCGTTATCCGTCCCCATGCCTACGGTATTTTAATCCTGTTGTTTACTATAATCACTACTCGCTGTTTGTGTTACTCTGCTGCTCGTTATTTCACTACGCTACTGCTATAAAACTGTTACTACTGATAAACTCTTGCGAGCAAGTCCGTTTCCAGGTGCAGCTGAATTGACAACTCCGCTGTTAAGGCTTTCAAGTATTCTTTGTCTCCCCTTGTGTCGAATCAATAAATTGGGTTTTACTACCCGCGAAGACTGCTGCGATCCCCTATACTTGTGGGTTATCACCTACAATCGACAACTGCCCGGAGTGTAGACGGCAGAAGAAGGACGCAGGTGAAGTTTCGGTTTTCAAGCGTCTAGGCCCTCTCCCACCACAGAACAAACGAGCTGAGTCATCTCAAGATGAAGACTTTGAGGAGTTAGAAGACGAAGAAGAGGATAGATACCACCGGCCAAGGTGGTGTCCTGATGGACTCAGCCACTCCCAGAAGCGTAGGGTTCAGCGGCTGCGTAGCTTGGAGCATCCGACACGCAAGGCGTTTTGAACGTGGATTTAACCGTAGGCCGAAAGACCATCCCTACATCATTCTTGATCGTCGACAGCAAGAGCACCTACGCTATCCTGCTAGGGAGGGATTGGATTCACACCAACTGCTGCATTCCATCTACGATGCACCAATGCCTGATACAGTGGGATGGAGATGAGGTGGAGGTCGTGCATGCGGATAATTCGATCGAGGTCTCCATAGCTGGCATGAATATTTGGGATTCGGAAGACCAAGAGCCGCTGTCTGGAATCAGTTTGGACGGCTGTGATCGCATCGAGGTTTCAAAAAACGGGGTGAGGCTGGTCTTATCCACTGGCCTGACAGAGTAGCAAGAACAACATCAATCGACATACGTGGCAAGGCCGATCCCTGCGATCGGCCCCAAAAAAAGTAAAAAGCAATGATCTCACCTCAAGCATGTCACGTAGTCGTCATAGAGCACCAATAAGTTGTAAACCCTCATTGAGCAATGCAATCAAGAAGGAGGCCGATTCCAGCAATCGGCCAAAATTATCCTTGCCATACGTTTTGCCTGTGTTCAGCATCGATCCAGCAGGCGACGGGAAGCTAGGGTATGGGTTTACATCAGCTGATGAGCTCGAAGAGATTGACATTGGTCTTGGGGATAAGCCACGACCAACATTCGTCAGCAAAACCCAGCCGATGTCCAAGTACAAGTTCCTGGAATCAGATAACTAAAGAGCCGATATCTTCAATTACTTGAAGGATTTGGCTCGGGGGCACCTAATATGGAATAACGGACAATGAAATATGGGGTCGATGCACGAAATCGGCCAGTAAAAAAAATATACACACAACAACATGATACAAGTACAGCCGATGCACTGACATCGACTTTAGAACTGAAAAGCCGATGCACAGCCATCGACTCTAGAAGTACAAGCTCAATTGAGCAGTTATCAGGTTACATGGGGAGGTTCTACTGAAGGAATGCCTCAAGGGCATGGAGGGCGTCAGCACGAACACGATCCACCTCGGCGATCTCGGCCTCATCATCTTCGTCCTTGCCTGTCACCAGCTACTTGTTCAAGGCGCGTATTTCGGCCAGATCAGTCTTCACTTCAGCTTTGAGGCCTTCTGCTTCCTCGTGGGAGTGGGCGATAAGAGCTTCCTTAGCTTGGATGAGCTGTTTGGTTGCCCGGACCTTCTCTTCAAGGGCCTCCAACTCCTTTCGCAAGGTCTCAAGTTCAGCAGTACTGACAGAGGTGTCAGTTTTGGCGTCCAAAGCTGCCTTTTTCTCATTAAGCCGTTGGCATTTGTCTGCAATATCGGCTTTCAACGGAAGCTGGGCGTGGCGCGGGTCGATTCTCCGACGAGCCAATTTCACCCTTGACTCGTAGGCGGACAGAGTCACAACGCGGCCAGAGTTTCACCTGCAACGTCGCCGGGAGATGAGGCTGGATGTCTTCAAGAATGCTCTTCACTTCCTCGGAGTCTTCAACCAATGTCTCAATGGAGGAGGAGAGCAGGGCCTTGAGATGCTGGAGTTGACCATGTGTAGCACTGGGTCCTGACTCTTTGCTTGCTTTAGCAGTAGCCGGTTCGATGGATTCAGGGTCGAACGTTAGCAAGATTGAGAGGTCATAACCCTGACAAACAACAAGAACAACGTCAGTATACAGCGAAAGAAAAGGGTAAAGCTAAGGGAAGGGAGTATACCTCTCCTAAGACCAGAGGAACAGCCGATGACGAGTTGATCGGCTCTTGTGTTTCTGCTGAGGGCTTGGCCAAGTTGGCAATCTTGTCAGCTACACTTGAAGAAGTTGCTAAGTCCAGGGTGGCGGATGGCATCGGTACCTCCTCGGCTTCCCCACTAGAGGTATCATCAGTCTGCAAAGGAAGTGGTTTGCCGATGGGAACAGCAATGGGTTAGCATGAAATATGAGCCAGGGAGAGTTCGGAGGGTAATTACATTCGAAGTCTCCTGGTTTAATGAAGAGGCTTGCGGTTCTTACGAGCTCTCTTGATGCATCGGCTCTTTGTGTGTAGACTGCCCTGCCCTGCTTTGATGGGAGCCTGGGAAGCAGCAGGTTCAGGAGCTGACCTTTTCTTGGAAGCCGACGGTGACAAGTCCCTACGACTGGACTGTGTATCCTCACTGGAGTTTTCGTCAGTGGAGGCCTGTAAAAGAAATACAAGCATGTTGCAAAGGCCTAGAAGGATAGATGAAATCAGCCAAGGCGTGGATCAGCTTCCGTGCAAACTTTCTTGAGCTGGAGTAGGGCTTTGGCGCTTCAAGGTCTTCCTGGCAGCTACTTTCCTCACTGCTGTTCTCGCCTTGACTGAGGCTCGGGGGCAGGCTGGCCCAGAAGATACTCTGCTCTTGGAAGCCGATTTGGGCGTCATCGGCTGACCCTGCATCACAACCTTTTTCAAAGGTGGTGAGTTTTTGCAGAAGAGGACCACCGGAGCTGGTGGGAGGAATCTGAAGGGGGAGCCATCATCATGTACAGGTTCTGGACCGTCTTGTTGCTGCAAGGAGACAGAGCAAGGTTATAAAAGAAAGGAATTATTGTAGGCCACTTCAAGGTAATTCGTGAGTAGTGGTACCTGTTCTGCAGGGATATCATATTCAGCATCAAGTTGTTTCAGCAAGGGTCCCAGAGCTCTCCTGAAGGCATGAGTCTTCCACATTGACCACCAGGTCTCAAAACCATCGGTTGATGAGGTAAAAGAGAGGTTGTGAGGAACTGGGATAGCTAGAGCATCAAAGAAGGAGTAACACCTCTGACCGGTGAGGACATCGGGTAACTCAGCTCTGCTCTCTGTCAAGTGGTGAAGGAAGAAATGGGGAGATACCTGCCCAAGACCAAATTGCCGGGCTGCTACGACCGGCTGATAAGACTCATAACCAGGTTTGATGATCTTGTTTGAGGTGCTCATGCCAACTAGAAGGAAGCAGGGACGGATCATGATGGAGTACAATTGCCGGGTGCTGGCGTCATCGGCAAAGCTGTCTAGCCTGAAGGAGACTGGATTTTCAAAATTTTCAGACTCTGTGTAAGGAAAGAAGAGAGGATTGTCTAGGCCTTGGTAGAAAATTCTGAACCACTCCAATGCTTCCTTAAGGCTCAGTTTACTACCTGGAAGACTATATAGAGCTTGGCCGTAGCTAGTGCACCGGATTGGCTTCCCGTTAGTATCTGGAAAAGTGCAAGTGGCCAAAGGTGGAAAGTTTGGGACATGGTTCTCGAAATACAGCTGATCCCATAGCTGAATAAACCACCAGGGGCCTCCTGTTTTGACTGTTTTTTGGGAAAACAGTTTGACAGACATTAGTTGGAGATATCGATAGACCTCTCCAAGGAACAGTTTGTCGATGCCAAGTTGGGTGCCTTTGGCAAGTTCATAGGCCAAGGAAAGGTAATTCTTGGTTGGAGCAAGTGAAGGGCCACAGAATATGAAGTGTTCCAACCAGAAATTCAGGAAGGCCGTGTGTTCTTTCTCGTTACGGGGCCTTTATTTTTCATGTGGCGTCGAAGATAAGCACCCCGGTTTGTGCACTCTGTTTTGGAAGAGAGTGTGAAAGGGACCTTTGGCAGCATAAAAGCAGAGGGGCTTGGGGATGCAATGTCTAGACCAGTGATCATGGCCACATCTAGTAGAGTTGGTGTCATGGGGCCGTGGCCAAACATGAAGCAGTTCAGAGCATCTGACCAGAAGTAGCCGATGGTTTTTAGAAGATTTTCATGTTTCTCAAGGGGAGACAGTGATAAAGATAGATCATCGGCTATTCCTACAGTTTCCCATTTGTCATAATGCGTCTTGGGTACTCTACTGTACCATGACACCCAGTCTTCAGGAGGGCTAGGCCAAGCTCGTAAGCAGTCGGCCCAAGAGGTCAGATCTAAATTCTGGTTCACGAAGGGAATTCTATTGGCCTCGCATGAAATCAAATGGGCAGGACTCTCGGTAGAACGAGGGCCAAGACAGAGAGAATTTGGAAGAGAAGGATGCGGCAGCAGAATGTCTGATACCTAAAAATTTATGACGGAATGAGACATTAATTCAGATGTTTGCTGTTAATTCTAACACTATGCTTGGATAGCGAGGGGCGGTTGAGGATTACCTTCAAGCCAGAGACTGTAGCGTTGGTATTGGATGATTCCGCCATTGGATTTGCTGCGGAGTTGAATCTGCGCGATTGAGATCTGAGATTCGCGTGACCGTAAGGTGGATCTGTTCGAGCGACGATTTGGGGATCTGAGTTTACTCTTTCAGAAAAGGGCTGCAGGTTACCGTTTGAATAGACAACTGATTTGGCCTTACTCGCGTTTTATGGTAAAGGCCGATGCGCTGCCATCGGCTCTTTGCGCGTTGACTCGCTCTGACAATCGGAAAAATTAATATGAAAGGAAAATCGACATAGAAACATTTTCTTCATTAATAAAGAGGGCTTTTACAGAGAAGAGCCGATTGCTCGGGAAAGGAAGAACAAAAGGAAGAGCCGATTACTACTACTAGTCCTATGCTAGTAGTCCCTAATCTAAGGGCCGTCGCTGCCCTCGTCGTCGCCGTCGGAGCTGCAGTAGGCACTGCTGCCGGTGAGTTCCTCGTCACTGCTGCCGTAGCCCTCGGCAGGGGCTTCCTCCTCCTCCTCGTCGTCGTCGTCGTCGTCCGACCCGGCGCGGAAGCGTTTCGCCGGCGGATACTCGTCGGAGGAGGTGTCATCCTCCTCTTCCTCCCCTTCGTCGGAGGAGGTGAAGCCATCCCAGGAGAAGCGGTCATCCTCGCTCTCTGCCTCCAGCTCCCCATCAACGAGGAATTGGAGGTTGTCTTCTCCGTCGGTCAAGGACTTGTCATCCTCGGACCAGACGGAGAAATCGTGGTCCTCCTTGTCCCACGTAGTTGGGGCGAGGACATCGTGTGCCGCCAACGAGCCCCACTCCGGCGTCGGCTCGCGAGAGGAAGAGGATAGGGAAGAGAAACCCGAGAAGGCAGAGGAGGATGAGGATTCCATGGAGCAGGGGAGGGCTTTTCGATGGCTAGTACGGAGCAAGGGGATGAACTAGCGAACTGCTTGACGCGGTTAAATAAAGGGGATATTGTGGAGATTTAATGCTGCGGCAATTTCCGAGGACGTGGTGCCAAAACTGTCAAATCGTGCAGGGAAGTTGAGAAGGCAAGGCATCATGATGAAAGGATACTGCGACGGTTCTGCTCTGCCATGACGTGACCCTATGATACGTCTCCAACGTATCTATAATTTCTTATGTTCCATCCCACATTATTGATGATATCTACATGTTATATGCACATTTTATGTCATATTTATGCATTTTCTGGAACTAACCTATTAACAAGATGCCGAAGTGCCGATTCTTGTTTTCTCGCTGTTTTTGGTTTCAGAAATCCTAGTAACGAAATATTCTCGGAATTGGACGAAATCAACGCCCGGGTTCCTATTTTCACCGGAAGCATCCGGAACACCCGAGAGCCGCCGGAGGGGGCCCTGTGGGCCCCGGACGACAGGGTGGCGCGGCTGGGCCCGGCCGCGCCCCCTATGGTGTCGCCGCCTCGTCGCCCCTCCGACTCCGCCTCTTCGCCTATTTAAAGGTCCCCGACCTAAAACCTCGATACGAAAAAGCCACGGTACGAGAAACCTTCCCAGAGCCGCCGCCATCGCGAAGCCAAGATCTGGGGGACAGGAGTCTCTGTTCCGGCACGCCGCCGGGGCGGGGAAGTGCCCCCGGAAGGCTTCTCCATCAACACCACCGCCATCTTCATCAACGCTGCTGTATCCCATGAGGAGGGAGTAGTTCTCCATCGAGGCTCGGGGCTGTACCGATAGCTATGTGGTTCATCTCTCTCCTATGTGCTTCAATACAATAATATCATGAGCTGCCTTACATGATTGAGATTCATATGATGATGCTTGTAATCTAGATGTCATTGTGCTAGTCAAGTGAATTTTACTTATGTGATCTCCGGAGACTCCTTGTCCCACGTGTGTAAAGGTGACGAGTGTGTGCACCGTGTGGGTCTCTTAGGCTATATTTCACAGAATACTTATTCACTGTTATGAATGGCGTAGTGAAGTGCTTATTTATATCTATTTATGATTGCAATGTGTTTTGTATCACAATTTATCCATGTGCTACTCTAGTGATGTTATTAAAGTAGTTTTATTCCTCATGCACGGTGTAATGGTGACAGTGTGTGCATCCGTGTTAGTACTTGGCGTAGGCTATGATTGTGATCTCTTGTAGATCATGAAGTTAACTATTGCTATGATGGTATTGATGTGATCTATTCCTCCTACATAGTGTGAAGGTGACAGTGTGCATGCTGTGTTAGTACTTGGTTTAGTCGTGTCGATCTTTCATGCACTCTAAGGTTATTTAAATATGAACATTGAATTGTGGAGCTTGTTAACTCCGGCATTGAGGGTTCGTGTAATCCTACGCAATGTGTTCATCATCCAACAAGAGAGTGTAGAGTATGCATTTATCTATTCTGTTATGTGATCAAAGTTGAGAGTGTCCACTAGTGAAAGTCTATTCCCTAGGCCTTGTTCCTAAATACTTGCTATCGCTGCTTGTTTACTTGTTTTACTTGCGTTACTATCTGCTACCATATTACCACCATCAACTACACGCCTGGCAAGCTATTTTACGGCACCGTTGCTACTTGCTCATACTTATTTATACCACACTGTATTTCACTATCTCTTCGCCGAACTAGTGCACCTATTAGGTGTGTTGGGGACACAAGAGACTTCTTGCTTTGTGGTTGCGGGGTTGCATGAGAGGGATATCTTTGACCTCTTCCTCCACGAGTTCGATAAACCTTGGGTGATCCACTTAAGGGAAAACTGCTGCTTGTTCTACAAACCTCTGCTCTTGGAGGCCCAACACTCGTCTACAAGAATAGAAGCACCCGTAGACATCAAGCACTTTTACGGCGCCGTTGCCGGGGAGGAAAGGTAAAAGGTACTCACACTCCGGATCTCGGCTACTAAGCTATTTTCGCCGTTGTAAGTACTCAAAGCTATTTCCTTTAGATCCTGCAATTGCATCTTTTTGTTTCTTGTTTACACTAGTTTGGCATAATGGACAACAATTTGCTTCTTATTCTATTTCCTGATTTAAGACATGGATGGTTTGATGCGAAAATTAAAAAACCCATGGAACATATTAGTATGAACACTTTGAATACCATTTATGCTAATGATATAGAAAGTTCTAAGCTCGGGGAAGCTGGTTTTGATGAGCATGATCTTTTTAGTCCCCCAAGCATTAAGGAGAAAATTTACTTTGATGATTCTTTGCCTCCTATTTATGATGATTATAATGATAATAGTCTTTTAGTACCGCCTGTTATGGAGGATAAATTTGATTATGATTACAATATGCCTCCTATATTTGATGGTGAGAATAATAATGATAGCTACTTTGTCGAATTTGCTCCCACTATTACTAATAAAATTGACTATGCCTATGTGGAAAGTAATAATTTTATGCATGAGACTCATGATAAGAATGTTTTATGTGATACTTATATTGTTGAGTTTGCTCATGATGCTACTGGATATTATTATGAGAGAGGAAAATATGGTTGTAGAAATTTTCATGTTACTAAAATGCCTCTCTATGTGCTGAAATTTTTGAAGCTACACTTGTTTTATCTTCCTATGCTTGTCACTTTGCTCTTCATGAACTTGTTTATTTACAAGATTCCTATGCATAGAAAGCATGTTAGACTTAAATTTGTTTTGAATTTGCCTCTTGATGCTCTCTTTTGCTTCAACTACTATTTCTTGCGAGTGCATCATTAAAGCTAGCTGAGCCCATCTTAATGGCTATAAAGAAAGAACTTCTTGGGAGATAACCCATGTGTTATTTTGCTACAGTACTTTGTTTTATATTTGTGTCTTGGAAGTTGTTTACTACTGTAGCAACCCCTCCTTATCTTAGTTTTGTGTTTTGTTGTGCCAAGTAAAGTCTTTGATAGTAAAGTGAATACTAGATTTGGATTACTGCGCAGAAACAGATTTCTTTGCTGTCACGAATCTGGGTCTAATTCTCTGTAGGTAACTCAGAAAATTAAGCCAATTTACGTGAGTTATCCTCAGATATATACGCAACTTTCATTCAATTTGGGCATTTTCATTTGAGCAAGTCTGGTGGCCTAATAAAATCCATCTTTACCGACTGTTCTGTTTTGACAGATTCTGCCTTTTATTTCGCATTGCTATGTTGGATGAATTTCTTTGATCCATTAATGTCCAGTAGCTTTATGCAATGTCCAGAAGTGTTAAGAATGATTGTGTCACCTCTGAACATGTTAATTTTTATTGTGCACTAACCCTCTAATGAGTTTGTTTCGAGTTTGGTGTGGAGGAAGTTTTCAAGGATCAAGCGAGGAGGATGATATACTATGATCAAGGAGAGTGAAAGCTCTAAGCTTGGGGATGCCCCGGTGGTTCACCCCTGCATATTTCAAGAAGACTCAAGCATCTAAGCTTGGGGATGCCCAAGGCATCCCCTTCTTCATCGACAAATTATCAGGTTCCTTCTCTTGAAACTATATTTTTATTCGGCCACATCTTATGCACTTTGCTTGGAGCGTCGGTTTGTTTTTGTTTTTGTTTTGTTTGAATAAAATGGATCCTAGCATTCACTGTATGGGAGAGAGACACGCTCCGTTGTAGCATATGGACAAGTATGTCCTTAGGCTTTACTCATAATATTCATGGCGAAGTTTCTTCTTCGTTAAATTGTTATATGGTTGGAATTGGAAAATGCTACATGTAGTAATTGATAAAATGTCTTGGATAATTTGATACTTGGCAATTGTTTTGCTCATGTTTAAGCTCTTGCATCATATACTTTGCACCTATTAATGAAGAAATACATAGAGCTTGCTAAAATTTGGTTTGCATAATTGGTCTCTCTAAGGTCTAGATAATTTCTAGTAAAGAGTTTGAAGAACAAGGAAGACGGTGTAGAGTCTTATAATGTTTACAATATGTCTTTTATGTGAGTTTTGCTGCACCGTTCATCCTTGTGTTTGTTTCAAAATAACCTTGCTAGCCTAAACCTTGTATCGAGAGGGAATACTTCTCATGCATCCAAAATCCTTGAGCCAACCACTATGCCATTTGTGTCCACCATACCTACCTACTACATGGTATTTCTCCGCCATTCCAAAGTAAATTGCTTGAGTGCTACCTTTAAATTTCCATTCTTCACCTTTACAATATATAGCTCATGGGACAAATAGCTTAAAAACTATTGTGGTATTGAATATGTACTTATGCACTTTATCCCTCATTAAGTTGCTTGCTGTGCGATAACCATGTTTCTAGGGACGCCATCAACTATTCTTTGTTGAATATCATGTGAGTTGCTATGCATGTCCGTCTTGTCTAAAGTAAGAGAGATCTACCACCTTAATGGTTGGAGCATACATATTGTTAGAGAAGAACATTGGGCCGCTAACTAAAGCCAAGGTTCATGGTGGAAGTTTCAGTTTTGGACAATATCCTCAATCTCATATGAGAACACTAATTGTTGCTACATGCTTATGCATTAAAGAGGAGTCCATTATCTATTGTCTATGTTGTCCCGGTATGAATGTCTAAGTTGAGAATAATCAAAAGCGAGAAATCCAAAATGCGAGCTTTCTCCTTAGACCTTTGTACAGGCGGCATGGAGGTACCCCATTGTGACACTTGGTTAAAACATGTGTATTGCAATGATCCGGTAGTCCAAGCTAATTAGGACAAGGTACGGGCACTATTAGTATACTATGCATGAGGCTTGCAACTTGTAAGATATAATTTACATAACTCATATGCTTTATTACTACCGTTGACAAAAAAAAATTCATGTTTTCAAAATAAAAGCTCTAGCACAAATATAGCAATCGATGCTTTCCTCTTTGAAGGACCATTCTTTTTACTTTTATGTTGAGTCAGTTCACCTATTTCTCTCCACCTCAAGAAGCAAACACTTGTGTGAACTGTGCATTGATTCCTACATACTTGCATATTGCACTTATTATATTACTCTATGTTGACAATTATCCATGAGATATACATATTACAAGTTGAAAGCAACAGCTGAAACTTAATCTTCCTTTGTGTTGCTTCAATACCTTTACTTTGATTTATTGCTTTATGAGTTAACTCTTATGCAAGACTTATTGATGCCTGTCTTGAAAGTGCTATTCATGAAAAGTCATTGCTTTATGATTCAGTTGTTTACTCATGTCATTACCATTGTTTTGATCGCTGCATTCATTACATATGTTTACAATATGATCAAGTTTATGATGGCATGTCACTCCAGAAATTATCTTTGTTATCGTTTACCTGCTCGGGACGAGCGAGAACTAAGCTTGGGGATGCTGATACGTCTCCGACGTATCGATAATTTCTTATGTTCCATGCCACATTATTGATGATATCTACATGTTATATGCACATTTTATGTCATATTTATGTATTTTCTGGAACTAACCTATTAACAAGATGCCGAAGTGCCAGTTGCTGTTTTCTGCTGTTTTTGGTTTCAGAAATCCTAGTAACGAAATATTCTCGGAATTGGACGAAATCAACGCCCAGGTTCCTATTTTCACGGAAGCATCCGGAACACCCGAGAGCGCCGGAGGGGGCCACGGGCCCCGAGACGACAGGGTGGCGCGGCCTGGGCCCTGGCCGCGCCCCCCTATGGTGTCGCCGCCTCGTCGCCCCTCCGACTCCGCCTGTTCGCCTATTTAAAGGTCCCTGACCTAAAACCTCGATACGAAAAAGCCACGGTACGAGAAACCTTCCAGAGCCGCCGCCATCGCGAAGCCAAGATGCGGGGGACGGGAGTCTCGTTCCGGCACGCCGCCGGGGCGGGGAAGTGCCCCGGAAGGCTTCTCCATCAACACCACCGCCATCTTCATCAACAGCTGGTGTCTCCCATGAGGAGGGAGTAGTTCTCCATCGAGGCTCGGGGCTGTACCGGTAGCTATGTGGTTCATCTCTCTCCTATGTGCTTCAATACAATAATCTCATGAGCTGCCTTACATGATTGAGATTCATATGATGATGCTTGTAATCTAGATGTCATTGTGCTAGTCAAGTGAATTTTACTTATATGATCTCCGGAGACTCCTTGTCCCACGTGTGTAAAGGTGACAGTGTGTGCACCGTGTGGTCTCTTAGGCTATATTTCACAGAATACTTATTCACTGTTATGAATGGCGTAGTGAAGTGCTTATTTATATCTCTTTATGATTGCAATGTGTTTTGTATCACAATATCCATGTGCTACTCTAGTGATGTTATTAAAGTAGTTTTATTCCTCCTGCACGGTGTAATGGTGACAGTGTGTGCATCCGTGTTAGTACTTGGCGTAGGCTATGATTGTGATCTCTTGTAGATCATGAAGTTAACTATTGCTATGATGGTATTGATGTGATCTATTCCTCCTACATAGTGTGAAGGTGACGGTGTGCATGCTTGTGTTAGTACTTGGTTTAGTCGTGTCGATCTTTCATGCACTCTAAGGTTATTTAAATATGAACATTGAATTGTGGAGCTTGTTAACTCCGGCATTGAGGGTTCGTGTAATCCTACGCAATGTGTTCATCATCCAACAAGAGAGTGTAGAGTATGCATTTATCTATTACTGTTATGTGATCAAAGTTGAGAGTGTCCACTAGTGAAAGTCTATTCCCTAGGCCTTGTTCCTAAATACGCTATCGTCTGCTTGTTTACTTGTTTCTTTGCGTTACTACTGCTACCATATTACCACCATCAACTACACGCCGACAAGCTATTTTACGGCACCGTTGCTACTTGCTCATACTTATTTATACCACCTGTATTTCACTATCTCTTCGCCGAACTAGTGCACCTATTAGGTGTGTTGGGGACACAAGAGACTTCTTGCTTTGTGGTTGCGGGGTTGCATGAGAGGGATATCTTTGACCTCTTCCTCCCTGAGTTCGATAAACCTTGGGTGATCCACTTAAGGGAAAACTGCTGCTGTTCTACAAACCTCTGCTCTTGGAGGCCCAACACTGTCTACAAGAATAGAAGCACCCGTAGACATCACCCTACGAAGAAAAACAGAGTGGTTTTGAAATTATCATTACCAAAACCAGGGGGGAATGTGTTATCACCAGATTTTAACCAAGTCCGGAGATGGGCCGTGATCGAAGATGGGCTTAGAGGACATGCATATGAAGTGTCTCTGAACCGGCCTTGTGCGTGAGTTTGGGCTAGATTGCGCATGTATCTGTATTTTATGGTAGATTACGTGTTATGTTTAGAATTAAGAGATAGACTTTAGTCGTATACAGCTGGGTTTATTCCCAAGATAGAAAGTCCACGGACTATAAATATGTATCTAGGGTTATTGAGAAAGGAGGACGATCACGTTCACAACAAACCAATCCAGGCGCATCGCCACCCCTTGTTTCGAGGGTTTCTTCCGGGTAAGCAACATGCTGCCTAGATCGCATCTTACGATCTAGGCAGTATCAGTTTATTCGTTACCGGTGTTGCTCGTGCTGAAGCCTTTTTGATGGCGAGCAACACCCTTATCGTAGATGTTTTGGGGCTGACGTCGATGCTTTGATGTTATGCTTGTTTAGCTACGCTGCCCCTCAATGTCTAGCTGCCCTTACACCTATCTTGGGTGTAAGGGTAGCATCTTGCTTAATCTTTATTTAGTAGATCCGATCTGTTATAGTTGTTCCTTGTTCTCCAAGGATTAGTTTGATATCTGCAAGGTTAGGCCTTGCAAACGGGTTGAACGATCCGGTAGTGCGTAAGGTGTGGTTCGCTGATCCTACAAGGGATTGTTCCGGGAATCGACTTCATGTTGGTTTTTAGGCCTCGTTTAGGACTAGTTCTCTATCATCTTTCGTATCTGCTAGGCTCAACTACGCGTAGGATGTTCCGGTTATGCGGTGAAAACCCTAAACTGTCGTAGATTGGTTTAGCTTTGTATTGATAAAGCAGGATCCCCATGCCATCGTAAATCCAACGTGAATCATGGGGCAATCGACTCTTTGAGCCGATCCACAGGATAACCTAAGAGCCGATCGGGGCTCGTATTTAATGTTTACGTGTTTGCCATGCAGGAAACTAGACGAAGCAATCCATCACCTTCCTGACCAGGTATAGGTCAGGTGGCACGCCCTTGCAACCGCCAGGACGTGTGCCGGAGCATTGCGGGCCGTTGCCCGAGGGACCATGGCCCACCAGCAGTCCTGGGAGCCTCCCGGCTCTCCGTGTTGCTCGCCGCTGCTCGCTGGTTGGTTTTGGCAGGCAACAAGCACAAAGGAAGAGAACTTATTTATTTATGTGATCAATGTTGAGAGTGTCCACTAGTGAAAGTATGATCCCTAGGCCTTGTTTCCAAATACTGCAATCATCGCTTGTTTACTGTTTTACTGCATCTTTACTTCCCGCAATATTAGTACCATCAATCGCACGCCAGCAAGCACTTTTACGGCGCCGTTACTACTGCTCATATTCATTCATACCACTTGTATTTCACTATCTCTTCGCCGAACTAGTGCACCTATACATCCGACAAGTGTATTAGGTGTGTTGGGGACACAAGAGACTTCTTGTATCGTGATTGCGGGGTTGCATGAGAGGAATATCTTTGACCTCTTCCTCCCTGAGTTCGATAAACCTTGGGTGATCCACTTAAGGGCAACTTGCTGCTGTTCTACAAACCTCTGCTCTTGGAGGCCCAACACTGTCTACAAGAATAGAAGCACCCGTAGACATCATTGGCATCCGTTATCTACCATGCGCTAGTCTTGTAATTGAGATAGAAATACTGTTAAGTCTGACAAGTAACTTTACGGACTGGTACTGTATTGTTAAAGAATCAAGATATGATTAAGTCCTAATGCAAACTTTTAGTAAACCTCATATTGATGATTCAAAGAGCAATGGTTTCAATTAGTACCTTAAATCATCTTGTCTCCGTGAAACTTGAAGTTCAAATCCGTTTGAAAAGTAAGGAGCTGGAAATTTTGTTTTCGAAATAAGCAAGGTATGAGATATATGTGATATCTAAGACCTTATTGCAAGATGATAGAATATAATCTAGTGAGACTACATAAACTCATAAGTTTTATGGGAATGTACGAAGGTTGAAGACGCTAGGCGTCCCGATCCTCCAACTAGTTGGGCACTAACGATATTCGCATATCCATGAAGTGATCGTCCTTAGTATGCACCGTTGCTAAGACTCGTCGTTTCGAAGCACCGCGTGATGATCGGGTGTTATAGATTCTACGTGTGCATACGATGGGTGCAAGCCAGATTTGCACATGCGAATACTAAGGTTAAACTTTACGAGCCTAGCATGTACAGACATGGTCTCGGAAAGTCGTCATGATTTGATGGATAAAAATTATGAGTGAAATTGTTCATCGCATTAAAAGGTTACTAATAGTGAAATCTGGAACACTTGTCATGTGATGATCAACTCCAAAGTAAGAACCTCAAGGTTATTGGTATTTGACCAATGGACCTAGAAGTTATTGAAGGTGAAGTGTTTTCTGAGAATGGGGAAATCTAAAAGAGAAACCACAAAAGATTTTGGCAGAAAGAAAGAAAAGACTAGAAAGTCTAGCTCAGGTGTATATAGATGATATACATGTTATGAATGTATTCCTTGTTTTGGTCACACAAAGAAATTCTTGGGTAATTGTACCATATTGGTTGGTATGAGGTGTCATACAAAACAACGCAATACAAGAATACAATGGCCTAAGTGACTGACAAGGAATATGGTAGGAATGCACGTCTGGAACAAAATAAAGTGTTATTGTGTTCGTCGTTGGCATTTACCTAGCCCTTCAGATTTATAATAAAGAACTTTATAATTGTTGTTTTGTTCTGGTTAAATGAAAACAATGAGTTGTTCAAATTGTAACAGCATTCCATGCACGATGGATAAGTTATTATAAATCTTTATGGTGAAGCACACATGCATAACACTGACGCTAAAATGCCATAAGGCAAATGATGTGAATTCCACTCATTAGTGGAACCGCCATTTAGGTCATGTTAGAAAGGAACGCATGAAGGAACTCCATGCAAATGGACTTTTGGAGTCATTTGATTTCTGAATCGTTTGGCGCTTGCAAATCTCTTCTAAAGAGAATGACTTAAATACCGTTCATAGGCCAAGAGTTGAACGGGCAACTAACTTAGTGGAAAAATACATGATGATGTATGTGGTTCACTGGGCATAGTTGTGTGCGGGAGATTCTTTTACTTCGTGAAATCTTCCAACAATGAATTGAGTATATATATGTGGATATATTCGATGAGGAAGAAGTTTGAAATATTTGAATGGATTCAACGAAATTTCAGCATGAAGTGGAAATCATCGTAATAGAAAAGTCAAATATCTATGATTGGATCATAGTGGAAGTATTTGAATTACGAGTTTTAGCGAACATCTAAGAGAGTTATGAAGTTGTTCTACAACTCACGTTTCTTGGAGTATCATAGTGATGATAAAGTGTCCGAGAGACGTATCCAAACCTTGTTGGATCAAAGATGAGATAAAATTTTGATGCCATTATATTTTTTATGGATTATGCTTTAGAGACTACCTCTTTACACTGAATAGAGCATCATCATGATCCGTTGAAATGACACCATACGAGTTGTGGCATGGGTATAAACCCTAATAGTCCTTTCTTAAAAATTTGGTATAAGTAAATAAGTTTACAACCAAAACCGGATGAATGTCTTTGTTGGTTATCCCAAGAGAATGGATTGGGAATTATTCCCACTATGAAGTAAAAGACAAAAGTGTTTGTTAATGTTACTTGATTATTTCCAAGAAATTGTTTTCGAGCGAAGTATTTGAGTGGGAGGACAATAGAACTTGATAAGGTTTATGAACCTGAGCATAATGATCAGAGTAGCACATCATCGGAAATGGTTCCGGAAGCGGCCACGACGATCATGACTCCCATGACTACAAAGTGTTTTAGCCATGGAGATCGAAGTACATATTGAACCTTGTAGGTATGGTTTACTTTGTGATCAAATAAATGATTTATGGACAAAGGATTGTTTTTGAACAATGATAAACCAACTACATACAAAGAAGTTATGATGGGCCCTGACTCCGTTAAAATGGCTATGCGCCATGAAATCCAAGTTAGGTGAATACTTTTTGAAAGTAAATGGATCTATAAAATAGATGGACTTGGATGGAATATCCTTAAAGAAGCTTGACTTATCGAAAAGTTGTTTACGACAAAGTTCAAAGAGTTGACTACCATAAGATTAGATCTTCCGTGGCAATGCTTATAGTCTGTGTGGATTATTCTAGTAATCGCTACATATTTCTTTTATGAGATATGATAGTAGGATGGCAGAAATACATTCCTTACATATGAAGGATGTATACTAGATACAACCAAGAGTTTTGCTGGTCCGTGGAATACTAGATAGGTATACAAACTTCAATTGGATGAAGTGAGTATCGCGGAGTTGGAATCTTCACCGGATGAAATAGTCAAAGAGTTTTTGATTTCATCGAAACGATGAAGATGCTTGCATTTGCAAGAAATTAAGTGGGAGCGCTGAGACATATTTATAATACTTTATGTAGATGACATATCGTTGATTAAAAATAATGTAATCATGTACTTGATGTGATTAAAAGGTTTCATTGAGAATTAATTTCAATGAAAGGATATGGACTAAACATATTTAGTGTCAAGATCTATGAAGATAGATTGAAACACATAATAAGTTTAAGTCAAAGTACATAGAATGGATATTGAAGTGGTTCAATATAAAAATGTTAAGAAGGTGTTCTTTTCCATGTGAAGGTTTGACAAGACTTGAGTGTATTTGACGCTCGATGAGTAAAAACACATGAGTGATTTAGATCATGAATAATATGTACAAAAATCAGATGTCCTGTGCTCTAAAGTGTTACGAGCATATACCAGAATGATTCATGTAATGATCATTGGACAACAGTAAGAATATCCTTGAGTACTTTAGAAGAACCAAGGATATATATATAGTTTTGTATGGAGAAATGACAAACAAATCGCTGTAAGGTGTTGCACCGATATTAGTTTTGTCACATATAAAAATAAAATTTCAATCTCAAATTAGGCTAAGTGTTGTTTAAAAGGTAGCACAATGAGCTAGAAGTTGTCTATGCTAGATTTAGATGAGTTCTAAATATTGTGACGGATTCTACAAACGAAGGAAGAGTATGTTATTGTTTGACAATGACTGAGGATGTTAAGTCGAGGAGTTCTTTGAGAACTTGGTGTAGTTCTGATAGTGTCAGAACTTTGAAGCTATATTGTGTATGACAATATTAGTGACTTATTTTCAGACCGCGGAATTAAGGTTCCACCAGAGGAATAAGCATATAAAATTAATGTTGACTCATTTGGAAAATGAGTGATGCGTAGAGACGCAAATGAATTGCAAAATACATACGTTTCTGAACAGTCAGATTCGTTGACTAAAAACCTCTCCCGTGAGCAAAACATGATAAGCACCAGAAGGCCAAGGTGTTATATCTTTTCAAATGTAAACTAGATTATTGACTCTAGTGCAAGTGGGAGACTGTTGGAGATATGCCCAAGAGGCAATAATAAATTAGTTATTGTTATATCTTAGTGTTCATGATAAATGTTTACATCCCATGCTATAATTGTATTAACCGAAACATTGATACATGTGTGTTATGTAAACAACAAGGAGTCCCTAGTAAGCCTCTTGTATAACTAGCTTGTTGATTAATGGATGATCATGGTTTCATGATCATGAACATTGGATGTTATTAATAACAAGGTTATGTCATTAGGTGAATGATATAATGGACACACACCCAAATAAGCATAGCATAAGATCAAGTCATTAAGTTCAATTTGCTATAAGCTTTTGATACATAGTTGCCTAAGTCCTTCGACCATGAGATCATGTAAATCACTTACACCGGAAGGGTACTTTGATTACATCAAACGCCATTGCGTAAATGGGTGGTTATAAAGATGGGATTAAGTATTTGGAAAGTGTGAGTTGAGGCATATGGATCAATAGTGGGATTTGTCCATCCTGATGACGGATAAATATACTTTGGGCCCTCTCGGTGGAATGTCATCTGATTAGCTTGCAAGCATATGATTGGATCATATGAGATGACATACCACGGTACGAGTAAAGAGTACTTGTCGGTAACGAGGTTGAACAAGGTATGGAGATACCGATGATCAAACCTCGGACAAGTAAAATATCGCGTGACAAAGGGAATTGGCATCGTATGTAAATGGTTCAATCGATCACTAAGTCATCGTTGAATATGTGGGAGCCATTATGGATCTCCAGATCCCGCTATTGGTTTTTGCTCGGAGAGGAGTCTCGACCATGTCTGCATAGTTCGCGAACCGTAGGGTGACGCGCTTAAGGTTCGATGTCGCATAAGTAGATTCAGAATATGAGTTGGAGTCCGAAGTTTTTGTTCGGAGTCTCGGATGGGATCCAGGACATCACGAGGAGGTCCGGAATTGTCCGGAGAATAAGATTCATATATGGGAAGTCAATTTCCGGGGTTCGGGCAAAAGTCCGGTGTTTTGACCGGAGCTTCTAGAAGGTTCTAGAGGGCCACCAGTGGGCCCACCACCCCGGGAGAGGCCACATAGGCGCCACATGGCATAGTGGGTCCTGCCCACCATGACATGTGGGCCCAGGCCGGCCCCCCCTTAGAGATAAGATCTATCTCTAGTTTAAATGGTTTAAAATTAGAGATAAGATCTATCTCCTAAAATAAAGCGTTTAAATTAGGAGATAAGGGGAAGACTTGGGGGAGGAGTTTGCCCCTCCCCATGGCCGGCCAAAGGAGATGGGTGGGCCCTAGGGGCCGACCCCCCACCTATATAAAGAGGGGAGGAGGTGGCCGGCCAAGGCCCCCCATCCATAACCCTAGCCGCCACCTCTCCTCCCTCCTCTTTCTCTCTGCTGCGGCTTAGGCGAAGCCCTGCAGAGATTCTCGTCCACCACCACCACCACGCCGTCGTGCTGCTGTGATTCCGAGGGGATCTACCACACCTCCGCTGCCCACTGGAACGGGGAGAGGAAGGGGCTTCATCGACACCGTACGCACGACCGAGTACGGAAGTGCTGCCGGATTGCAGCACTGGGGATGATCATCTACACCAACAACGAGATCTAATCTCGTAGGCTTTGGAAATCTTCGAGGGTTAGTCTCACATCAATCTCGTTGCTCCGATCTTGTAGATTAGATCTTGGGTGTTCCATAGATTAGATCTTGGATTTATTCGTCTTGCGGTAGGATTTTGTTTTGTTTTATATGCTACGAACCCCATCAAAAAGTAGTGTTTATCAGCCTCCTAGAGCCCAACACAACTAACAGGATCAGACATAAACATAGGTAGCGATGGAGCAACAGCACCTTAACGGCGAGGATCAGCAAAAGGGCCCTCACGGTGCCTGTTGCAGCCGAAGACGCTGGAGCAGGACGTCTCCTTCCTGAAGACGGCGACCTTGAACCCGTCGTCCTAAGGGGTGAAGATGAGCGTGTCATCGACGTGCAACAAAATCCTGGCGCAGAACTCGCTCCAGGACTTGATGAACCCGACGCGCTGCCCTGTCCAGTGCAGCTGCACCTTCCACTCGCAACGGTCGCCCAAGTACAAGCAGACCTTCACCGGGGGGCCATTGTTCTTGAGCTTGTACTTCCTGATCAGGGGCTGCTCCATGTACGGCGGGACGACGAGGGCACGGAGGTCGTGGCTCTCCACCTGGACGAAGAACGCCGGCAGATGCGGATTGGCAGCGTGCCCCAGGTCAGCAGGACGGCCGGCGTGAAGCCTCGACGCTGTGATCTGGTGGTGGGCTTCCATGAACGCTACATTGGGATCATGCAGCTGCACACTTACGATTGGGTGGATCGACAGCGCCCCACTCTGAGGAGGAAGAGGAGCAAATCCGGGTGGAGGAGGAGGCGGCGTAGCCGGTAAGTAGGTCCTCAGCAGCGGTCGGGAAGCCGGGCGCCGATGGTGTTGTCGTCTGGCGCCGAGCAAGAGGACGGGTGAACCCCGGCGGCGGCGGGATGGGAGGCGCGCCATATGGGGCAGGCGGACGCGGCATGCCCCATGGCATCGCCGCCTGCATCGGGGTGGACGCGAACCCCGGTGGGGGCTCCATCTCCCTGCTGGAGCCCGGTGCACCGCCCGCCATTACGGCCACCCTCGCCGCCGGAAACCCTAGTGGGGACGGGGCAAAAAACCCCGTCCCCGACGGATCCGTCGGTCGAATCCTGGCGGCTTGAAGAGCCGGGACGGCGGACCTCTGGGTTGCGACGCCGGCGGGCCTCGTGCTCGCGAACGGCGATGGTCGATTCAACACCGGCACGCGGCCGGCATCGATCTGCGCCGCTGAGTTGCCGCCTCCAGCCTTGTACTCGCAGACGAGGCGCATGAGCGCCTCGTTGGACCTGCTGGTCGTCGGCCACCGGCTGGATCCGTCGGCGCTGGACAGGATGGCGAGGAGGAGGCAGAGCAGGCGAGGAGGCCATGGCAGCGGTTGATGGGACAAAGCGATGCTCTCTATGCCAGGAGTGAATGGGGAGAGAGAAGGAACGAAGCGGTGACTGGAAGTGGGGAGCGAGTGACAAGGTATTAACTTATCAATGCCTACGGATTGTAGACTAGGGTTTAGTTGGATGTAGAGGGCAAGTAGATCTCGAAGGTTTCAGCCGAAAAGTACTCGACGAATATGAAACTAGGGTTGTGTTGACTGTAAATTCGATCCTCTCTTTGTCCCTCGACTCCCCCTTATATATGGAGGTGGAGCCGAGGGTTTCGTAATACACAAGTTTACGAGAGTCAGGGAGGGTTTCTAACCCGTCCCACAAGATTACAAGTATCCTTTCCTAATACAACTCTAGCTTTCCTTAACGGTATCTTGGGCTTCCGAATCTTCTTATCCTTCGGGTCGTGGGCCTTCGATAAACCCCGGGTACCATCTTCGACGAGGCCCATTGGGGATGCCTATGTCAGTAGCCCCCGAGATTTTTCTTGAATCGTAGAGTCAGGGAAAATCTCCAACTTTACATTCGTTCAATACATTTGCCGAATTTTATCACATATCTTTTAAATATGAAATTATATATTGTACAGGGATAATGGTAGTTGGGGCTAGTTCATCTGACGGATCAGGTACTAGTTAACTGCTCTAGTGGCAATCCGCAAAAACCTACTTCAAGATCACGTCCCTGGACATGATCTCGGGATACTGGTGTAAACTTCGACGGGTGCCGCTTAAGGTCTTACCATTCCGTCGAGTCCCAGTCATATTTTATCGGGTACCTAACGCGTCCGTTAGGATTTTTCTTCGTATCTGTTGATACGGAAAAAAGTAGCAAACCGACATCAGAGACGGCGCTACGCCACTCAGAACGGATCTGGGGTCTTACCTTCGCAATGTTTTACGGCATTCAGAGATTATTCGCTACTTTGGCGCTCTGAGAATATATTGTCGAGTGCTTTTTCGGCTGCTGGAATAGCACATTTTGTCGAGTCAATGTATGACTTATTTTGTCTTCCCGATGGGAGTATATGTCGAGTTATTTGTATAACTCGAAATATGCTTACTTCTTCTTTTTTCTTCTTTCTCTCTCTTTTTTTTCTTCTTTCTCTCACTCTTTTTTTTATAATTTCATCGGGCACGCGAACAGCGTTCCCGATGGGAGTAGCCCCCGAGGCTACAGCCAAGGACTTGTACTTGGTTGTAGGCTCAACACTTTATCGCCTTATGTCAATATATTTTCATTCTGTCTTTAACTTTTCATATTTATCGGGTGCGCGACCAGCGCTCCCGATGGGAGTAGCCCCGAGGCTATGAACAAATGCTTGTATTTGGTCATAGGCTCTCGACATTTCTATTTTGTCATACTCGAATTTTTCTTTTTTCCAAAGTTGCCCCCGAGCATTTGGGCAAAAACTTGTATTTGTTCAAAAGCTCCCAAAGCAGTCTTCTGCTGTCGCCATTCTTATAAACTGTCGTATCCGAGATTTTCTCTTACCAAGGTGACATCATTGCTCACGATAGCCACGATCAATATATCAAGAAATCGCGAGAACCTCTCTCTCTCTCTGGCTTGTGGGCCCAAATTTCGCACCAGTTTGACACGTCGCGCAAGTGGGGGACACACGTCCTCCGCTTTTCCTGGCGCACGTACTGTAGTTGCTGCACTTTCTCGTCTATATGAAATTACCGTTTACCCCTTGTCCACGTGTACACCATCTGTCCCGCAATCTTTCAATCCAACGGCGTGACGGTTCACCGCACCTCTATATAAGGGCGTCGTCTTCCTCCTCTAGTCCTTTCGCTCGTGCCGCTCCTCTGCTCTCCTCTGCCAAAATTCTCCCTTGCGCCTCAAAGCTCTTGAGCTCAACCATCCTCGCACCTTACTCCGGCGCCATTGTTGATGCCTCTGCGCAGACTCACCAGGCACAGCACGCCTGAATCGAAGATGGCAACCAAGGATCTGGGGAACACGGAATGGGAGAGATCCAAAATCTCCCCTCAAGACATCAACCTACTGAAGAAACTGGGGATCAGCAAGAAGCAGGACGCGCTTCGCTTCCCCAGCGAAGAAAGTTATCCAACCCCTCCAATGGAGTACCGGGTTAGTTTTGTCGACCACCTCATCCGCGGTCTTTCTGCCCCCATCCACAATTTCTTACGGGGGTTTGTACGGACTGCAACTTCACCACCTTACTCCCAATTCCATCCTCCATATCTCCATCTTCATCACGCTTTGCGAAGCTTTCCTTGGAGTCCATCCTAACTGGGCTCTATGAAAACGCATTTTCTTTTGTCGCCGTAATGGCTCTGCCAATGTTTCTTATAACATTGGTGGCGTTGTTATCTGCGTCCGCCCCGACGTTGAGTACTTTGATGTCAAATTCCCTGACTCAGTACAAGGGTGGCGCAAAAAGTGGTTGTACATTCATGAGGAGAATCATGGCTCTGTTGAAGACAACATCCCTCCTTTTGATGGTACCGAGAAAATTTGTCGCCGTCGTTCCTGGGACGCAGAGGCTACCGACGAAGAAAAAATGGCGACAGAGGCCTTGATGACATGCATCCATCAGCTCCAAAACACCCGAGGACAAGAATTGTCGGGTGTCCAAATCACGGCGTACTTCCTTAGGATCAGGGTGCAGCCTCTGCAAGCCCGCAAAAATCCCCTTTGGATGTATGCTGGCAGTGAAGATGTAGATCGCTTGTCGACAGATTTATCGGTCAAGGACTTAGAGAAACTTGTCCGAAAAATCTCGTCGCTGAACAAGAAAGACACCGTTCCTTCAACTTGCCGCGTGACGCCATTCAACGCCACCAACGCACTCCCTCAGGTGATATATTTTTGTCATATGTTTATTTATGGACTCCTTTTTTCCCCTTTTGTACTGCTAGTTCTTGGATTGCTATTACTGATATGAATCTATGTCGACATATTTCTATTTTGTGCAGAACCATGACACTACATCACCTCTTCCTCCCCTTCCTGAAGGTGGAGATGTCGAAGAACGGGCCGTTGTCACCGACGACAACCAAGGTACTTCTCGCCTTGAGAGTGAAGTCGCGGGTTCTCGAAAATCCGCGGCATCCTCTGAAAAAGATATTGAAACTGAGGCCACCGAATCAACACGCTCTTCCCTCCCAGCTGCTTCCCCGAAGAACAAGAGGAAAAGGGACGACGTTGTTGATTCCGGCACCTCCGAAACCGGTGCTGCACGTGCCAAAGAACCTGCACCTGATGCTGGAAAGAGAGCCTTTGACCCTTACGAGGCTGCTCTTATCAGCTCGTAAGTTTTTGATGCGCTATACTTGTTTATTTTTGATAATGCTCTCTTTTGTTTCTTATCTTGTCACTTTATTTTTGTAGTGGCGACGAATATGAGGATACACCTATTGACGCGACTGCTCGAACGAGCACGTCCCGTACTTTAGTTGTTTCTGAATCTCGACCTGATGGGGATGAAACTTCGCCTCCCCAACAAAACATCGAACAGCCACCACCAGTTGAGAGCCCCCGAGCTTCTTCTCCAAATAGAGCGAGGGTCGAGCCATCCAAGGAACCTATCCAATTCCCTGGTAGCTCTTCGACACCTTCATTGGATGATGTAAGTTCCAAGCTTTTTAATGCTTCCATCTCCTCTTTGTTTTTTGCTAAGTGTTGTCGAATTTATTCTGACTATATTGACTTCCTTTCTCCCTTGGTCGTCTCTTCAGCCTTTAATGAAGGAATTTATTCGTCTCGGTACTCAATTCGTCGGGTACCGTGATCATACCAAAAAGCTGGAAGGTATTACTTTTATTCTCCTCCTCTGTTGGATGTGTACCATTATTTTTTGTCATGATATTCGACTGTCGTTCATTTTGCCAGGAGATCTTGCGGAGGCCAACAAGCGTGCTGACGCTCTTGCTACTAAGTTAGAGCAAAGCGAAAAGGCTCACGAGAAAGCTGAAGAGGATGCCAAGAAGGCTAAGGAGGATGCCGCCACTGTTGGAGAACTCCGAAAAAGACTTCACGACGCGGAAACTTCTCTAAGTGAGAACATAACTCAACAATCTGCGCGTGAACAAGAAATTTTTACTCGCTTGGAGTCACAATGTCGACGTTTTATTAGTAAGTGCTCAAATCCTTGTTGTTTCCTTGTGTCGTGTTTGTTCCCTTTTTCATTTGCCCAACTCTTTTTCACTTTGTTCAGGGAGAACCGGTCAAGAATATGAGCTAGAAGGTGCCGAAGGTGACCAACTCCTTGACGCGCTTTCTCTTCTTGAGATCCATTGTGATGAGGCCCGCGATGGCCTTACTGAAGCGAAGGTTGGGCTGTCGCGACTTTTTCCATACTTTTTCAAGAAGAAGGAAGTACCCACGACTTTTGTTGCTCTCGCCAAGTGCTTCAGTTCTGAAGAAAACCTTGGACTCCAACTTCGCCAAGAGGGGTTAAAAGTTGGCGTTGAAGGTACAATTGCCTTGGTTGCTGATAGCCACCAAGACGTCGACTGGGCAAAAGTTGGCGACACGGAAGAAATGGAGACGAAGAAGTGGCAGGCGCTGATTAAGGCTGCCAAGCCCAACTCGAAGAAGATCCTTGCCTATCTTGGATACGATCCAGCTCCTGCACCTAGCTCGTCGAAGCCGGAGGTCAAGTAGACCACCTTGCCTTTGCTTCTAGTTTTAACTCTCTTTTGGCGCTGTTGCCTTACTAGATTTGGCGACACCTGCTTCAGTAGTTCACTAGGAATCCTTCTTTTGTAATGGCTATGTATGTATTTGAAGAATTAATGGAAACCCGTCTTTGCTTGATGATTGATGTCGAGAAATCTTTATTTTCAGTTGATTTTTGACAACTATACTGCGACTCCTCCTTCCGATGCTTTTCCTGCGTCCTATTTGAAGAAGAAGCCTGTGGCTGTCGAGCATTTTGAAGATTCATCGAGTAAAGGTTCGGCACAAGACATGGAAGAACTTCGCCAACAACTTCAATCTGTGAAGAAACAATCGCTTATGATAATGGAGCAGTCTCGAAAATCTTCCGAGAGGGAAAAAATTGCGCTTCAGCAAGCTCAAGATTCTATGGCCGCAAAGGAAAACGCGGTCTCTGAGGCTGCTGCGGCTTCTGCTCGAGAAAATTGCATGCTTGAACTAATGGCGGAGTCAAGCTTGGATATGGCAGGTATGCTTCATTAACTTGATCATGCTGAATTTTTATCTTGCTTGTCTTTCCTTTGTCTGCTAATTCTTTTCTTAAAACAGGTTCTTTTTTAGACACTGTTACCGAGGATGAACGTGTTGAAGCTCGATCCGCTGTGCTTCTCAGACTTTCAAAGGAGCATGGTTCCAATTTTTGGGGCACACCTGAACGTACCCGCCAGATCGTCAGATTTCAAGACCGCGCGCTTCAGGTCCGCGAGTTTCTTGACTTCTGCATGAGGACCTTGTCTTTAGTTTACGGCACCATGTTTCCTCGTAATAAAATGCCAGAAACCCTTCCTGCTCTAATGGAGAAATTTCGGGATGCTCCTCGAATCCATGGCTTTGTGCGAGCTCAATTAGCTGTTGGCGCAAGGTTTGCTATGATTATGATAAAGATCTGCTGCCCAAAGTTAGACATGGGTCAAATTGTTCCCAAGTGCTTGGCCAAGATGGCGAAAAGGAAGAGGAACTTCGGCAAGTATGATGATATTGTGACCCCTGTTGCAGAGGATATGATGGACGAGCTTCTTCGGATGGACGCCAAATTCTTCGTAAAGGGCAGCTATGCTGAACATAGTACTCGTGCTGTGAGTAATGAACGGTTGACTATAGATAATATACTGGGCAACAATTGAAAATTTATTGCCCAAGGATTGTATCCTGTATGTTGTAGATATAATCTATATTGTAAAGCCAACAAATGTATTTATTTTTCTTCATCAAGCCCCCGAGTGTTTCGATGACGGATCTCTTTGTTGTGTATGCGAGTTTTTTAGGCCAAGGCAACCGAATTTTTACGGAATATACTATATTTGCGGGTACTAGCCCCCGAGTGTTTTTTGCTCTGTTTTGATTGCTATTTTGTATCTTTTTTTATCTGGCGAGGTATTTGGTACCAAGGCGAAATATCTTTGTCAGTTAGATTCATCTATATTGTATATATATTGCAACTTTCAAGGTGTATGCCCCCGTGCATGTCAAAGGAAAAGATATATTTCTCCACTATCTTTATTATATTGCAGCACCGCAAGCCCGCCTCATTAAAAACCTTCTCCGGCCCCACTCGCTGCCCCGAAAAAGGAAAAGAGTGCGTCTGAAAACTCGCGGGCGTTTCAGTACATTGTAGCTTTACAAAGGAGGGCTATATTTCGGCACTAAGCGTAGAAACGCCTTAGGCTGTGCTACGTTCCGGGGGTTTTTCTCGGGAGTCCCTGTCTTCTTATCTTTGATCCTGTATGCTCCTCCTTCGATTACTTACGTGACGACGTAAGGGCCAAGCCACGGCGACTCGAGTTTTTCAGTACGATCTTGATTGAGTCGCAGAACTAAGTCTCCAACCTGAAAGGACCTTGGTCGCAAACGTCGACTGTGGTAATTTTTCAGGTCTTGCTGATATTTAGTGACCCTTGACAATACTTCGTCTCGAGCTTCGTCGAGTGCGTCGACGTCGTCTTCCAATGCTCTCCTGGAAACTTCTTCATTGTATTCCGTGACTCTCGGGGAGTCGTGCTCTATTTCTATCGGCAGCACTGCCTCTGCTCCATGGACCAGGAAAAACGGAGTCTCCTGTGTCGCTGTATTTGGTGTTGTTCGGATGCTCCACAACACACTCGGCAGCTCCTCTGGCCAAGTATGTCGAGCTTTTTCCAGTGGCCCTAACAAACGCTTCTTGATTCCATTGCAGATGATACCATTGGCTTTCTCGACTTGACCATTGGTTTGAGGATGCGCGACTGACGCGAAGTGCAATTTGATACCTACTTCTGCGCAATACGCCTTGAATTCCTTGGATGTGAAGTTACTGCCATTGTCCGTGACGATGCTATGAGGCACTCCAAATCGAAAAACAATGCTCTTCACGAACTTTATTGTTGACGCTGCATCTAGTGAATTTATCGGCTTCGCTTCTATCCACTTGGTGAATTTGTTGACAGCGACGAGCATATACTCGTATCCTCCTGGCAAGGCCTTATGTAACTTTCCCACCATGTCGAGACCCCACTGGGCGAAGGGCCAAGATAAGGGTATTGGCATCAGCTCCGCTGCCGGAGAGTGAGGTTTTGCGGCAAATTTTTGGCACGCATCACAAGTTCGCACTATCTCCTTCGCATCCTCAATTGCTGTCAACCAGTAGAATCCTGCTCTGAAAACCTTGGCTGCGATAGCTCGACTGCTTGCATGATGACCGCATATTACCCTTCCTTCTTCGGGTGTAACGCATCTTTGTAACACACCCGAAATACTTCGTTTGTACAGCTCTCCTTTGATCACAGTGAAGGCTTTGGAACGTCTAATAACTCGCCTTGCTTCAACTGGATCGTCGGGTATTGTTTTCCTTAGGATATATGATATGTACGCCTGCATCCATGGGACTTGCACCATCAATACTAGATCAAGTTCCTCTTCTTCTTCCAGTGTTTCTTGCACGGCCCCCGAAGATTTTTCATCCTTCTCCTTCTTTTTAGACTTCTTCGGCTTCGTGGATCTCTCTGTTATCTCCTCCCAAAACACACCTGGAGGAATCGCGAGGCACTGCAACCCGATGTTTGCAAGAACATCGGCTTCGTCGTTGCTTAACCTGCTGATGTGGTTCACCTCGCATCCATCAAACAGTTTCTCCAGCTCGTTATACATTTCCTTGTACGCCACCATGCTATCATTGACTGCATCACATTGGTTCATGACTTGTTGTGCCACCAATTGTGAGTCACCGAAGATTTTCAGTCGAGTTGCACCACAAGCCTTCGCCATCTTCATCCCATGTATAAGAGCTTCGTATTCCGCCTCGTTGTTCGACGCGTTTGGGAACGTCATCCGTAAGACATATTTTAATTTGTCGCCTTCAGGTGATATGAGAATCCCGCCTGCTCCAGCTCCCTCTAATCTCTTGGATCCATCGAAGTTCATGGTCCAAGTTCTCGATAAGTCCGGAGGTCCTGTATTTTGCAACTCCATCCACTCTGCGATGAAATCTGGCAAAATTTGCGACTTTATTGCTTTTATTTTTTCATACGTGATGTCCCGAGGGGAAAGTTCTATTCCCCAAAGGGAGACACGGCCTGTAGCTTCTGGATTGTTTAGTATATTGGATAGAGGTGCCTCGTTGACCACTATTATCGGATGCGCCGAAAAATAGTGCCGTAATTTTCTTGCGGTTGTAAACACTCTGTATGCTAGCTTCTGGTACTGCGGGTACCGCTGTTTTGAAGGCGATAAAACTTCACTGATGAAGTATACCGGTCTCTGCACTCCATGGAGTTTTCCTTCTTCTTCTCTTTCGACAACTAGCGCCGTGCTGACCACCTGAGGTGTAGCCGCAATGTATAACAGGAGTGGTTTCTTCTCTTTTGGCGCCACCAAGATTGGTGGTGTCGATATTGTCCGTTTGAGATCTTCGAAGGCCCTATCTGCCTCTTCGTTCCACTGGAACTTCTCTCCTTGTTTGATTAAGGCGTAGAACGGTAGCGCCTTTTCTCCCAGCCTGGCGACGAATCTGCTTAAAGCTGCGACTCGCCCAGTTAATTGTTGTATTTCCTTCAACTTTGTTGGCTTCCTCATTGTTACGATAGCTTGGATTTTTTCGGGATTTGCTTCAATCCCTCTTGCTGAGACTAGGAACCCGAGAAGTTCTCCTGCTGAGGACGCCGAAAGAACACTTCGTTGGATTCAGTTTGAGACAAAATTTGTCGAGGTTGTCGAAGGTTTCCTTCAAGTCTTCGATTAACGTTGCCCCCTTTTTTGATGTTATGACAACATCGTGAATGTACACTTGTACATTTTTCCCAATCTGTGTTGCTAAGAACTTCTGCATCATCCGCTGATATGTTGCTCCCGCATTTTTCAAACCGAAAGGCATTGTTCTGTAACAAAACACGCCATATGGTGTGATGAACGCTGTCTTAGCTGCGTCATCTTCTTTTAATCTGATCTGGTTGTAACCGGAATATGCGTCCAAGAAGGAAAGACGTTCGCATCCTGCCGTGGAGTCGATAATTTGATCGATCCTTGGGAGGGGAAAGTGATCCTTTGGACAATGTTTATTGAGACACGTAAAGTCGACACACATGCGAAGGACTTTCGTGTTTTTCTTCGGCACCATCACTGGGTTAGCTACCCACGTGGCCTCTGTAGATATTTATTTAATGAAACCAGCTTCTCTGAGTCGATCAATTTCTAACAGCATGGCTTTGCGGTTTGGTTCCGAAAAACGCCGCAAAGGTTGTTTGATTGGTCTCGCTAGTGGATCCAAGTATAGGTGGTGCTCGGCAAGTTCCCTGGGTACTCCTGGCATGTCAGCTGGACACCATGCGAAGATTTTCCAGTGCTCACGGAGGAACTCGACGAGCGCGCTTTCCTATGCGAGGTCCATGTTTGTCGCAATGGACGTCGTTTTCTTCGGATCTGTCGGGTGGATCTGCACTTCTTTAGAATCTTTTGCAGTGTTGAAGGTTGATTCCTTGTTGGGCCTCCCTACATCTGGCAGCACATCATAATCAGTCATGAGCCTTGACGCCGCGTACTCTGCTTGCATCCCGAAGGTTTCTGATAGTCGATGAAAATCCTTGTCACATTTATCGGCTAGCGCGAAGCTTCCTTTAACTGTGATTGGTCCCTTAGGTCCAGGTAACCTCCATAGCAGATACGTGTAATGTGGTACCGCCATAAACCTCGCGTATGCTGGTCGTCCCAACAGAGCGTGATATTGCGAAGGGAAATCCACAACTTCAAACTCCAACCTCTCTATCCTGTAATTTTCTCAGGTCCCAAACTGAACGTCGAGATGAATCCTTCCCAACGGATAACTCGGCTTCTCTGGTGTGATTCCATGGAAACGCGTGTCAGTTGGTTTTAGATTTGCCAATGATATGTTCATCTTCCTTAATGTATCTGCATACATAAGGTTTAGACTGCTGCCTCCGTCTATGAAAACTCGAGATACGTCGAATCCTGCGATCACCGCTCGCAAGATAAGTGCTGATTGCCCTGGTCGAGGAACTTGTTGCGGGTGATCCGCGATTGTGAAGCCAATGTCCTGTCCCGACCAATTTAGGTACTCTATCGTTGGTGGTGGCATCTTCTCTGCCATGAACACTTGTCGCGAGATTACCTTTTGAGCCCTGTTAGATGGCCTGGCTTTCTGAATCATCGAGACCGCGCCATTATTGTTAGGATCGACATATGGGGGTGGTTGTGGTGCTGCCGCTATTCTGAGCTGATGTCGATTTTCGTCCGTGATCGCGGGAGGAGGTGGTAGGTGGATGTCACTCCTAGGTCCTTGAAAGTTTCTATTTGCTGCTTGAGCATTGGCTATTCCTGCTACTCGCAACATTGCTTGAAAATTACGGCAGTCCTTCTGCAGATGTCCTGACTGCCTTCTTCCATTGTTGTCGAGATAAAAATGCATCTGGCATGGCCCGTTCATCATATCTTCGGGAGTTACGAAAGGTCTTTGAAACCTTGACCCGCTATTTTGCCTGTTATTTCGGGAATCATCTA
Organism: Lolium rigidum; assembly: GCF_022539505.1. NCBI lineage: Eukaryota > Viridiplantae > Streptophyta > Magnoliopsida > Poales > Poaceae > Lolium > Lolium rigidum. The sequence goes on along the minus strand of NC_061510.1, from coordinate 271,958,980 downwards.
TATTGTCGCTTCGCTGCTCATTACTCCTTTGATATTCTTCTCTATTGTTTCCTTCGTTGTTTCCCCGGAAACCAGCTGATATTTGGCCAGGAGCATCGTAATTCGAGAACTGCCGAGAAAATCGCCTTCTATTTTGAAAGTTTCGGCTACGGTCCTCCTCTGGTGACCTGTGTCGCTTATTGTGAACATCATCTTCTCCGTCTGCCCATCTGTTTGCTATCTCCATCAATGCTGACACTGTCCTTGGGTTAGTTCTCCCCAAGTCCTCGACGAAATCTCCTCGCCGAATTCCTGCCACAAACGCATTTATTGCTCTCTCGTCAGATATGTTTTCTGCCGAGTTTTTGATGATGTTCCACCTTTGGATGTACTTTCTCATCGACTCATCATGTTTTTGTCGACACGACCTCAACTCTTCAAGTGATGCTGGTTTTTTGCAAGTTGATCGGAAGTTCTTGACGAACACATCCTCAAAACTGTCCCAGTTGTCGATGGACCCCGGAGGAAGTTTCTTTATCCAGGATCTTGCGGCTCCACTCAGGTGTATCTGAATACTCTGCATTGCTGTTTCCCTTGTGCCCCCTATTAATTTCACCGTCTCTAGATAATCGACTAGCCAGTCCTCAGGATCTTGCAAGCCATCGAATTTCTTGAAACTATCGGGTAACTTGAATCCTGACGGGACTCGAGTTTTTCGAACTCGTCTCGTAAAACACGGGAGCCCACACATATCTTCCTCAGCAACTTCTGGTGAATGCCGATGCTCCCTTCTTTCTTGTCGCGCTCTATCCACTCTGGCCTGAGTCGTTGCGTCTCTAACTTCACTTGCTCTCGGTGGATCTTGCACTGCTGCAGTAGGTCTCGGACTATTTTGCCTTGCAGTTCCTTCGGGAGGTGTAGCTGCGAACGCTGCTCCCATGGCGCCACATCCTGCCATGGCCATGTTATACAACGCTTCTCTTGGATCTCCGGGAGGTGGTCTGGACGCCAGGATGAAAGCTTGTGTCGCCATATACCCTGCTTCCGGTGTTTTTGGAATAATATTCCCCCTCGTGTCGATTGACATAAAGGACATGTCGAGATTTTGGATTAGAGTCTCTCTTTCTGCTTCAGGTATGTTTTGCAACCGAGATCTTGCTCTCCTACGAGCTTCTCTATGACTATCTCCCGAAGTTCCTGACTGTCGACTTAGCTCTGCTCTTCGCCTGCTTGATGCGGAAGTTGCCTCCCTTCTTCTGTTCAAAGCGGTACGTCTGTTTTTCCAATTCCCTTCCTCGCTCTAGCGAGCCTATATTGATATGCTTGCAGTTCTTCCACCGTAGCGGTTGTCTCCATTGGTTCAGAACCATCCATAGCTTTCGCAGCTCTATCCCATGCTGCTTGTGGAAGTTGAACTCTAATACGTGGTGTAGGCCCGACATGTTTAGTGCCCAAGCCTCGCCTTAGGTCCGAGGGATCGACATATGGATTTCCCAAATCGTCGAAAGCCTCTGATGTTTCCTCCTGATCACGACTTGCTTCTCCAATGACATAAACTCGATGATATTTTGGATTTTTTACTTTGTTGTGTTTGGTGACACCATCATACAGATTGGTGAAGACCTTGCCTACAGATATGGATCTGTCGATGAAGTTGAAGCTGTCGACGCTACTCGAGTCATCGCTTATATCTGAGTCCGCGGATGACCCGAAGGATATGTCGCCGAAGATGCGGGCGAGTTTTTCACTTGCCCTGGTGTCGATGAAGCGTGGCGACGAAATTTCTTCATCGCTTGATTCTGTTGACGATGTTGAGTTTGAAATATCGGTATCGACCGCCGATAATCCCGACGAGATCGGAATTTCGAGACGATATGATCCTTCCTTCTCGACGCAGAAGTGGAACTCTCCAAACGTCATCTCCATGGGCTCCTCCAGATACGCATATGCATCCAAACGGGAGGGCGGGTGAGGAACAAAATCAACGAGACCAGTTTCGATCTGTTTACCTCTGTCCATGATGTTGCTTGCTACTGACGAAGTCGACGATCTTGAACGTGCCATCGAGATCAGCTCCTTGTCGCCTCTAAATCCCACGGACGTCGCCAATTGACAAGGTATTAACTTATCAATGCCTACGGATTGTAGACTAGGGTTTAGTTGGATGTAGAGGGCAAGTAGATCTCGAAGGTTTCAGCCGAAAAGTACTCGACGAATATGAAACTAGGGTTGTGTTGACTGTAAATTCGATCCTCTCTTTGTCCCTCGACTCCCCCTTATATATGGGGTGGAGCCGAGGGTTTCGTAATACACAAGTTTACAGAGTCCGGGAGGGTTTCTAACCCGTCCCACAAGATTACAAGTATCCTTTCCTAATACAACTCTAGCTTTCCTTAACAGTATCTTGGGCTTCCGAATCTTCTTATCCTTCGGGTCGTGGGCCTTCAGTAAACCCCGGGTACCATCTTCGGCAGGCCCATTGGGGATGCCTATGTCAGCGAGGACCAAGACAACGCGCTGTCTCCCGCTCTTCTTCACGCGTGCAACTGTTGCACGCAGTCGTGCAAAATGGCACGACAACGGGCCTAGCCCCGGAGAAACTGCCGATTCAGACGTTCCTCCAGGGCCTGTCCCATGAGTGCTTTGAGAACCGGTTGGGCCACAACGCGGACCTCTTACAGGCAACCAAACGGGCCATTTTTTGCTGGACTAATGCGAGCGAAAGCTCACAGCCTACCAAACGCGCCCTTAGAGCATCCCCAGCCGTTGGGGCTCCCCAGGCCTAAATCCGGCGCTATTTAGCGCCGGATGGATGTATTTTTTGGCCTGGGGAGGCCCATTTTCCCAGCGGCGAGCCCATGGTCGCCTTCTGACGCGCACCCACCGCGTGCATAGCGACGGTGCAGTCGCCGGGAAGGGCAACCGTCGGAGTTCCCTCGACGCATTGAACCGTCGTTAATGGTCCGCGAAGTGGACTGGCGAGCCCAAACGCCTCGTCGGGAACGGTCGAAGTGGCCTCGACGCAAGAACCGCCGTAATGGAGCACAAACTCCGCGGAAGAGCAACCGCCGCTCTCTTCGTCGAGAGACCTACATATACGGTTTCCGACGGCTGGCGCCATTCATCTATTCTCTCCTCACCATCCTCTGTCAACCATGAGCGATCTCTCTTGGCCATCAGACACCGACAACAAGGGGAAGCCGCCTGGATGGCGCCATTGGTGGGATCAAGCTGCATCGTCTAGCAGCGACGATTCCCCCCGCCGGCCAGCGAGGACGAATGGGATGACGACGAGGAGGAGGACGAAGAGGCCGAGGAGCAGGCTGAGGAAGAGGCCGAGAAGGATGAGGAGGCGGAAGAGGCTGAGGACGCTGACGACGAGGAGGTCTCAACTTCCTCCGACGAGGAGGTGACGAGCCAGAAGCGTCGCCGCCACGATTAAGTTTTTTTTAAGTTTTTATATGTAATTTTTATGTTTATTCGAATTATGTATAACTAGGAAATATCCCCGTGCGTTGCAACGGGAGAAAAAAAAAATTCTGCGTATATTTCTTTATTTGTGGGTTGTTGAACAACACACACCGCCCAAGACAACAACGAAGTCTTCTTCATTTTTGTAAAGGCCTGCCGGGTACGCCTTGAAGTATTAATTGGTGATCTTGAAGAGCAGAGCGAGGTCCTTTACTCCCAAAGATTATAATGATAGTGCCCATGATCAGAAGAAGGGAAAGATATTTTTGAAAGTGATAAACTTTGAAACCCAATTCTATAACTTTGAAAATTTCAAACTTTTCGTCAATTATTTGAGATTTTTTCTGTATCAAATTTCGTAGATTTTAAACAAAAGTTGGATAAATTTGAAATATATTTGAACTTGACCCAAATATAGTCAGAAACTTTCGGTCTTTATTTTTCGGTAACAACTGAAATCACCAATTTTTTGGAAATATCACTGAAGTTTTGAACCCGTTGGTACATAGGATGGCTACCTACTCAAGATCGATCAAGAAGACTTCTGTCAATCCGCGCGTCGTGTGGTGTAGCGATGATAGTGCGTGACCGGTGCTGCCAAAATGCAGAAACAAATAGCTGATGTTAAAAAATCAATGCGTGCAAGTAGTACGATTCATCTTCATTCACAGGAATAATGATACAGCTCCACGCGGGAGATCCAGCATCGAAGATGTTCACTTGCATGATCTATCACATCACACCAACCTGACCACCAAATCACTTGTTACATTCCAAAACAATAGCAAAACAGTAGCAATGTCTGAATGCCTGATACAAGAGCAAGTTCATACAGGTTGAACCAGAGAGGGGAACAGCTGCAATTTGATTTGCTGGTCCACGACGGAGACGTGGACGCTTGCACCAGTCTATATGCAAAACAGGGTAAAAATTCAAGGAGAGGCACGCCCGTAGTTTCAGTAGAAGTTCAGAAACAGCCTCAAGATTCAGTAGAAGCAACAGAGAAGGAAGAACTGCGAGCACAATCGCATGTCGCACCACCCAGAGTCGCTGAACTCCAGCGTCTACCCGTGGCCGCCAGCCGGATCTTCAGAGCAACGCAGCACGGAGGTTTAGAGCAATCAACGCGCATGGCAAGTTCCGAGCGTGCGCCCACTGCTGCACAGGAGGAGTTCAGATGCCGAGCCGGCCACATCACGATCGAGTGCGTCGGTCATCCGTCGAGAACGTGTGCTGGTGGGCCAGGGAAGGTGCGCGGCGTGCTCCGAGTTTCCCTATGCGCTAAGCCGGTCTCCATCACTCGGCCAGTGAGCGTAACTGCGCCTTGCGTCGTCTGAATTAGGGCCTCGGCCAAGCCGTGTTGCCTGACGCCGCCTGTCGCTCGAAGTCATACCTCAGGCGAGCATCAACTGAAGCCCCCGGCGGCCCTATCCCTCAGGTAGACCTCTGGCTCGACGTCTCCTGGCATGGCGACGGTCCTATCCTGGTCGATGGTGGTTGATATTTTCCTTTTATTCTGGTACGCGTGCTCTTTTATAGCACCGATCTGCGGCGAGACCCGCTTTCTCCTCGGCGGCCTCCACAAGGCACGCGGGCATCGGCCTTGAAGGCGAAAGAACTCCTGTAGGCCATTGTGATGCTGCACTCGTCTAGACGGTCCCAGCAAGTTCCGGAACGACCGGAATACCGCGACCGGGCCGGCGCCCCGCTGGTACACCCAAACCTCCACGGGCGGGTCACATGAGCAGTTTTAGATCGAGGCATCGTGGGAAGGAAGGCTCACGGTGGCAGGAAAATAAAAAGAGTAAAGGCCTAACGGCTAACGCACGAATCGTTTTCTTTCACTCAGCGGTGGCAACTGCTGTAATTTAGACAACAATCAGGGGCAATAAAAAACGGACCAACAAGAAGCCCTTTTGCTTTTATTATTATTAGGTATAGATTTGTCTATGTTGCACCACTTGAGAGTTCAAAACTTTCGTTCGACGAGGGTATTGCCGTAGATCGGGAAGATGAGGGTATTGCCGTAGATCGGGAAGACGAGGGTATTGCCGTAGAAACCCAGGCCATTGTTGCCGACAGGTCGGGGCCACCAAACGGTTCCCGCGATTTTCTCTCGTCCGGAGTCCCCGAGCGCTCCCCGCGGGGGCGGGGATAGCCTGGGCTCTCCGGACGGATGAAAGGTTTAATCCGGATGAAAACGAGTTCCGGGAGCGCGACTGAGCCGTTTTCGTCCATCCGGAAAAAAAATGCGTTCTAGGGTCTCGTTGGGGAGACGGCTGGAGATGCTCTTCGAGACTGAAATGAGAAATCTTGGTCCGTTCTTTGGACTTCGGGTGTGCCCGGGCTTGGCTGTTCGCCTGTTCCTACCGCTTCCACGAATCTTTGGCACCCACAGTCATCACACACCCACACAGAGGTCTGCGCCGTCGCGGGTCGGCCACCTCATCCATCCGTCACCCCGGACCGGAATCCGGGCAAACCAACCCCCTTCGCAAAGAGCCCTCGCCTCTGCCCGCCGTCCTCTCCCGCAGCCGTGGGCAGGGCATCCCAATTGCTCACCGTTCGTGAGCTCCAGCTCTCTCCGACTCTACCCCCTGACCGGGCTGCGTTTTGCTCAGCGTTGAACTCACAGACAGCAGGTACAACATTCTTCAGTTTCTTCTTTTTCTCTGGGGTTATCCTTTCCGACTAGAGCAAATCATGCTAAAGTTTTAAACCGTCCCCACATGTTGTAGTCTACAATACTTCACGTATTTGCGAAAGTGAAATATAACTGAGAAGTAGTAGGAGTAGTAGTTATTGGGGAGGAGGGGCTGGAATCCCAAATTCTCCAGAGTCCTGCATTTTATCTTTGCGAGTTCCCCAATTTAGTGGACCTTACCGGATCATGGAACTTAACTAGTACAACCAAGAGTTTGGGTGTGCATAGTGTAGAAATGCAGTAATCAGATTTTCCTTTCACCTAGTGTTCAGACGCTAACAAAAAAAATGGTTGTTTGCTGGACTGTGGAAGAGCAGGAGTTTCAGTATGCAGCAGATGGCGCTGTCTGCGTTGGTCGCGAACCCCTCCTCATCCTATAGCAGTACCGTATCGGGGCTGACTGCCCTATGGTCTCAGAGATGGCATGGGAGACGCGTGCGAAGCCAAGTTCGGGCGCAGGCGGAAGCAGGGATGAAGTACAATAAGCTGGGAGATTCAGATCTTCTTGTCAGCGAGATTACTCTTGGAACAGTATGTGCATAGCTGCAGAAAAAATGTTGTTGGTACTGTTACATTTCCTTTACACATCAGGCTAATTCTTGTACCATTTAGATGACTTTTGGAGAGCAAAACACAGAGAAGGAAGCGCACGAGATGCTTTCTTATTCTATTGATCAGGGCATCAATATCATTGACACTGCTGAAATGGTCAGTTCATAACCATGCATTGTATTCTTCCCTTTCCTTTGTTAATTCGATTTGATTATCCTCTCAAGTTTGGTTCAGCTATCAACGAAGACATCCATGAACGATCGATCTAGTTTTTGATTGGTGACTCCCTTTTTATGTCTTTAGTACCCAGTTCCAACCAGCAAGGATACTCAAGGGAGGACCGATTTATATATTGGCAGTTGGATGCAATCCAAACCACGAGACAAGGTACCCCAATTGTTTCTCATGTCACTCTAAACCCATTTGCGATTAGTTGTTCAGATCATGGCAGCTGCTGGGATTGCCAATAATTAATAGGCATCCATTCTTCTCTGTTTAACTTTTTTTTTTTGCTATGTATACATGAATTTCTTATGATTTGTATGTGTTACACTGAATTTCTTAGAGAGCATCATAACAAACAAATATGTTGAAAATAAAATATGGCTCAGGCTTTGCCATCAACAGACAGCAAATTTTCCAATTTTTAATGGCATGTTTGTATAGTGCCACTGAAACATGACACCTGTACTTTTTGATTCTGTATATCCAGATAATTCTAGCCACCAAAGTTTCTGGTTATTCAGAGCGATCTTCATATCTTCGGGAAAATACAGAAGTGCTGCGTGTCGATGCCGCCAATATCAAGGAAAGTGTTGAAAAGAGCCTTAAACGCTTATCTACAGACTACATCGATTTGCTTCAGATACACTGGTTAGTTCTTCATTTTGAAGATTTTTCTTGCTCAGCATAATATGGACATCTTTTTCATGCTTCAAAGCACGCTGTCATTTTCGGCACTACTCATTAGATTACCTGTTTCAGGTTATCACTTGTTTACTTTATGTACACATTTTCCAACTTTTGTTTATCAAATTCATCAGACAGGAACTATTTTGGGTATATTGATATATTTCTTTTTGGTTTTACGTTCCAAGAAAATCAACCCTGGATCCAAAGGTTTGTTGTATGTCTTCAGGCCCGATAGATATGTGCCAATATTCGGTGGATTCAGCTATGATTCAACCAAATGGAGGCCAAGTGTTCCGTTTGAGGACCAATTGAAAGCTTTCCAGGAACTAATTGATGAAGGGAAGGTATTGTTTCCATTTAGCTGATATAACAAGAAAAGGGGATAGAGATTTTACTTTTGTCATGAGAAGGCTAAATTGTGTTTTTTTTCAAACATGTATGAAAACGCATGCCATTTTGTGTAGAAGAAAAGGGTTTAAATTACACAGTTACATTATACACGCCAATAAAACAGACAAACAAAATGCAATCTATAACTAACACAAGATCCTATTGGTGTGGAGAACCACAACATGTTTGCTTTTGGTATGGAACAATCTTTCAACAGAACGTGGTGCTTTTTTTTTGAAATAGTTGGTGCTTATATTTTGTAAAAAAAATGAGTTTTTTTGAATAATAATAGCCATAGAATTATTCTGGAGTGCATAATTCCTACTGGAGTTGCATAGATTGTTCAGTTAGTAGTATTTCAGTTTTTGTTTGCTGTCATTGTTGCTTCTAGTCTGAACAGATCTTGTTTAGGCTCCTCTTCTGAGCTGGTGTCCCTGGTGTGAACCTTTGTGTAAGAATGCTGCCTTAGACTTCCAATGAAAACGGGGCTCTTAATGCCTTGTCTCCAAAACTAGCTTATGAGCATGTTGTATATTTAGAGGCACATTTGTGTACTTCAGTCACGGCATATTCTAACTGCAGTCAAAAGTGCTAGGTTGTTAACAGATGATGATTTCACTTTTAATGTCTGTTCTAGGTACGCTATATCGGTGTTTCCAATGAAACCTCATACGGAGTAATGGAGTTTGTACATGCTGCGAAACTTCTAGGACTTCCAAAGATTGTGAGCATCCAGAACAGTTATAGTCTAATTGTGAGATGCCGCTTCGAAGGTGAAACAGATGGCATTGATCTCTTCACTTGATTCGTACAACTGTTTGTCATGCCCTTAGTTCTTGAATTAACTGAGATATGTTTTTACCTTAGTCTGAAAAATCAGTTGCTTATCATGTCAAATAAATACAAACTGTTGATAAATATTTGCTGACAACTAATTTCTTTCCTGCTTGATTAGATATAACTAATAAGAATAGAGAGGGTTCCTTAAGATTGTACTCCCTCCGTCCTATGAAACTTGTCTTAACTTTGTCTAAATTTAAGTGTATGTAGACACTATTTAGTATGTAGATACATCCAAATTTTGACAAAGTTAAGACAAGTTTCATGAGACGGAGGGGATATTATATTTCTGTTGTTAATTCATTTTGTATTCTGTATATTATTGAGGTGATGGGCTCAGATTGTAGAGCTGTGTGTATCTGATATGCTGGATCTGACACCTGCATGCTTTATTTTGTCATAGTTGATCTTGTCGAAGTCTGCCACCCAAATAACTGCAATGTTGGGCTGCTTGCCTACTCTCCATTGGCTGGCGGTGTTCTCAGTGGAAAGTATCTGGATGGAAACTCTGGTGATGCAAAGAGGAGCAGGCTGAATCTATTCCCTGGTTACATGGAGCGCTACAACGTATCATTGGCTAAAGTATGATCTGACACTACGACTATTGACTAACAATTCATGATTAACTTTTGTTTGCCTCCGACTTCTATGTGGGCTTGATAGCCTGGGTTCATCCTGGTTTACTTCTGTTGCATTTTCTCCACAGGAAGCAACTGGCGAATATGTCAAGCTTGCCAAGAAGCATGGGCTAACCCCAGTCCAGCTTGCCCTCGGCTTTGTGCGCGACCGTCCTTTCACGGCTAGCAGCATCATCGGAGCAACCACCATGGATCAGTTAAAGGAGAACATCGATGCATTTACCAGCGCTCCGCGGCCTCTGCCACCGCAAGTTCTAGATGACATCGAGACTCTTTTCAAGAAATACAAAGATCCAGCAATCATCTAGATGTTGATTTTGTTATGCAATATATAGATCAAGCAAGCAGACAGAGATTATGCCAAATTCTTTTTGTGTTTATACCACATTGAAACCATAAACCATAAATGTGTGTAACACATAACTGCAAGCATATATTTGTTTTTGTTTTGTAATATGTTTGTATTCTTGATTATTACATATACATATAGAGTCATGAAGCAAGGAATGGGGCTATCTATCAGTAGCTAATTGCTCTCTGAACTTTCAAGAAAAGGGAAATTTATCAAGCTATCAGTTCTGTTTGTTGACATTATTCTGACTAGTACTATGTTGCTCTGCTACTGCTGCAGTGGTTTGGTGGTGTTCATGTCTGCCGCAATGTTGCCCTGCTAAGCCTTGGCAGGGATGGGATGTACCACGGTTCCACGGTTACCGTCGATGTATACCCAATCCAATCTGACTCTAATCCAAACCCAATCTGACTCCTGCGATCGCTCGATCACCAAGGGGTTAGGGAGATATTGTGGTGATGGACCCGCTGCCGGACGACGTGCTCTCGGATCAAAGGCCCATTCAGCCATTCATGATGCAGCAATGTTTATGACGGTTTTCTGTAATTACTCTGTGCGCCATCTGAATGCATGTATTTTGCGTGGCTTGCTATCGAGAATCACATATGAATTGTGGATATACTTGCATGAAATAAGTGTACTTCTTGCTTTCTTCGTAAGTCAAATATTGTCAAGTTTGATTAACTTTATAAAAAAGTAATAACATTTATGGCACCAATTTAGTATCACTAGGTACTTCTTGACATGTACCCGCTTGCCAGCCTAAGTAGAAGTACACTTATTTGAGAATGGAGGGTAGATGCCAACTTTCCAAATCAGTGATGTGTTGATAGTTGTGGGGTCCGCAATAGGGTAACTACAATAGTGATCAGTTAAATTTACCCTGAACATAGTAGGTAACTACACTAGTCATATGATTATGCTAACTGTAGCCTACACAACTGATTAACTAAATCAGATTTGTGTTTATAATTTTAACATGGGCAACAAAGAACTACTACAGTGATGAATGTGTAAGTTTTAGGTAGTAATTGTAGCCTAGACAGTCAGGTTATTAAATCAGTGTCATGTTGATAAGTGTAGCATGGGCAACACGGTACTTCCATGTATTGGTTTATAAGGCTTTCACGTATTTTAAGAAAAAACTTAACCAAAAATTTGATTATTAATATATAAGTAATACGCTGCAAAAATTATATCACTGAAGTTTTATACTTTCATAATTTATATGGCATAACAAAATCGATTGTAAGTTTTTCTTAAATGTGTGCGCGTGCGCGTGTGTGTTGGGGGGAGACTGGCATGGAGGGGTCACTGTGTCAAGCAATGTTGTTTTTGTTATGATGGTGCTTTAGGGTAATAGACTTGTTGTATTACCAGGGGCCAAAGGCCACAATATATAGTACAGGTACATGTGCAAATATGCAGGAAGCCCCCTAACATATGGGGAAATTACAATATACAAACATATACATCTAACACCCCCCCCTCAAACTCATGGTGGATCCACAACACTGAGTTTGGAGAGTAAGAAATCATGCTGCGCTCGGGTTTGTGCCTTTGTAACCCGCCAACTGCAAATCTGAAGGCAGATAATGAAGCGCAACAACCTGAGCCTGCACCTGAGCACGCGTATAAAAAGCATCAACACCAATATGCTTGGTAAGCTCATGCTTGACCGGATCACGTGCAATACTGATAGCACCTGTATTGTCAGACAGAAGTGGAGTGGGTGTCGTAACAGAGACCCCAAAATCTGCAAGCAACCACCGTAACCAGGTCACCTCAGCAATCAACAAAGCCATAGCCCGCAGCTCAGCCTCAACACTCGAACGGGAAACCGCTACCTGTTTCTTCGTCTTCCAAGCAACAAGCGAACCACCAAGAAACACACAGTAAGCAGAAAGTGAACGACGATCTGTAGGATCACTCGCCCACGTGGCATCCGAGTAGCACTAGAGCTGGAGAGAGCTGGAACTAGGAAAGAAAAAGCGACAAGTGATCGTGCCACTGTTGGCGTCAGAAACCCACCGGCGGGCAGCGACTGGCAACACAGGAGAGCCGGGAACAACTAGGGCTGCGGCTGGCCCCAGTCCCTCTGAGCGGCGGCCCGCAAAGCCTTCTGGTCACGCGCCCGATGCTCGTCGCAGGGCGTTCCACCCGACCTATACCCGGTCGGGAAGGTGTGGATGATGCCTCGCTTAGTTTCCTGCAGGGCACACACGTAAACGTTAAATACGAGCCTCGATCGGCTCTCGAGGTTATCCCGTGAATCGGCTCAAAGAGCCGATCCACCCATGATTCGTACAAGGTGTCCGAATATATGGTGGTCCCGCTTGATCAAGATAAAGCTAATCTGATCTACGACGATTTAGGGTTTTCACCGCATAATCGGATCATCCTACTCACGATTGGGCCTCGCGCTCGCGTACGGTGATCGTAAGCCGATCCTAGACAGGGCCTAAAAACCAACACGAGGTTGATCCTCGGAACGTCCCGTCTAGGGCTAGCAAACTACACCCTACACGCCGCCGGATCCTCCAACCCTTTGTAAGGCCTAACTATTGCAGATGTTAAACTAATCCTTGAAGAATCAAGGAGCAACCGTAACGGATCGAATCTACTAAATAGTGATCAAGCGGGGTGCCGCCCCTACACCTAAGATAGGCGTAAGGGCGGCTAGACATGCAAGGGTCGCACTACGATAGCATATTATACGAAGAACAATGCTAACCCTAACATGTCTAAGATAACTACGTTGCTCGCCATCAAAAAGGCTTCAGCACGAGCAACGCATGAACAACGGGGATAGGCTTCTGCTGCCTAGATCGCAAGATGCGATCTAGGCAGCATGGTGCTTACCGGTAGAAACCCTCGAGACGAAGGAGTTGGCGATGCACCGAGATTTGTTTGGGGTGAACGTTGGTTGTTGTTTATTCCATAAACCCTAGGTACATATTTATAGTCCAGGGGACTTTCTAATGTGGGCGTGCACTAAACCGTGCACGGGTAAAACTCTATCTTCTAATCTAAGATGCGATCTTATATATTACAGATACACGGGCAATCTAGCCCAAACTTGGTACACAAGGCCGATTCACGTATTTCTTCCATGTATATTCTTCACGTCCATCTTGATCGCGGCCCACCTCTGACTCGGTCAAATTCTGGTGATAACACATGCCCCCCTGGTTTTGGAAATGACATTTCCAAAATCATTACGCCTTTCTTTCGTCGGGTCATGTCGTAGCAGAGCATAATGTTGCAGAATCTTCCATCATTTCGCTTCGCCTCCTGGGCTTCTCTGCACGAATTGATAATTTCGGCACCACGTCCTCGAGAACCGTCACGGCATTAAATCCCCAATACTTCCCCTTCATTTATCTGTGCCGAACGGTTCGCCACTTCAACCCTTTGCTATGTTCTATCCACCAGCGCCCCAAAAAACCCTCTTCTCCTGTAGCCATGTCTTCCTCTTCCTCCTCTGCCTCAGGCCTCCCCCTCCAATCGTCGCCGAAGAACAAGAAAGAGGATGACCTCCACTCCGGGGCGAACCCCATCTCCTCTGACAAGGAGAAGAAAGAAGGAGAAGAAAAGAAGACCAAGCCCTCCCCCTCCGCCAGACTCCCGTCGAAGAAGCGCTCCCGCATGTGGGCGGACAGCGAGGACGACAATGACGACGAGGAAGGAGAAGAGGATGAGGAGGAAGATGATTCCTCCTCCTCTGCTGGATATCCGCCGATGAAGCGCTTCCGCTCTTGGGCGGACAGCGAGGACGATGATGATGACGAAGAAGACGGAGCTCCGACCAAAGGCTGGGTCAGCAGCGACGAGGAGCTTTCTGGGAGCAGCGCCGACGACATAGACGACGGCGATGATGAGGACAGCGACGACTAGTAGAGTAGGACTAGTAGTAGCAGTGCACTAGGCACCAGATCCCTCTTTTGAGAGCCATCGGCTCTTCCTTGTAAAGCTGCTCCTTTGAACTAATGAAAATTGTTCTCCCGATTTGCCTTTCAATTAGTTCAATTTCACTCCTCCGTAGCCTTAGCAGTTTTCCTCTGCAAGCAGCCCAGCGTTTTTGGAGAAGGCCGCGATACAGGGTCAGCCGATGGAACTCCAATCAGCTCCTCAATAGAGCATTTACCAGGCCCGTTGCCCCCCGAGTCTCAGCCAAGGCGAAACAGAGACGAGGATACGCAAATTAGCTGAATGGACCTGGGCTTGATTATGTCTGAGCCGATTTGAACATAAATCGGCTTTCCAGAGCAGAGAGCTTTCAAGGTGAGCTGCCCCCCGAGCTTCTTCAGTCCGCTTCTAGCGCCTTGCTAATCAGATCGGCTCTTTTCTTTGGCAGATTCGATACGACTCATCCTTAACCTGATCTGATCCGTCCCTGCTTCCTTCCTGTCGGCATGAGTACCTCAAACCGGATCATCAAACCTGGCTATGAGTGTTATCAACCGGTAGTAGCAGCCCGACACATCTCAAACTTGAGCCTCTGCTCACAACAGTTGTACCTCTAAAGTCGATGTTTTCGCATCGGCTATGCTTAAAAAAATTTGAATTCGGCCGATTTATGTATCGGCCCCCATGTTTCAATACCCATCAAAGATTATCTTGAACTGCTGGGTATTAGGAAGACACTTCTGCTGCATATCCTCGTGTTTTGTCCACCTGGGTGCCCCCCCGAGCCGATTCTGCCAGGTAACTGCTGAAATCGGCTCTATGATTAGCCAAGGCACTCTATGTGAATGTCGGCTCTGCTAGGACCAGTGTGGCCTTCCTCCAGCTCATCAGCCGACGTAAATCCATCTCCTATCAGATTGGCGTTGAACCAAGGCAGGACGGATGGTGAGGATAATTTTGGCCGATTGCTGGAATCGGCCTCCACGTTGCTTGTTCGATGAAGGTTTTGTAATGTTCCTCCATAAACTTTTTTGGGGCCGATCACAAGGATCAGCCTCGCCATACTTGCTCATTGTTTTGTTCTTGCTACTCGGTCAGGCCGGTGGATAAAACCAGCCCAATCTCTGACTTAATCATGTTGGTGCGCTTGCCGTCGTCCACCTTGAGTGCATCGTGTAATCGTGGAGCACTAAGCTTCGTCGGAAGGACGAGCACCATGTTTGTGCCAGCCGATGTCTCATCATCGGCTTTCCTTTGTTTGGGGCGCCACTCCTTTCTCTGTGGACGACCCTCTTCATCCAGGGTTCGCTGAACCTTCGCAGCCAGATCAGGTCGTGCCTTCCTTAGCGTATGCAAGTATAACCTTTCAGCTTCCTCTAGGCCGCGCAATCGCTGAACCCTGCGCTTTTGGGAATGGCTGAGTCCGTCAGGGCACCACCTTGGTCGGTGGTACCTGTCTTCTTCTTCTTCTTGTCCCTCGTTTTCTGAATCCTCGAGATCTTCCCATCGAGGGGACTCAGCGCGTTTTCTTTGTGGCGGGAGAGGCCCTAAGCGCTCGAACACGGACACGTTGGCTGCCTCCTTCTTCTTCTGGTTGCATTCTGGGCAATTGCCGATTGTGGGCAATCGGCTCATTCCTGAATCCCAGCAGTGTCTGAAGAAAGGGCAGTCCCAGTGCCTGTCCTCGTCGTCTCGCTCCCTTGCCTCCCCCTTGGCACGGCGCTCGTGCTCCTCCTCATCGTGATCGTGCCGACGATGTCTTCTAGCTTCTCTCGCCAGACGATCTCTTTCATTATCAACGCTGGATCGTCGGCGCTGGTCATACTGACTCACATACTTGTTGAGGAGGTGATCAGAGAGAGGTCGCTGATATCTTATGTTCTTCACTTGTCCCTCTGTGACGTAGCGCTTGCCATCTTGACGGAGCCGATCGCTTGGAGCGGCTTCCTCTGTGTCTTTGCTATGAGAGCAGCTGCCCTCATCTCCGTCCTTACCGCAGTGGTGCCCAAGCTCTACCATGTTGATATTGCACGAGAAATCTGGCTGGCACCCTCCATGGTAAGCATACTCCACCATGTTAACGGCGGGGAAGGGGTGTGTGTCGACCTTCATGGCGTACTGGTTAAAAATTAACCGTCCATTTTCTATCGCCATTTGGATCTGCCGTCGCCACACCCCTGCAGTCGTTGGTGGTGTGGGAGAACGTGTTATGCCATTTGCAGTATGGCTTTCCGTTCAGCTCTTGCGCCGTGGGGATCTTGTGGCCTTCGGGTACCTTTATATGCTTCTCCGTGAGTAAGAGATCGAAGATCTGCTCAGCTTTGGTCACGTCGAAGTCGAACCCTTTTGGAGGAACTTGTGGTTTTACCCATTTACAGGACACGGGGCTTGTCGTCCGAGTCCATTCAGCCACTGCTACCTCCTGATCTCCCATAGCACCTTCGTCTTCGTCTGCCTCAACCAGGGCCACCGCACGCTTGAATTTGTCCTGGTAAACATCTGGGTGGCGCTGTTCGTATGCTGACAGCTTCTGCACCATGTGCGCCAACGAAGGGTAGTCCGCTTGGGAGGCCACGTCCTTGATCGATGATGAGAGACCCACCACCGCCAACTCGACTGCTTCTTTTTCGCTTACGTGAACCGAAAAGCATCGGTTCCTAATGGTCCTGAAGCGCTGGATGTATTCTGCCACTGTTTCCCCGCGCTTCTGTCGTACTTGTGCAAGATCGGCAATGCCAGCCTCGGAAGCTTCTGAGTGGTACTGTAGGTGGAACTGCTCTTCCAACTGCTTCCAAGTCCGGATTGAGTTCGGTGGCAGCGATGCGTACCACCCGAAAGCCGATCCTGTGAGGGATCGTGCGAAGAACCTCACACGCAGCTCGTCCGATGCTGAGATAGTGCCCAGCTGTGCCAAATATCGGCTCACATGCTCGATGGAGCTGGAACCATCCGATCCACTAAACTTTGTAAAGTTAGGGAGCCGATATTTGTGAGGTAGCGGAATCAATTCGTACTCGTTGGGGTACGGCTTGGTATAGCCGATTGCCCTTCTTTTCGGTATCATGCCGAACTGGTCCTTTAGAATCGTACAAATTTCATCCGCTGTGATGGCCGAAGGCGATGGACCCTGAAGATTCATCGGGGTGGTATACCTGGCCAGCCATGCTTGCTTTTCGAGTTCTGAGCCAACTGCAGGAGCTGAGCTCTGGAGGTTCGTCGGAGTGGCGTACTTAGCTAGCCACGTTTGCTTTTCAAGATCTGCTCCTGACGTTCCTCCTGCTGTCCCAGAGGCCCCTGCTGTCGCAGCCTCGGTTCGAGAGTGCCCGAGTGCTGCCGTCCGGTATGTATGCGCACGCGTATCCGTGCGGGATCTCCTTAGGCGCCTCAGGCAGGAATTGGTAGTCACTAGGATCACCACCAATTTTGTAGACAACGTATGCCGATGAGTTCGGCACTCCTGGTGCTGCCCATGCGAGCGGCAGCGGTGGATGGGGCTGGAGTGGCATCTCCCCCGTGAAAGTTCCCAGAGCTGGCCCCGATGGAGAATACCGGTGGCTCATGATTTCCTGGACCACGCGCAGAGCGACACGCTCCAAGGTGTTCACCAGGCTTTCAGAGTGGCGGTGCAGCGAATGAGCCACCATGTAGTTGATCTCTCGACGCAGCGACCTGGTGCGTTCTTCTGACGGAGCGGATAGATCCACTCCATCGAGTGCGCCTTCAGGTGAGAACCCCTTCCACCTGACGCCATGGGAGCGGGTTCTGTGGAAAGAGCCGATGAGTTCGGCTTTGAGGACTGTCTTGATCTCGTCATGCTTCTTCTTGAGCTCATCAGGCAGATCCTCGTACTTGACCGGAGTGCTTTCCGCCATCCCAGATGTAGATGGCGATGCGGTGGATGTAGAAGATTGTCCCACCGGGCGTGCCAGAATGTGTTGGCGTCAGAAACCCACCGGCGGGCAGCGACTGGCAACACAGGAGAGCCGGGAACAACTAGGGCTGCGGCTGGCCCCAGTCCCTCTGAGCGGCGGCCCGCAAAGCCTTCGGTCACGCGCCCGATGCTCGTCGCAGGGCGTGCCACCTGACCTATACCTGGTCGGGAAGGTGTGGATGATGCCTCGCTTAGTTTCCTGCAGGGCACACACGTAAACGTTAAATACGAGCCTCGATCGGCTCTCGGGTTATCTCGTGAATCGGCTCAAAGAGCCGATCCACCCATGATTCGTACAAGGTGTCCGAATATATGGTGGTCCTGCTTGATCAAGATAAAGCTAATCCGATCTACGACGATTTAGGGTTTTCACCGCATAATCGGATCATCCTACTCACGATTGGGCCTCGCGCTCGCGTACGGTGATCGTAAGCCGATCCTAGACGAGGGCCTAAAAACCAACACGAGGTTGATCCTCGGAACGTCTCGTCTAGGGCTAGCAAACTACACCCTACACGCCGCTGGATCCTCCAACCCTTTGTAAGGCCTAACTATTGCAGATGTTAAACTAATCCTTGAAGAATCAAGGAGCAACCGTAACGGATCGAATATACTAAATAGTGATCAAGCGGGGTGCCGCCCCTACACCTAAGATAGGCGTAAGGGCGGCTAGACATGCAAGGTTCGCACTACGATAGCATATTATACGAAGAACAATGCTAACCCTAACATGTCTAAGATAACTACGTTGCTCGCCATCAAAAAGGCTTCAGCACGAGCAACGCATGAACAACGGGGATAGGCTTCTGCTGCCTAGATCGCAAGATGCGATCTAGGCAGCATGGTGCTTACCGGTAGAAACCCTCGAGACGAAGGAGTTGGCGATGCGCCGAGATTTGTTTGGGGTGAACGTTGGTTGTTGTTTATTCCATAAACCCTAGGTACATATTTATAGTCCAGGGGACTTTCTAATGTGGGTGTGCACTAAACCGTGCACGGGTAAAACTCTATCTTCTAATCTAAGATGCGATCTAATATATTACAGATACACGGGCAATCTAGCCCAAACTTGGTACACAAGGCCGATTCACGTATTTCTTCCATGTATATTCTTCACGTCCATCTTGATCGCGGCCCACCTCTGACTCGGTCAAATTCTGGTGATAACAGCCACGAAGATAACAAAGAACACGGAGGAGATGATTGTAGTGAACGGTGGTAGGAGCTGAGACAAACTGACTCAGAATATGAACATGATAAGAGATATCAGGACGAGTAACAACAAGATAAACAAGACTCCCAATAAGATGGCGATAACATGTCGGATCAGGAAGAGGATCACCATCAGTAGGACGAAGCTTAACATTAAGCTCCATAGGAGTCTCAACAGTGCTCATCCCCAAGAGCAGCACGAGCAAGAAGATCCTGAATATACTTCTCCTGAGAGATAGAAAAACCATCAGAAGTGGAGGAGACCTCAATCCCAAGAAAGTAGCGAAGAGGACCAAGATCATTCATAAGAAACTGATCACGAAGACGAGCCTTGACAAAGGCAATATACTCAGGATCATCACCAGTAATGATCATATCATCAACATAGAGAAGGAGAAGAGTGCGTCCACGAGGAGAAGTGTGAACAAATATCGCTGAATCATGGAAACTAGGAGAGAAACCAGCAGCAGTCACCACAGAGGCAAAACGCTCAAACCAGGCACGAGGGGCCTGTTTCAGGCCATAAAGAGAACGTCGAAGACGACAAAAAATCCCATCGGGAACAAAATACCCAGGAGGAGGCTGCATGTAAATCTCCTCACTCAACTCGCCATTAAGAAAAGTGTTCTGAACATCAAGCTGGGACACAGACCAGCGTCGTACAGAAGCAACAACAAGAAGAGTACGCACAGTGGTCATATGAGCCACAGGGGCAAAACTCTCATCATAGTCACGGCCGTGCTCCTGCTGAAAGCCACGAGCCACAATACACGCTTTATAGCGCTCAAGAGATCCATCAGAGCGGGTCTTAATTTTATAGACACACTTACACGTGATAGGACGAACACCAGAAGGAGGAGAAACAAGATCCCAGGTGCCAGTGCGCTCAAGCGCAGCGATCTCCTCAGCCATGGCAAGCTGCCATTCAGGATGATGCTCGGCATCCCGATAAGAAGTCGGCTCGGAGACGATAGAGAGACCATAGTGACTAGGAGAGTAACGGTCTGGAGCACGACGCTGACGAACAGGCCGTGAAGAGGGAAGCTCATCGGCGGAAGACGACTCATCGGAAGAAGAGGAAGAAGGAACAGCAGAGGAAGGGTCCAAAGCCGGAGAACGAGGAGAACTAGGGGAACTAGACGAAGGAGAGGATGGTGCCGAGGTCGAAGGGGGCGCATCAGAACTAAGAGGTCTAGGAGAAGGGACAGTGGGAGGTGCATAAGGAAATAGAAGAAAATATATATCATCCACCGAGTAAGTACCAGAGGTGGGTGATGACCCACAAGTATAGGGGGTGTATCGCAGTATCTTCGATAAGTAAGAATGTCGATCCCAACGAGGAGCAGAAGGTGTTGACAAGCAGTTTCGATGAAGGATTCACTGTAAATGCTCACAGACAAGTATTCGGGGGGTTTTGATGTAACGGATGAATAAAGTACGAGTAAGTAAAGTGCGAGAGTAATAATTGCAGCGAGTGGCCCAATCCTTTTTAGCACAAAGGACAAGCCGGTTTGTTTACTTATAATGACCAAACGTTCTCGAGGACACACGGGATTTTAGTCTAGTGCTTTCGCTACATACGGCTAATTAATCTTCATTGTTTTGATAAGTGTTGTGTGGGTGAACCTATGCTAGTGTACCGCCCTTCCTAGGACTAATACACACTTGTGATTATACCCCTTGCAAGCATCCGCAACTACAAGAAAGTAATTAAGATAAATCTAACCACAGCCTTAAACTGCGAGATCCCGCGATCCCTCCCGCATCGATATACCAACGGAGGCTCGGGTTTCGTCACTCCGGCAACCCCGCAATTGGCAAACGAGTACAAGATGCATTCCCCTAGGCCCATAAAGGTGAAGTGTCGTGTAGTCGACGTTCACACGACACCACTAGAAGAATAACACCACAACTTAAATATCATAACATTGAATACTACTCAACCATACTTCACTACTAACATTTAGACTTCACCCATGTCCTCAAGAACTAAACGAACTACTCACGAGACATCATATGGAACATGATCAGAGGTGATATGATAATGAATAACAATCTGAACATAAACCTTGGTTCAACGGTTTCACTCAATAGCATCAATAACAAGTAGAAATCAACACCGGGAGAGTTTCCCCTATCAAACAATCAAGATCAAACCCAAATTGCTACAGCGGTGACGAGGTGCAGCGGTAGAGACGGCGGTGATGATGATGAAGATGATGGTGATGGTGATGGAGATGATGTCCAGCTCGATGGCGGTGACGATGGCGTCGATTTCCCCCTCCGGGAGGGAATTTCCCCGGCGGATTCTCGCCCGCCGGAGAGCTCTTTTCTCTCTGGTGTTCTCCGCCCCGCAGAGGCGGCTGTGGCTCTTCGCGACGTACCCCTTCTGGCTTAGGTTTTCGGGACGAAGGCATACGTGAAGAAAAGAGGCGAGAGGGGCTGTGGGCCCCCCTCATCATAGGGCGGCGCGGCCAGGCCTTGGGCCGCGCCGGCCTATGGGGTGGGCCCACCTCGGGTCCCCTCTTCTCCCCCTTCTGGCTCCCTTCGTCATTTGGAAAAATAGGATTTTTCGTGTAATTCCCGTCAATTGTTGATCTTCCGAAATATTGCATTCTGACGGTGCTTTTTCCAGCGAGAATCCTGGCTCCGGTGCGCGATCCTCCAATAATCATGAAACATGCAAAATAGATGAAATAACATAAGTATTATCTCCAAATATAAAATATATCAATGAATAACAGCAAATTATGATATAAAATAGTGATGCAAATTGGATGTATCAACTCCCCCCAAGCTTAGACCTTGCTTGTCCCCAAGCGAAACTGAACTCGGTAAACAGGACCACATGTTTATGGAGTGAAGAGTCGATAAATCAAATACGGACAAGAAGCATCATGTTCATTCACACAAGACATTCTAGTAAACAACTTCCTCATATAACTCAACTTGAAACAAGTATAAGGTAATCACAAATAAAGGTGCATAAGAAATCATAATTGGTGATGGCAAACTTTGTTCTTGGTCAGAGAACAGTTAACAGATTATACTTATCTATTGAGCAGCGCTCTCATATTAAAGCTTATGTGGCTCATCTTGCATACTCAATCATAATTATCATTGATAACTTTCAAAGCTTTATTCATTCAGATAAAACTTGTACTAAACAAGGAAGAATAAAAGACATGATGAAGCAAATCACAATATAATAGTTTGATCACAACAACTAAAATGCTTGCTTGAGATGGAGGGAAATAGGTTTACTGACTCAACACAAAGTAAAAGACAGGCCCTTCGCAGAGGGAAACATGGATTAAATCATGTGCTAGAGCTTTTTCAGTTTTGAAATCATATAAAGAGAATAAAAGTAAAGTTTTGAGAGGTGTTTGTTGTTGTCAACGAATGGTAGCGGGTACTCTAACCCCCTTGCCAAACAGACCTCCAAAGAGCGGCTCCCATGAAGGCCGTTATCTCTACCAGCAAGGTAGATCATCCCTCTTCTCTTTTGTTTACACATGTACTTTAGTTTATTTAGGGATGACACTCCCCCCAACCTTTGCTTACACAAGCCATGGCTAACCGAATCATCGGGTGCCTTCCAACAATCTCATACCATGGAGGAGTGTCTATTGCAAAATTAAGTTGCTTACTGATGAATCAGAGCAAAACATGTGAAGAGAATTATTAATGAAAGTTGATTAATTGGGGCTGGGAACCCCGTTGCCGGCTCTTATTGCAAAATTATAGGATAAGTGGATGAAGCCACTAGTCCATTAGTGGAGGCTGCCTAACAAGATCGAAAGATAAAACACCACATACTTCCTCATGAGCTATAAAACATTGACACAAATAAGAAGTAATAAATTTTGAATTGTTTAAAGGTAGCACATGAAGTATTTACTTGGAATGGCAGGAAATACCATGCAGTAGGTAGATATGGTGGACACAAATGGCATAGGTTTGGGTTCAGGTTTGGATGCACGAGAAGCATTCCCTCTCAGTACAGGTCTTTGGCTAGCAAGGTTAATTAGCAAGCATAAGAGTTGAGGGAAACAAACGAATATACATGTGATAGACATAATCATGCATCTTTCTTGCAAGCACAAACAATTTTAACTTCAGAATAATAAGCTATGAGCTAACAAGAAAGGAAGACAATGAAACAACTATATGTATTTCTCTTTTCTACTTAAACCTCAAGGTGTTGTTGCTATTGACCAATGCTAAGTTTGCCAAAACCAAAAAGATTTACTCAATGCTCCCAAAGTGGTACCAATACTAAAATCAAGATCAATCATATAGTAGAAATTGCAAACTAAAATAAGGTGTGCAACATGTAAATGATAAAACTTCTCATTAATATTTCATAACGATAACTCACACCAAGGGATACATAGACAAACTAAAGGAGAGATACTTCCACACTGCAACCCATCTTATATGATAACTTCCCTACTCATGATATGACACTACTTGATAGTAAAAAGTAAAAGGTAGTGATGATGTGATACCGCGGCACTCCCCAAGCTTGGAACAAACCAAGGGGATGCCAATACCGATGATGAATTACTCCTTTGGCGATGGTGGTGATGAATTCCCGTCTTCAGACTTCCAAGGAAGAGGCTCTCCATCAACAAACGACATCTTGGTCTCGGGAATCCTGAAACTAGCGAGCACGGCTTATGTGTTTAAACCTGTTTTCATACTCACAGTTCTGATTACGAACGTCATAGAGTTGAGCTTGGAGTTTGTTGGTGGTGTCGTGAAGTGAGAGGATGTCGCCCCATAGCTTTGCAGTTTCCTTCTCGTGTTCAGCAATGAGTTCAGACACAATCTTGTGGAAGATTTCCACCTCACGCTCAGCCATCTTCTTGTAGTTGAAGACCTCTTGTTCTAGCTTCTCCATCCTGTCTTCCAAGCTTCCTTCTCCTTTGGGACCCTGAACATCTTTGATCTGCAGCTCCCCATCAACGAGCAGCAACTCCTTGGGATGCATCCTCAGCTCGTCCATGTACAAGTTGCCAAAGTCCTTGCGGAAGCTGTCCTTCGGAGTTTCTGACAAAGACATGACACCTCTAGATCCGAAGCGAATCCTGGCAGAAACAGCTCGAAACAAAACATGTCGAGAAAACGATATACGGACCTCCAGGGGTCCGGGGGATTATATAGTAAAAAATTTCACAACAAAAGGAAAGTACCAGGTCGAACCAGAGTCGGAGAGGGGCAACGAGGCGGTGTCCTCATAGGGCGGCGCGGCCAGGCTGGGGCCCGCGCCGGCCTATGGGGGCACGCCCTCGTGCGCCTCCTCCACTCCGTTTCGACCTCGTAATTTTTCATATTTTCCAAAAACAGCAAAAATATTGTTCGGAAAGTAAATCGCGAACTTTTTATTACCTGTACTGTTACCTATTCAAAGTCGAGTTCTGGCGGACTGCCAATTTGACCTTTGATGAAGGCCTCCGGTGTTTCCACTCGAATAACATCAATATCTACATTATAAGAATCACGTGAGATATAATGCTTGAGTCTTTGTCCATTCACCACTTGCGTGGCATTGCCTTGGAGAGAGCTAATTTTAATTGCTCCGGAACGATACACCTCCTCAACAACATATGGTCCTTCCCATTTCGAGAGTAGTTTCCTTGCAAAGAATCTGAGACGAGACCGATACAATAGGACTTTATCCCCAATATTAAACTCTCTTTTGATAATCCTTCTATCATGCCATTTCTTGACTTTCTCTTTAAAGAGTTTAGCATTTTCATAAGCTTCAGTTCTCCATTCATCTAGAGAACTTAATTGCAGCAACCTCTTATTACCGGCTAGTTTAGGATCTTTGTTTAGTTCTCTAACAGCCCAATAAGCTTTGTGCTCTAGTTCTAAAGGTAAATGACAAGCTTTTCCATAAACCATTTTATAAGGTGACATTCCCATGGGGTTTTTATAAGCAGTTCTATAAGCCCATAGTGCTTCCTTCAATTTACTAGCCCAATTCTTTCTAGTTTTATTAACAGTCTTTTGCAAGATAGATTTAATTTCTCTATTTGATAATTCTACTTGCCCACTAGTTTGAGGATGATAAGCGGAAGCAATTCTATGATTAATACCATATTTAGCAAGAGTTTTTCTAAAACCACCATGAATAAAATGAGAACCTCCATCTGTCATAATATATCTAGGAACTCCAAATCTAGGAAAAATAATATCTAAAAGCATTCTTAAAGAGGTCTCACCATCAGCACTTTTTGTAGGTATGGCTTCCACCCATTTAGTAACATAATCAACAGCAACAAGTATATGAGTGTTACCTTCGAAGAGGGAAAAGGTCCCATGAAGTCAAATCCCCAACAATCAAACGGTTCAATAACAAGAGTATAATTCATAGGCATTTCATTGCGTCTGGAGATATTACCAACCCTTTGACATTCATCACAAGATAAAATAAACTTCCTTGCATCTTTGAAGAGAGTTGGCCAATAAAAACCTGATTGTAGAACCTTTTGCGCGGTTCTATCTCCGGCGTGATGTCCTCCATAAGCACTACCATGACATTTACTCAATATTTCTTGTTGTTCATATTCGGGAACACACCTTCGCAGAATACCATCCACTCATTCTTTATATAAGTGTGGGTCATCCCAAAAATAATGCCTCAAGTCATAAAAGAATTTCCTCCTCTACTGAGCTGAAAAGGTTGGAGGCAAGTACTTGGAAACAATAAAGTTAGCATAATCAGCATACCAAGGACTGTCTTGCGAGCTCACCTTTATTACAGCCAATTGTTCATTTGGAAAACTATCATTAACAGGAACAAGATCATAAGCAATATTTTCCAATCTAGACAAATTATCAGCAACGGGATTATCAGCACCTTTCCTATCTACAATATGTAAATCAAATTCTTGCAAAAGAAGTACCCATCTAATAAGCCTTGGCTTAGCATCTTTCTTTGTCATAAGGTATCTAATTGCAGCATGATCGGTATGAATCGTAACTTTTGAATCAACAATATAAGATCCAAATTTATCACAAGCAAAGACTACAGCTAACAATTCTTTTTCAGTAGTAGCATAATTTCTTTGAGCAGCATCAAGAGTCTTACTAGCATAATGAATAACATTCAGTTTTTTATCTACTCGTCGTCCAAGAACAGCGCCTACAGCAAAATCACTAGCATCACACATAATTTCAAATGGTAAATTCCAATCAGGAGGTTCAACTATAGGGGCAGTTGTTAAGGCTTTCTTTAGAGTTTCAAAAGCTTCCTTACAATCATCATAAAAAACAAAAGGTACATCTTTTTGAAGAAGATTAGTAAGAGGCTTTGAAATCTTAGAAAAATCTTTAATAAATCTCCTATAAAACCCAAGCATGACCAAGAACACTACGAATACCTTTAACATCCCTAGGATAGGGCATCTTCTCAATTGCTTCAACTTTAGCTCTATCAACTTCAATACCTCTCTCGAAATTTTATGTCCCAATACAATTCCTTCATTAACCATAAAGTGGCATTTCTCCCAATTAAGAACAAGGTTAGTTTCTTCACATCTCTGCAAAACTTTATCAAGGTTTCGCAAGCAACTATCAAAAGAATTCCCATAGACAGAAAAATCATCCATGAATACCTCTACAATACTCTCACAAAAGCCATGAAAAATAGCAGACATGCATCTTTGAAAAGTAGCAGGAGCATTACATAAACCAAAAGGCATACGCCTATAAGCATAAGTTCCATAGGGACAAGTGAAAGTGGTTTTCTCTTGATCTTTAGTTTTAACAAGCAATTTGTGAGAACCCAGAATAACCATCAAGAAAGCAAAAATGAGTATTTTTAGATAACCTTTCTAACATTTGATCAATAATAGGCAAAGGGTAATGATCTTTCTTAGTAACCTTATTAACTTTTCGATAATCAATGCACATTCTATAACCTACAACTACTCTTTGAGGTATGAGCTCATCATTATCATTAGGCACAACAGTCATTCCTCCTTTCTTAGGAACACAATGCACAGGACTAACCCATCTACTATCAGCAATAGGATATATAATACCAGCTTCAAGGAGTCTTAATACCTCATTTCTTACCACATCCTTCATCTTAGGAATTAGACGACGCCGAGGTTCAACAACGAGGCTTCGCATCATCTTCCATATTAATGGCGTGTTGGCAAATAGACGGAGAAATCCCCTTCAAGTCATCAAGAGTGTAGCCAATAGCACCTCGGTGTTTCTTCGATATTTCCAATAACATTTCTTCTTCAAACTCCGAAAGCTTAGAACTAATAATAACAGGATATATTTTCTTATCATCAATATGAGCATATTTAAGATTATCGGGCAATGGTTTTAAATCAAAGACAGGATCTTCCTTTGGTGGTGGTGTTGTACCCAAATCTTCCACCGGTAAATCATGCTTAAGAATAGGTTGACGAAGGAAAATTTCATCAAGCTCATTTCTTTCTTCCCTAAAAACTTCACTCTCACTATTCTCCAAATGTTGCTGCAAAGGATTATTAGGAGCAAGAGCAATAGATGCACACTGTTCAACTTTAAAATCACTACTAGGCGAATCAATTTTATAAGGGGTTTTGGTAAATTTAGAGAAGTTAAACTCATAAGATTCACCAGCAAATTTAGTCAAAATTTTCTCTTTCTTGCAATCTATAATAGCTCCACATGTATTTAGAAAAGGTCTACCAAAAATGATAGGACAATATTTACTAGCAGCAGAACCAAGTACCAAAAAGTCAGCAGGATATTTAATCTTACCACATAGAACTTCCACATCTCGAATAATACCAATTGGAGAGATAGTTTCTCTATTAGCCGAGTCGAATAACCACATCAATATCTTCAAGTTCACAAGAGCCAATTTCGTGCATAATCTCCGTGTAAAGCTCATAAGGAATAGCACTAATACTTGCACCAATATCACATAATCCATAATAACAATGATCACCAATTCTAACAGATAGCATAGGAACACTAGCTTTCCTAGACTTATTAGGATGCGAAACAATATTAGAAGCATCTTCACGAGAAAATAATATGACCATCTTCTACCTTTTCGAGTCACAAGATCTTTAACAATTGCAACGACGAGGTTCAACTTTTATTTGTTCTTCAGGTTCTATAGGTTTCTTTTCACTTTTATGAACCGCACTATTTATAGCAGAGTACTCTTTCATTTTAGCAGGGAAAGGAGTTTTTTCAATATAAGCTTCAGGAATAACATGATCAACAGTTTCAACTACAACACATTTATTTATAGATGAATCAATTTTATCTTTATACGGTTCATGATACTTATCAAAGTTCTTCTTAGGCAATTCATAATGAGAAGCAAAAGCTTTATAAAGATTTGCAAGCAACTTGAGAATCAAGACCATAAGTAGCACTCATATTACGAAATTTATCAAGTATCCATAAAAGTTTCAATGCATTTATAATCATAAATTATACCTGATTCTCTATCCTTGTCGTTCTCCCATCCTTCGGCATTTTCTTGGATCCGATTAAGAAGGTCCCTTTTAAACTCTTCCTTGTTGCGTGTAAATAATCCGAGAACAAGAAGTATCCAGCAAGGTCTTGTCTTGAAAAGAAAGTCTTGCATAGAAATTATCAATAATAATATTACCAGGAAGCTCATGAATGGGGAATTTGAGCATTAAAGACTTCAATCTCCCCCACGCTTGGGCAATACTTTCTCCTTCATGAGACCAAAAATTATATATGCGATTCCGATCTTTGTGAATCTCACTTGGAGGATAGAACTTAGAATAAAACCGGGGCACAATATCATTCCATTCAAGAGAATCCCCATTATCCAAGTAATTTATACCAATGCGCCGCTTTACCGCACAGCGATACGAGAGAATAGTTGCTTCCTCACTTCATCCATAGCAATACCTGCACACTTGAATAAACCGCATAATTCATGTAAGAACAATAAATGATCTCCGGGGTGGACGAGTTACATCCTCTGTATAACGGTTACCCACTACACGTTCAATAATTTTCATAGGTATTTTGTATGGTAATTCTTCCTTACCTGGCGCCTCATCCACTACCTTTGCAGTAGTAGTAGATTTCCCAAATAAACACTCAAGAGAAGATCTCTCCATAATGAGTTATAGCAGCAGGCGGAAATAAAATCAGCACAAACAGTAGAAATTTCCCTTACCAATTCCACTTACCAATAGCGCTTCACTCCCCGGCAACGGCGCCTGAGAAAATAGACTTGATGACCCACAAGTATAGGGGGTGTATCGCAAGTATCTTTGATAAGTAAGAATGTCGATCCCAACGAGGAGCGAAGGTGTTGACAAGCAGTTTCGATGAAGGATTCACTGTAAATGCTCACAGACAAGTATTTAGGGGCTTTTGATGTAACAGATGAATAAAGTACGAGTAAGTAAAGTGCGAGAGTAATAATTGCAGCGAGTGGACCAATCCTTTTTAGCACAAAGGACAAGCTGGTTTGTTTACTTATAATGACCAAACGTTCTCGAGGACACACGGGATTTTAGTCTAGTGCTTTCGCTACATACGGCTAATTAATCTTCATTGTTTTGATAAGTGTTGTGTGGGTGAACCTATGCTAGTGTACCGCCCTTCCTAGGACTAATACACACTTGTGATTATACCCCTTGCAAGCATCCGCAACTACAAGAAAGTAATTAAGATAAATCTAACCACAGCCTTAAACTCTGAGATCCTGCGATCCCTCCTGCATCGATATACCAACGGGGGCTCAGGTTTCTGTCACTCCGGCAACCCCGCAATTGGCAAACGAGTACAAGATGCATTCCCCTAGGCCCATAAAGTTGAAGTGTCGTGTAGTGGACGTTCACACAACACCACTAGAAGAATAACACCACAACTTAAATATCATAACATTGAATACTACTCAACCATACTTCACTACTAACATTTAGACTTCACCCATGTCCTCAAGAACTAAACGAACTACTCACGAGACATCATATGGAACATGATCAGAGGTGACATGATAATGAATAACAATCTGAACATAAATCTTGGTTCAACGGTTTCACTCAATAGCATCAATAACAAGTAGAAATCAACACCGGGAGAGTTTCCCCTATCAAACAATCAAGATCAAACCCAAATTGCTACAGTGGTGACGAGGTGCAGCGGTGGAGACGGCGGTGATGATGATGAAGATGATGGTGATGGTGATGGAGATGATGTCCAGCTCGATGGCGGTGACGATGGCGTCGATTTCCCCCTCCGGGAGGGAATTTCCCGGCGGATTCCTGCCCGCCGGAGAGCTCTTTTCTCTCTCGGTGTTCTCCGCCCCGCAGAGGCGGGCCGTGGCTCTTCGCGATGTACCCCTTCTGGCTTAGGTTTTCGGGACGAAGGCATACGCGAAGAAAAGGAGGCGAGAGGGGCTGTGGGCCCCCTCCTCATAGGGCGGCGCGGCCAGGCCTTGGGCCGCGCCGGCCTATGGGGTGGGCCCACCTCGGGTCCCCTCTTCTCCCCCTTCTGGCTCCCTTCGTCATTTGGAAAAATAGGATTTTTCTTGTAATTCCCGTCAATTGTTGATCTTCCGAAATATTGCATTCTGACGGTGCTTTTTCCAGCAGAATCCTGGCTCCGGTGCGCGATCCTCCAATAATCATGAAACATGCAAAATAGATGAAATAACATAAGTATTATCTCCAAATATGAAATATATCAATGAATAACAGCAAATTATGATATAAAATAGTGATGCAAATTGGACGTATCAGTGGGGCGAGAATAGAAGGGATGTGTCTCATCAAACGTGACATCACGAGAGATGCGCATCCGATGACCAACAGGGTCCCAACAGCGATAGCCCTTATGCTCATCACTGTACCCGAAAAAAACACACTCAACAGACTGAGCGGTCAGTTTGGTGCGTTCGCGGGGAGGTAGGAGGACATAGCAAACACAAAGAAATAAACGAAGAGTCGAGTAGTATGGAGAACTACCAGAGAGACGCTCGAGAGGAATGCCACCTTGAAGGGCAGCAGAAGGCTGAATGTTAATGAGGTAAGTCGATGTAGCGACAGCCTCAGCCCAGAAATGCGGCGGAAGAGAGGAAGCAATCATCATAGCACGGGTAGTCTCAAGAATATGACGATGCTTACGCTCGGCAACACCATTTTGA
Source organism: Lolium rigidum (assembly GCF_022539505.1). Classification (NCBI taxonomy): domain Eukaryota; kingdom Viridiplantae; phylum Streptophyta; class Magnoliopsida; order Poales; family Poaceae; genus Lolium; species Lolium rigidum. Next base: position 271,927,924 of record NC_061510.1, on the reverse strand, counting down.
GCATGGGCGCCGGGACACGAGAACTGAGTGAGGGTGCCCTGCTCAGCAAGGACACCACGCAGGTGCTGGGAAATATACTCACCTGCAGAATCAGCACGAAACACACGAATAGGCGTGGAATAATGAGTACGAGCCATGGCCGCAAAGCGCTGATAAATAGAGAGCACCTCACTGCGAGAGCGCATAAAAAACAACCAGGTGTACCGTGAAAAATCATCAATGAATAAAATATAATATCGATGACCCCAAACATCTGAATGGACTAAATCAAAATGTCGCTGAGATACAAACACACTAGTAGGATAGGGAAGCTGAATCTATTTACCTAACCTACAATCCTAACAATTTAAAGACACATCTCCTGAGACAGACCCTAGAAGACCACAATGCACTAATGACGATAAACGGGAGCCACAAAGGTGACCCAGACGATGATGCCACTGCTGAAAAGATCCAGTGACAGAAGCAGCAACCGCAGGAGAACTGGCAGAGGAAGTGTCAGGGGATGGAACGTAAATCCAATCTAACTCCCATAGCCCCGGAGACTCAAGGTTGCGAGGGTTAGCTCCAACCAGGGCCTGTGTACGGCGGTCCTGAACAACACAAAAATCAGCGTCAAGAATGACGCGACAACCAGAATCAGTAAGCTGACTAGCAGAAAAAAGATTCATCTTAAGACTAGGAACAGAGAAAGAGGGATAGAGAGGGTGCCTCGACTGGAAACGGGAAGAGAGATACCATCAGCCGTGATAACACGGACATGAGAAATAAGGGAGCGAAGAGCAGAAATAATAGAAGACTCAGAAGTCATATGAAAAGAAGCTCCAGAATCCAGATACCGCGGGGATGACGTACCTGACTGTGTAGAAGATGGTGGTCGCGCGGTGCCAGAAGAGCTAGGCACAGAACCAGCAGTACCCGCCGAGGAAGAGCCTGTAGCAGCGAGCAGACCACGAAGACCACGGATAATGTCCTGATCAGATAGTGCGACTGCAGAAGATACTGAAGAGCCAGCCTGCTTACGAGCATGGTACTGCTGACGTAAACTGGGATCCCTCCTCCAGCAGCTATAGACATCGTGGCCAGGCTTGCCACAGTAGGAGCAGGGAGGACGAGGAGGTGTTGTCATACCACGAGGCTGCTGAGGCTGACTCTGGCCCTGGACCGGAGGAGTAGAGAGTATCGGCAGTACTGGAGACCGCAACGAAGCCGACGGCACAGGAGGATCACAAGCAGCAAGTACAGAGGGAACCTCAACAAGACCAGCACCACGAAGACAAGTCTCCTCAGCACGAAGCTCAGACAGTACCTCAGAGAGCGGAACACGACCACGAGCAAGCAGTTGGGCACGACGAGGCTCAAACTCCTTGCGGAGCCGCGACAAGAACTCAAATACGTGCTGAAACTCTAGATCCGCGCGCACAGTCAGACAATAGGGACAGGTGGCACACACAGATGTACGAAGAGAATCAAGCCGACGCCAGGTAAAGAGCATCCCCAGACAATAGTGGAATCACCCTGCTGAAGAGCATGCTCCTGGCGAACCACAGACAGGTAAAGAGCATCCCCAGACGGCTGATGGCGCTGACGAAGAAAAGCCCACTGAGCAGCAACCGTGGAAAGACCCATGAACTCAGCAGCATACTGAGGCAGAACACTGGAAGTGAGAACGGCAGCAGCATGAGCATCCTCATCTATCCACTGAGTGTAGTCAGTCAGATCCAGCCGGTACGTCGCAAAAACAGTAGAATACTCCTGGACCTTCCGGTCATACTCAGCCAGAGCAGTATCATCAGAACTCTTGGCTGCATCTTTGACCTCCTGAGTAGCATCGGGGGCAAGGGCAACGGGCGTCGGTGGAATAGGCGTCGTAGGAGCAGTGGGCGCGGCGGACAGAGGACCTCGCCAGAAAGCACACTCCAAAGACGAAGACCGCGCATGTGGACGCACATAAAGGCAGCGAAATCAGGGTAATTCGCGCCATCAAAAATCACCGGGCTGTGAGGAATCGCAAGATAGCCCGACGAGGAAGACATAGTTTTTTTTTACAGGATCTAGATCGGGTCAACGCCCAATCGAATCACAGAGAACGATGCGACGCGAGCGGAGAGAGCTGGCGGGCGGTGGGCGGCCGGGGCGAGCTGGCGGGGAGAGCGGCCAGGAGGCGGCGGTCGGAGGGCGGCCGGGAGGCGGCAGCCGAAGGGTGGCCGGAAGGCGGCGGCCAGGGGCGGCGACCGGGGAGACAGGGGCCAGGGGCGAAGCGGCCGGGCGGCCGAGCGGAGCGGCCGGGCGGCCGGACAGGGACGGGCGGCGGCGGCTGGGGCGGGCGGCGGCCGGAGACGGCGGCCGAAGCTCGCAGGCGGCGAGTGAGAGGCGGCGGCGGCAGGGGCTGCGAGGAGAGAAACTAATTTTGCTCTGATACCATGTTAGGGTAATAGACTTGTTGTATTACCAGGGCCAAAGGCCACAGTATATAGTACATGTATAGGTGCAAATATGCAGGAAGCCCCCTAACATATGGGGAAACTACAATATACAAATATATACATCTAACAGGTGCAACAATTAAGCATATCTTCTTTGAATGCAAATCTGATTGTGCACCATGTTTATCATTTAGGTTGCATCAAATTTATATCAACTCCCAAGTGTTGGCAATGTTTTTCGTGAGTAAGATCTTTTCATGAGGCATGCGTCCTAGGGGATTGGTTGGCTAAGGAGGTTTTTAACCAGCAAAGATGACAACGAAATCTACGGATTGGATCTCATACACCTTATAATGTATCTTCAGTAATCATACAAATAAGAGCTTAGTTCAAACTTTTTATTTCTTACGTGCATCGTGTTATGCAGAGGCGGGTGTAAACTCTTTGGCTTGAACCATCTTGATGGGACTTTTGAGCTAGTAAAAACTCTAATTAATAATCTCAGTTCGCTAAACTTGGTGCTGTAAATCTTTATACTGAGAGTTGAGCATAACGGGTTAGTCATTCATACCTCGTGCTTCATAAGCAGCTGAACAGAAGATAAGAGTGTATATAACATTGTGATGCAAGCCTTTTGATTTTTGTGGACAAAGAGAAAAGGAGATTGTTATTTTTTTTTCTTAAAGGATAATATCTTCGTGCTTAAGAAATTTCCCGTTGTACAAGATGTATCATGTTCGTCACATGTTCACCTATTCAGTATTAGTCGCAATCTAATTTCCCCAAAAAAAAAGTCATCCAATTTTCCGGAAAAGAGAATCGCTAACTAAGACATTAGATGTGTTCGGTTTGAGAATCCTGATGCATGGAACGGAACGGTTCCATTCCAATGTCACGGAATGGTTCCGTACCCGTGTTCGGTTCGGAAAAAGCGAGGAACGGAATGGTTCCGTGCCTGTGTTCGGTTCGGGAAAAAACGCGGAACGGAATGGCAGGATTTTGGTTCAGCTCACCTCTTTTTCAGTCCGCGCGGTGACAGATTTTTTTTCGATAAATGGAATATATTAATATCAAAAGATACCAATTACACTCAGCCTCTGCAACAACGCACCACCCTAATGGCACTACGGATGCACACAGCCAAAAAACAAAAAGAAAACTAAGAAACAAAAGTCCCGCTACAGTATCTCGGGCCTAACAACAGCAATACATCCACAGCCAAGACAACACCTGAAAAACAGACTCTCCAAAAACGACGCCTCCAAGAAGGGAACAGTGCTCTAACACCGTCGTCGCCCGATCAAAGATCTTAGGTTTTCACCCTGAAGATAGTCCTCGCTCTCAAAACAATGCCTCCAAAAAGGTCATTGCCAGGCACAACCAGTTAAGGCCAGACCTTGAGTTTTCACCCTGAAAAGGTAGGACTCTGAACTTCACCTGTGTTGTCGCCCTCACTTTCATACCGCTGCTGTGAAGCCCGAAACACCAAGCAAGTCCCTCAATAGCGCGGAGACTTGAACTTCCCTTAGCTAGTCCTCCCCTCCGGCCTTCGTGAAATTCTCTTCTTACGACTTTCATCATGGATCCATAGTCACTTGATGTCAACACAGAAAAAGAGCTTCGCACCGCTCCCTCCAGAACCAATCGGTCGGAATGAAAGCATGGGTGCGCACGACCGAATACCACCGATCCATCAAACTCCAGGCAAAAGCACTGTTACATTCGCCGGCGGAGCCTTTCGGAACTCAACACTCCGGTCAGATCACGAGTCCAGGCCTCCGGTAGGTCCTCCTCTTCACGCAAGAGAGGCCCTAGGACCGCCTCCTTTATTCAGGTCGGACCCCCACGTCGGCGACCACCCTGGGCTGGCCACTCCAACCCTCCACCGGCGACACCATCGCCGGCTTCCAAGCCCCTCCATCTCGCCGCCGGAACGCGGTGATAGATCAATAGATCCACCACCACCAACCGCAGGCCGATCCTCTCCGGCGAAGAAGAGGGTCACCTCCACCGTCGAACCCAAGGCTGCTGCCCCGGGCGTCGTCGTACTGCGGGAGAAGCCCAAGATCATCACCCCTCACCGGCGAGAGGCGGAGGGAAAGGCGCCCGTCTCCACCAGCCACCACCGCCGGCATGCCGCGGATGGGAGGTGGGGAGGCCGCAGCCCGCAGCTGGATCGACCCCGGGAGGGCCGCCACCGCCCCTACATCCTCATCCGGTCGCCGCCCCGGGAGGCGGAAGGGCCGCCGCCGCGTGAGAGGCTCCATTGGCCGCTGTTCCCGACGTGCCACGAGCGGAGGCCCCCGCCGCCGCCACGCCCCGAGATCTTTGCCCCGGCGGCGGCGGCGGGAGGGTTGGGAGGAGGGGTGCGGTAGGCTAGGGTTGAGAGGAGAAGGAGGGGTCTCGCGCGGTGACAGATACGAGCCGTTCCTCCAGATTCCACCAAATTGGTGGAACGACTTGGTTCCGCATCTACAGGGTATATTCCCTTCTGAGGAATGACTTGGTTCTGTTCCTTCCCTCCAACCGAACACAGCAATGGGTGATGGATGCGGAACCGTTCCGTTCCATTCCACCAAATTCCAGAACCGAACACATCCAAGAGATGAACTTACAGCGTGGAGAACGTAGAAGAAAGCGACCTAATGTACTATCCGTGAGGAGTGAGGGATCATCTGAATTTGATAGACCCATAATTTCAGTTGTTGCTAGTTCATTCCATTTTCGTACGCGCGGTTCTGAAACACCTGTCATACATTTTCAGCATATTTTGTTGGCGCGTTCCCAATACGTCGTACTCAGACGTTGGCCTGTTCTCGCTTTCAAGAAACCTTTGCCACAGACTTGCCCTGTCCTAGGTTTGCCCATCCGCATCACCTGCAAACCCGAGCCCACCATTCATGAGCTCTCCTCCCCTCCCTCGCGCGTGCCGTGCTTCGTTCTGTTCGCCGGTGAACTGAAGAAACGTGCAGGCGAACAGCCAAGGACCAATTACAAGGAATTCCGTTTGTTCTTCTCTTTGTCTTTTTTCCGTCCCCCTCCTACTACAGTCTACAGCCCAATCATCCCCAATCCCCAGCTTGCAACCATTTGGCAGATACAATCCCTGCATATTTCTAGAAACACTACAGTTGGATTTGCAGACTCGTGCATTATATTATGTTTTCATCAGTTTATCGCTGGAAGAAAACTCAGATGACCCTGATCGTACATGCAAGAGAAAACGATCACCTGCCACTGCCAGATCCATGCATGATACTAATATCCATTGCTCCTCGTGTAGCTCATGTTCGTACGTGCGGTTCTAAAAGAGCCGACATACACATTTTCAGGGGTAGGAACACCCGGCCGGGAGCGCATTTTCATTTTTCTTTTGGTGCGTTCCCATACGTCGTTCTCGGACGTCGGCCGTTTTGGCTCCCACCAATCTTCCCAAGAAAATGTGCCCTGTCTCAGCTTGTCAATCCGCATCACGTGCAGACTGACTTTCCTTTTTCTTCTTTTCTTTTTTGCGAACCAAATCAACATTCATAGTAGCATCGCACACCTGCATGGTCCTCACCATTCGTGAGCTTTCTCCCCTAGCTAAACCCCCCTGCAATCTTCCTAGTCGTAGCGTCCTCGCGCCGTGCTTCGTTTTGCTCCGCGGCGAACTGAAGAACTGTGTTGCCGGCCTGGGGAGACGCGCAGCCGAACAGCAAACGGCACCAGGGTAAATTCCATTTCTCCTTCTCTTGGCCCTTGGGTTTTCTCCCTTTGCGGTTTGGAAACAGTGCCGTTTTAGCCAAACATTGCTGTAATTTTGAGTCTATAGTATTGGTAAACATGAAGAAAGATGGGGATGGTTAGGTCTCAATCCAAAGGCTTAAAAAATATGACAGAAATTCAACAATAAATACTGAGACAACTTGGAATATAGTAGTTTTTTTTTTCGAGATTGTTGGAATATAGTAGTCACAAATACTGAGTAGAGTAATGAGTATGGGGTGGGAGGTCCGAAATTTGAAGTTGGCCCTTACACTTGAACCATACATGCTTAGTACAATAATGAGCATAGCTAATCGGCATAACTGTCTTTTGCTTCAGCATGTTAATACTATTTAAATTATTTACACTGCATCCATTGTAGTACTACTAGTTTTTCGAGTAATGAATTCATCAGGCTATGGAAAAAAAATCATTTGTGATGTGGATTACACATGGTCATTGCTAGTAATATACTACTAAAATGCATATGTCAGAGTTTCTTTGAGCAAAGACAAGATCTAGTATCTATTAGTCAGAAACTAAACTGTTTTTGCATCAGTTTCGGGCCAATGTGTATTTCTTGATATGTTTGTTGGAATGTGCAAAAGCAGGAACTTTCAGTATATGCAACAAAGTTCTTTCAACAACAATATATGCAACAAATGGCCCTGTCCACGTTCGATGCAGTCTCTTCATCCTATAGGAATACCTCATCAGTATTGGCTTCCCATAAATCTCGAAGATGGCACAGGAGACGCATCTGCAGCCAAATTCGGTCGGCGCAGGAAGCGCCGAAGTTGCAGTACAGGAAGCTGGGAGATTCAGATCTCTTTATCAGCGAGATAACACTTGGAACAGTACGTGCATGGCTAAATTTTATGTTCTGTTGTTGTTTTCACATTTTTGTTACATCCTAGGCTGTTCTTTTGCTTCCTTCAGATGACTTTTGGAGAACAAAGCACAGAGAAGGAATCACATGATATGCTCTCTTATTCTTTTGATCAGGGCATCAACATACTTGACACCGCAGAAATTGTCAGTACACAGTCCTTTTCATTCAACCATTGTCTTATCTTCTGATGTTAATCCCAATTTTATCTGATCTCAACCACAATCTTTTTTTTTTCTGTTATTAGTACCCAATTCAACCCAGGAAAGAGACTCAAGGGAGGACTGATCTATATATAGGCAGGTGGATGAAATCTAAGCCACGAGATAAGGTATCCTAAATAGGCCCCATAATTTACTTTCAGTTTCTGAATGCATTTGTGATTTCTTGCTCAAACCATGCCCAGTTACGCAGGATAACGTGAACTTCATAGCCATGAGATTCAACTCTGTTTAGTTAACATGTTGCTACTTTCCACACACAAAAAATGCTGCTACTTGCACATGATGAACGATCTGAATATCTTACACTGTTTTACATCCTTCAAGTTGATATCAGTGTCTAGGATGTTGACATTAATACTATAATCATTGCAATATGTTGAAGAATATATTTAAGATTTACTATGGATAGAAGTTCCTTAATTTCCCACTTGAAAAAGCATGTTGGAACGGTGCACTGAAAACATGGTGCCTGCCCGCTTTGTATTTTCCATCCAGGTAATTTTGGCAACCAAAATTTCTGGTTATTCAGATCGCACTTTTCTTCGAGACAACGCAGAAGTGGTGCGTGTTGATGCTGCCAATATAAAGGAAAGTGTCGAAAAGAGCCTTTCACGATTATCTACAGACTACATTGATTTGCTTCACATACACTGGTTAGTGTTTAGTTTGAAGATAGTTCCTGCTCAATGGAAATTGCTTATCTTGTTCCAGATTGATTCACATACAATCATTCAAGCTTTATTTAAGTGTAATTTTGTTAGTTTTTCAAGTATTCACATTACCGCATAATTTTTTTCAAATAGGAGTTATTTTTTCATATTTATGTATTAGTTCAAAAAAATTACTTGACAAAAAGACAACCCTTGCTCCAAAGGTTTGTTTTATGTCTTCAGGCCAGATAGGTATGTGGCACTTTACGGTGAATTCAGTTATAATTCAACCAAATGGAGGCCAAGCGTCCCATTTGAGGATCAACTGAAAGCTCTTCAGGAACTAATTGATGAAGGAAAGGTAATACTATTTTATTTAGGATATATTCCAAACAAACACAGCAGCGACACGATTTTTATTGGCTGGAGAAGGCTAAACTTAGTTGGAAAGCAAATCTTGGTCATCTTTCAGTATAATTTGTGTACTTGTATTTTGTAGATTTTTTAAAAATCATGCTTACGTTTTAGTAGTTCACTCGGAGCAAATGCAAAAGACAGCCAAGAACAGCACATTGGTGACCCTTGCTTAATTCACTGTTGGTCTGTGTACTAGGTACGATACATCGGTGTTTCCAACGAAACCTCATATGGAGTAATGCAGTTTGTACAGGCTGCAAAGCTTCAAGGACTCCCAAAGATTGTGAGCATCGAGAACGGTTATAGCCTACTTGTGAGATGCAGCTTCGAAGGTGATAAAGATGGTAACCATTGATCTATCAATTCTCTTTCAGTTGGAAACTTCAGTTGCTTGTTTTTTCATTTTTCATAGTTGATCTTGCTGAAGTTTGCCACCCAAACAACTGTAACATCGGTCTACTCGCCTACTCCCCATTGGGCAGCGGTGTTCTCACTGGAAAGTATCTTGATGCCAACGCTAGTGATGCCAAGACTTTCAGGCTAAATCTCTTCCCCGGATACATGCAGCGTTACAACTCTCCTTTGGCTCAAGTATACTATATACGCTGGAACATTACAATCAAGATTAACCGTTAAAAAACTTGTCTGTTAATTTAGACTTACTGTTTTTTGTTTAATTTGCAAAGGAAGCAACTAAGGAATACATCAAGGTCGCGAAGAAACACGGGCTAACCGCGGTCCAGCTTGCCCTGGGCTTCGTTCGCGACCGTCCATTCACAGCTAGCACCATCATTGGAGCGACCACCATGGATCAGCTGAAGGAGAACATAGATGCATTTATCAGTGCTCCACGGCCTCTGCCGCTGCAAGTTGTTGATGACATTGAGACTATTTTCAAGCGATACCGAGACCCAGCAGTCCTCTAGATGTTTTTTTTTACCTTTACCTAATATACAAGGAACAGCAATTTTCAGGATGCAGATGACCCTGCAAATGGTTCACTGTCATAGGACATACAGCACACTGTATATTGTTGTTTTAGAATCTGATTCGATGCTTAATAGCTCGGGAAGTGTAAAGAGAGTGGCATTCTTTTACCTCTTCTCTAGCTGTCTGTATATTTTTTTTAAACGATGATAGTTTACAAACTTATCGACTGATGCTATTATCAGTTTATTATCAACTTAATTTGTAGGCTTATAGTTTCTGCAGATTGATGATGCTTCTGTCATGCAGTTCTACGGTATGGATGACAAAACATACTCCATTTGCATCAAGGGAGTTTCCAAAGTTGATGCGGTGACCAGAACAGTTTCTTGTGAAATTCCTGGGTTCCATACACTGAAACCAGATCGCTTTGGTTGTGTGCACATGAACCTAATCATCTGTAGGGCGACGGCCAGAGTAAGCCAACAAGGACAGAGATGGCAGAAGGTCGGCGTGCTTCAGCATCGAAACAGCAACTGCATGACCAAACCTGGGGCTGCTTTACAGGAGGGCTTCTATGAAGTTTGCTTAACTGATCCAGTAGAGTAGACAGTGATACACTAGTACTTGAAAATACACCTGTATGTGCGGACAAATTGAAGATCCAACACAATTCCATAACTGCAAATTTCTGTGACTCGCAAATTTGCTCCATGTCAGCACAACATGTACATGAAGTACAACCCACACTATTCACCCAGTAGGACCAGTTCCAAATAGTCTGAAAATTCTAGTGCTCGATTTCTCTACCATCTATATACAGACACTTTAGTCAGTTTTACAGTCAAGCAAGGCAACTAGTGCAGGATACCGGCCTTGTCAGTCATCTTGCAGAAATCAGTCATCCATTGGCCTGACACCGTGTTTCTTGCTCATCATCCTGCCAGTCATCAGAGTAGTCGAAATCTTGAGCGTTCCATCTAGGGTTTGTCAAGCGCCCTCTGCCATCCCTGCGACCAATCTCTGCTGTTTGCTGGTCAATTAATTCAATCTGCTTTCTTACCCAAGGAGGATCATCCGGATGAAGCCAGAGCTTCTCATGAGTGTCCTTGTGCTTGAAATCGGGGCAGTTGATGTACGGTTTGTGTTGCCGGTTGTCCCACCACTCGTAAGGGCTGGCAAAGAAGACTTGCCACAAGCGAAGCCGGTCTTTGTACTTGTTTTCTTCAAGTATTTCAGCTAGTTGATGCAACAGAAGACAGGAGGAGATTTAAAAACTAGAATATGTAACCGAAATACACAAAGTCAAATCAGAAGCATACTACTGGCAGATGAGGTAGATGCAGGATCTCCTGCGTCTTTATCATCCACCTCCTTCTTGTTGTGATCGAGAACATAATTTAGCTCCTTGACGTGAATCTATGCAATGATAGAGCTCTAATTAAAAGGTCGCAGAAGATATAATGCACAAAAGAAATATTTTCAAGACCAGCAATATACATAACAACATGAAAAAAATGCTAACAACTTTGTGGTTATAGATGTGCATATAAATTTATATGTTCATATAAGATCAAAGATGGTGGAAGGACCATAGGAGTATATCATAAGAGGCAGGACATAGGAACACATACAAATCACAGCTAGGAGGAACCACTAATGGTAAGAGCACCAAACTAATCTGCTACATGATCCCATACATATAACTGTATAACAGGGTGGTAAATCATCAATCATCATCATATGTTCATAAGAAGTTGAAAACCACTTACTAACCTTATAGTAGATATCCCGTTCACCAGTTTCACTGAATTTAGCATAAGAGTTCAGGAAACCAGATACATATACAAGGTCATTGTGCTTCAAATGCTTTAGGCATACATTTGCCAGATTGCCGTCCAACTGCAGTGTCACGCTGTTCAAGTTGTTTACACCGTGAGTATGGTAACAGAAACTTTAGTTTCAATGAACACAAATTACGATAATCATGAGATGAAATGGTCATAAACAGTATGTATATCTACTATTGTTTCCATAGTTTATGAAAATACAAGCATGGAAGTCATCTCGAGCTCCAAAAGATGGGAGGTGCGCAGGTTATCAAAAAGGATGAACACCTTTTCTGAAGAAACAAACAATAGATTTAATTATTTTGTTGAACATTTTCCCCATGAGATTTTGATCGACACAACCAGTGTTTTAAATATCCCGCTATTTCGTACATGAAACTCTGCACTACTGGAAACTCCCTCTATTACAAGCTACAACTGGTATAACAGTGGCTTTGACCACTATATCTACCACCCATATAGCCGACAAACCATGAATAGAACATATAATCCTTGACTCAATCACACAAACTTCTACAGTAACAGGAAAAACAGATAAACATTCCTAGTAGAAACATCACAAAATACAAACCCACACAAGAGTCAAGAGACCAGGAACATAATTAACCTGGCAAGGACGTAATACCAAGCAAAATCTAAACCAAAACGATCACGCAAGGTATATAATCCTACCAAATTTTCTTCGTTAAGAACAAAACATTCTGCACACAGCTAGCGCGATCAAAAGAAAACAGCAACCTATTTGGGGGAGGTGGGGTGGGGAGTACGGGAGGGCGACTTAACCTGAAGCCGTAAGAGCTCGATGAGGAAGAGGACGAGGGAGTAACGGAGAGGAAGGTGTAAGCCCTCGGTTCATCTTCGGAGCTGTTGCGGTAAGGGCGCACCGGCGCAAGGAGGCGGCCGATGAGGCTGCACGAGTTAGGGGAAATAATCGCGCTCTTCCGCACGACAGGAGGAGCCCGCAGCATCGACATGCGGTAAGCCACGCTCTCCACCTCCTCCCCACCGCCGACGCCTTTGCCAAGGTGGAGGAGGCGTCGACGACCAGCGGCCGCCGGCCAGCGCGCGGCGGCGGCGAGGGAACGCAGCATCTGCCCGGCCTGGGGGAGTGGATGGTCGATTTGGACTTTTGGAGTGCGAGGCTGATGGGCCTTTTGCCTTATTTGGGCCAGAATATGGTGTCGTTACGGTCGTACTCGTCGAGACTTTAGCTCAAAAAAAAAACTGCCGTCCGGACTTTCATCATTTCTATGGCCACAAAGGGATGTCTCAGGGCATGTAGAATGGTAGAGAAGGCATGCCTTCCCTTACCCCGCCACATCAGCTAGAGAAGGCATTAGATATAAGTCATACAACGCATCATCTCTTACGGCCATCTCTAGCAATTAATATGAAAAATTAAATTTTGGTAGGAAATTTGTTGCTAAGGGAAGACATATGTGATACAATGGAGAAAATAGTCTTCCCTTATTTCCTAAGAGATGATCCCTTAGCTAAGGGAAGACAACCTTCTCTCTCTTCATTCTCTCTCCTCCAACTAAGCAAAAATCTGATGTGGCATCAATAAGAGAAGGCTGACATCACCCCATTGTACATGCCCTCACTTCCTCCTCTCCAAAATATAGTACCTCCACCCAAGGCTTAAGGCCTATATTTTTTTTAGAAAGTAAAAACTACGTTAAGTTTGACTAAATTTTTATCAAAAATCGTTGACATGAAAAGTACAAAATCAACATCATTAGATAGATAATGAAATATATTTTCATATCGACTACAAAATATTATTTTTATTCATATATTTTTCTAAAAGTTTGGTCAAACTATACTTCATTTAACTTTTCAAAAAAAAAAGCCTAAAGCCTTGGGATGAAGGTACTATAATTTAGATAAAAAGTCAAAATTTCCCCAAAAAATAAAAAATAAAAAATATAGTAAGTTTGATTAAATGTATATAAAAAATATTAATATTCATAATAAATAATAAACACAATGTAAAATATTTTCTATAGCTTATCTATTAAAATTGATTGAGAGAAGTCTAATTACCCCCTAAATTTGTTTTGAAGTTCAGTTTACAACCCTTAATTATGATATGGTTCAACTTTTAACCTCAAATTGTGAAAACCGTTCGGAACTACCCTTTGTACCATTTAGGCTGGTTGTGAACCGGTTTTTGTTTCCACATCAGGAATTTTTTGGGTATGCCAACACATCAGCTGATATAATTAACACAAGATTAGGCTGTGCATGTATTCTGAGGTTCCCCTTCGTACATCGAGCACAGATGAGCGCCTCCGTCGGCCAGAAGCACGGGCGTCCGCCCTCAAGCTGCATGGTGATATCACTTGCATCCGCCCTTCATATCTTTTTCTCTTGCAAATACGATGCATCAGCATGAAGAGACTATCACGTACCAACAAGCAACAACCAGTCAGGACGAAAATAGAAAGCATGCATGAATGTTCAGTTCAAAATCTTTTTACTTCCATGAATCTTGTGTTGGCTAGGAGCGATGGTGATAAATACAAAAAGTAATCGTTTGTCATACATAAATGAATGCATTAAAACAGTGGTATATTTGAGGTATTGACTATAAAAGCAAGTACAATAAATTTCAATCAGTTGACTATAAGGATTAAAATAATATATTATTGTTTAGTTGGAGGAGAGAGAATGAGAGAAAGAGAAGTGGACTCTCAGGCAAGAGCCAGCTTTAGCACGTGCTCCTAGGCAATTTATGAGAGTGAAAGGTGGATCATGCATTGATAAAGTAGTACAATTTTGTACTACCTCTATCCTAAAGTTTAAGGCCTATATTTTTTCAAAAAGTCAAACTATGTTAAGTTTGACAGTTTTTATAAAAAAATCATTAACATGTCAAATATAAAATTAATATTATTAGATAGATAATGAAATATATTTTTATGTGCTATCTACAAAAAATCATATTTATTGATAGATTATTCTAAATTTTTGGTTAAACTTTACTTGTTTTGACTTTTCTAAAAAAAATATAATCCTTAAGCCTTGGGATGGAGGTAGTACTAGGTTACTATTGTACATACTAGTTCTAGGTTGACTATAGATAACATGGCATATGGCTTATAGCCAGCAGTTGGCTCTATTATTGAATTTGCTTTAAGAACCAAAATAAAACATGATCCGTAAGGTTCACACATAACACACTAAGATTTCAAATATAGTTCAACGAGATATCTAGTCCGACAAACCAACGTTTGGCATATGACAATAAAATAGCATAACTATCAACTGAAGATCAATTGAGCCTGAATTACTAGCCAAGAATTCCCTAGTGGTGGGTTTCATTGTTTCTTGAAGTTTCATTTCCAGATGAAAAATTTACAGTAACACTTGAACTTGCTTGCGACCCTTGCACCAAACCATGAAGTTTCTTGCTACCCTTGTTATATGACCTCTTTGAATTAGACGGTCCTGATTGTGTGCTCGCCTGCCTCTTTGTACTAGCTATTGTGCTTTGTTGTGAAGGCTACATGCAGAAGGTCAAGTTGAGATAAAAATGCCCACAAAAAACTATAATTAAATAAGAACGTTGTGAGTGATTACCATGGATGGTACAACCCTTGGTTGTGTAGCCGGTGGTTGTGTAGATGGTGTGGTTGTATGACTTTGTTGTAAAGGCTGCAAGTGGAGATTGCTAACATTAGTTTTGCTTCATACTACATGAAACTAAACTAAAATAAAGAATAAAGGGAGATTACCATTTGATGAGTTGGATCTACACCCTCGGTTCCTCCTCTCACAAGATGTCCTATTATGGCCTTGTTGTTTACTTTTCCACACCTAATGGTAGTTCCAACTCTGCTCACTCTGTTGTTCCCTGGCTTCTCTTCCGGTTCCTTTGTCCTCAACTTCTTCTTCCTACCAGGCATGGCAATGTGCCCTGGAGCCACAGGCATGGGCCTATTCGAAATTGGCCATGCAGGCATGCCCTCCAACAGCTGAAGACAATGTTCATAGGTTTTTCTAAACTCCTCAACATAGTAGCACTTGGTAACATAATCATCAAGGCAGCTTGTATGAAAATATATGCAAGCTATAGCATGTGCACAAGGGAGCCCAGAAAGTTGCCAATACCTGCAGCTACATGTTTTCTCGCTAAGTTTAACAGTAAACCCGTGCTCTATCCCTCCCCCCTCTTTCAGCTTAACTTCATACAAATCCTTGCCATTAAAAATAGTCTCACAATATGGTGACTAGTTGATGCTCTTCTTTAGTTTCTTTGTTTTTTTTTTTTGAGAAACACAGTACAAACGCAGACGCTCACATACACGCGCATACACTCACCCCTATGAACGCACACACGCACACCCTACCCCTATGAGCACCTCCGGAAGACCGAGCCGGCGGAGTGGATCTTGAAATTGACGAAGTCACCACAGGCGCCTCGCTGTCGACGGGAACGTCGCCTCCCACTGAATGAATATTCCTCCTTTATGAGACACACAGATGTCAAACCTGGGGTTTGAACTCTGGTGGGCTGGGGGTACAACCACCCACCTAACCACCCAACCTCAGGTTGGTTCTCTTAGTTTCTTTGTTATGTTAGGACACACAATGACATTTACAACCCACTTATCCATTTGAGTTATCATCTATTGTATCCTTACAATCACCTTGCGTCTAATAGCTTCGAGCATGCTAATTATAGGCAAATTCCTAGTCTGAGCTATCCACTTGTTGAATGACTCACAAATATTATTGTCTACAGAGTCACACTCGGATCCTAGCTTGAACCATGCTCTGCTCCAATGCTGAGGGTCTTTGTCCATGATTTCCCTTGCTCCGGCCATCTGGTGTGTTTGATCTGGCTGACAATGCGGCGGAGGTGGCGGCCCGACTGATACTGGCCTTTCTTATGAACTAGGGCGATCATTTCTCAAAACTTTTCTACCGCATGCATGTAGAAGCATGAGGGACATACCGAAATACATATATACCTCTTGTTTGGAAAAAAATGTATTCGGAAGAAACATTGAAAAACCAGGTTAAATTGGAGTAAGGGTAGGTCAGAACGGTTTTCAAAGTTTGAGGGTGAAAATTGAACCAACTCAAAATTAAGGGTTGTAAACTAAACTTTAGGACAAGTTTAGGGGGGTCATATGGACTTCTCTCAAATTGATTTAGTATTGTAGATGTTCATATTTTTAGCTACAAACTTGACTAAACTTTGAACGCTAATTTTGAATAAATTTATATGCCTTATTGTTGGAAAGGAGGGAGTACCTCAGGACATATCTCTCATATAATATGTTTATTATTTTACATGACCTTGGATGTATTTACATAGTTTTTCAATACAATATAAGTTTTTTTCATGTTTCATATTTCAGATAAATTTCGGTGCTACATAACTTTTCCTGTGTATGTACATGTATTTCATGATGTTTTGGTACATGTTTATTGTGGTTCACAAATATTTTTCCATGGTTTTAAATTTCAAAAATATATAGCTGAACAAGTATATCCAACATTTTTCTTATTTAAAGATATGAACGGAGCAAAGAGGCGCCAATTTCCTCAACTAGCGAGATAAGTCGCAAGTAATCGATGGGAACCATCATTTGATTGCCATATCTATCACCTGTAGTTGAACTACCATCAACAGGTTATACTAAAGATTTATTTGTGCAATTATGCAAACAAGTCAAGACAAAATTACTGTCTAACTCACTGTCAAGGCTTGCACACGTATGAAGCCAACTTGTCATATCGGCAATGATGATGATGTATGATGACATAAATCGAACCTACATCAGACAATATCATACGTGACACTGACCCCAGCTTCGGCAGTGACAGGTAGCACCTGACCCTATTTCCTGGATGTATGACACATACGAATCTAACAACAACCCTAACATATGACTCGGGTTTCGGCAATCACAACTTCTTGTAACTTTGGTCAAGTAAAGAAGACTGCTGGGATACACGCAATTCTGTACGTATCATGTTAGTAATTATTATTTTTGTTTAGATCATGTCCAACACGGATGCTTGTAACGGGCGACAGATCGAATTCCTGGCTGATTTGCTTACTTCCCCTGTCCAATCGTAGAATTCAAGCTGGTGTTGACGCGTATCAGGTCTACCGGTTCCTCAATAATATGATTTCCATGCGTCGATTTAACTGGACGGGAATGCTGTCTGAGGCGCAAAAAAGACAGGTTGCTTTTAACTGAACTCAATAACCAAAGATCTACTTGTAATTTTTATTATTTTTTATGTGTTTGTACTGCTATTCATGATTATTAATAGATCGGTGAAATTTTCGCAAAAAAATATCATCATTGATTAAAAAACTCAAATCAAATCGTTATGGCAGGTAAAAGAGAACGATCATGCTTGTTGCAAAATAACTCGTTTATAATCGACATGTTACATAAAACTCATTTCTAATCAAACGAGATCTAATCTAAGCTAGCTTGCGCCAATTAACATTGACCTGAGATTGAATCAAACTTGCCCGTCCACGGTAACCTGAAACCACAATGAGAAAAAATCATCTTAAAGAAGCAAAAATAACAGATTTGTACGATCACTCTTTCATTCCACTGGGCAACAGAAGATGGCGGGAGCCCCGAGGAACCCAAAACTCCTCGGATCTGTCGAGGTGGGAAGGTGCGGTAAGAGGAGACAAGAGATGAAATTAACCGAATAAGAGGCCAGGTGCTTTGAAGGGAATAGCTCTAACATAGGGTTTTCTTTTTGGTGTAGACTTTTACACTGATTTTAGCTTTGAAGTTAAAAACGGAGTCTCTTACACACCTGCTAAGTCAAAATCATTTTTTTTTTATTTTTCATAAGTGGCTTGTACCTTTGGGACATGGCGTTATGCACCTCCTAAAAATGATTCAAGCTGGTAAATGTAGACTAGATAAAGATTTACCTGATGACCTGATGCTAGGCATTGGCCGGGCGGATAGGAAATTCGATCCCTTCCTCCACCATCCAATCTGAATAAAGTTTGGATTCACAATCTTTGCGGTATACCCCTTACCCATCCACCCGTAGCATTCTTCCGTAAGGTTGCAACATAGTCATAACGTTTATTCAAGCGGTCATGTCAAAATTGTACAAGTAACATCATAACGTTTATTTAAGCGGTGATGTCAAAATTGTACAAGTAACATCATAACATTTCAAAAATAGCAATACAAAAAACACATATAGGTACACATCAAATCCTCAATGTTCCTAAAAAAAACTCGTAAAAGAATAGCCACATGATGTAAGCATGGTGGTCAAATGCTTGCAAACGAACGAAAAAACATTTTCATCATGAGCGCAACATTTGTTGTATACATCAATAATTGTTGCAACATCTCGCTCATGTGTTTGCGGGAAAACAACGAGTTTACAGCATGTGAAAAAACACAGATGTAACATAAAAATATCTAAGAATAAACAAAACATATTTTGAGGCATTAAAGTCACCACATCGGCTAAGAATATGGCTTGTCGAAGCTCCCTCGGCGCTAGATCCGTTGACCCATGCCTATTAAAGGTAGCCCCGGTGCCTTCCCAAAGCTCGACGCGGTGGAAATCTTCCCTATTGAGATCCAGACCAACATCCATTGTGTGTGGTCTTTCGCGTCGTCGAATAAGCTCTAGAATAAGACACATATTTATTTCAGTACTCCCCTCCCTAAAATGTGTTGTATATATTTTTTTTGTCGAAGTCATACTTTGTGGAGTTTGACCATGTATAAAGGCAAATATATAGTCCTTTCCAATATATAATGCATATACACCATAAAAGTAAAATTCATATTGGTTTTTATAACGTATGTTTGATATTGTACATGTTGATACCTTTTCATACATATGCAACACATTTTATGATGGAGGGAGTACTAAAATGTTTGCTGCTCCGTACCAAATTCAGTACCGCAACGTATCTGAACATGAGTTTGTTTAATTAATGAGAAAGAAAACACAAGTCCTTTGCCGACTTATTCCTAGTAGGCGAGAAAGGGATGGATGGCACCAAACTTTTGTTGTCGCACGCACACCAGGAAATCCCAGATTCGCCCATCTTATAATTCCTTCCTCCCCAGTCCTCCTTCCCTCCCGCAATAGTAAAAATTCGTTTCTGGAAGGCAAGCGAGCGAGGCACGAGAGAGAGGAGAGGATCTCTAAACAATTCCTTTCTCTCTCTCTCTCTGTCCTCGGGATCTGCGCAGTCTTCCCCTCTCCTGTACACCACCACCACCCGGCCTCCGCCTCCTCCTCCTCCCCCCAACCCGGCGCAAATCCATCGCCGAGATCCAAGTCCACACCGCACCGGACGAGGTGCGTCCCCCCCGCCATTTCTATATTCGCTCCCCATCATCCCGCTCGTCCCCGCCCCGCCCCGCCCTGAAAACAAGAAACCCGGAGCGCGCATTGATTTTCTTTCTCCGGCCACTCTCTTTGTTTTCTTTTCTGCTATCGCGCGCGATCGCCTGGTTTCTTTGTTTCATCGCGTTCTGTTGCTATGCGTGATCCAAGAAGCCTGACCCCGGCTTCTTCTGCGCGTTCTTGTGATGCAGGAGCAGGTGAAGAGCGGCGGCCGCGGCATTGGTGTCGGCTGATCTTCCCGTCGAGCGGCGCCGCCATCGCCGTGCGCCGGCAAGATCCGTCCGCCCGAGGCCGCGACACCACCGTACGGATCTGATCCCCTCGCCCCCTCGCCGCCGCCGGAGAATCGATCGTCTCCGGCCGTTCGCATACCGCAGGTATGCACACTGCGTGTTCGCGCGTGTGTACGCCAGCCATCTCATCATTCATGCACTACCAGTCGGGCGCTTTATTTACCGAGAGAGATGGCGGCGTATTAATACCGCTGTCTCTAGTACATTCTTCTTCCGCGTTTAATTCGCGTTTCTGTTACGAGGATATCTAATCTGATCCTTCCCGGTCTGTTATCTTTTTCTGTTAACCACAGCGCAGCAGGAGTAGACAAGATAGAGACGGAAGCGCGGAGCCGCTAGGGTTTCTTCGATCCATCTCTCGATCCTCCATCTCACCGGGGAGGAAGGCGGAAGATGTCGTCGTCGAGCTCCCCGTGCGCGGCCTGCAAGCTGCTCCGCCGCAAGTGCACGCAGGGGTGCGTCTTCGCGCCCTACTTCCCGCCGGACCAGCCCTCCAAGTTCGCCAACGTGCACAAGGTCTTCGGCGCCAGCAACGTCTCCAAGCTCCTCAACGAGCTCAACGCCTCGCAGCGGGAGGACGCCGTCAACTCGCTCGCCTACGAGGCCGAGGCGCGCCTGCAGGACCCCGTCTACGGATGCGTCGCATACATCTCCATCCTGCAGCACAGGATCAGGCAGACGCGGGAGGAGATCGCCAACGCGCGCAAGGAGCTCGCGGGGTACATCGGCAACGCCGCATACGCGCCCGTCGTACCCGTCCCCAACGCCGCCGGCATGCACCCGGGCGCCCTCGCGCAGTACGCCGCCATGGGCCTCCACCCGCAGCACCCCCAGCAGCAGATGCTCGTGCAGCAGCAGGTGCCGCACCACCACCAGCAGTACAACCAGCTCCACCAGCAGCAGATCGTCGACGCGCAGCACATGGCGGCCGCGGTCGAGGCGGCCACGCGGGGACAGCACCAGCACCAGCAGGACATGATGATGATGCGCCAGGGCTACGCGCCGCCGCAGGGCGTGCCCACGGTCGCGATCGTGCCTCCGGGCCCAGGCTCGGCGAACCCCGCCGCGTATGGCGGCGCGCCGGCGCAGTTCCTCATCCAGCAGCAGCAGCAGCCGACGCCTTCCGCCCTCACGACCTTCCGCACGGACCAGCAGTCCCCGCCGCCCCAGTCCTCGGGACACTCCCACGTCGACATGTCCCACGCGCCACAGCACCGGCAGCACACGGACGGCAGCGACGAGGGGAGCGGGGGCGCCCCGCCCTCGGCCTGATGGCCGACCCTGCTCCCGCCTGCCTTACCCGTCGCAGTGTCTCCATCGAACATTTCCCCGTAGCTTTTTTTTCCCTTTGTTTCTTTCAAGCAGTTCATTTGTTGGTCACACGTACCTCGAGTCTTTTCAGTCTTCTTGATCATGTGATATCGAACTCGCGGCTCCCGGAAAGCATTTCCATATGGCTCCCGGAGGCGGACAAGCTGGTGATCTTGCTCAAGGTATTCTTCTTCCATGCATATAGTACTACTGGTCTCGAAACAGTTTCTAGCTTGATTCCAGTGTTACGGTTTGTGTTTGGGTTACTGCTTGTAAACATTTTTGGTTCATCGAAACGATTACTTAATCGATCAGTGCATGAAGATAGCGGAAATTAAGATGTGTTTCTGGATTCTGAAATGATAATGATGCAACGTTCATGGTTCATGATGGAATAATGGTTATAATGAAGCATGGAGGTCGACTTGTTAAATTGTGTGGTTGTGTGTGCCAATTACTTTGTTTACTTGTTTGCTAACTCCAACGATCGATACTAGCTGGCACCTATTCTAAAAACTACTGCTCTGACTTGCACATCACTTGTACACTAGTCAACTCGATCTAGAAGATGGCTGCATTTTTTGTGATGAAACTAGAATGGCCCCCAATGTGTAGTGGAAGAATCTGCATGTCAAATTAGTTTTCAAAGTAAGCAAGAAGTTTAGCATATAGCTACCCTATAGAGTTTGTAATCCTGAAGACCGTCCTAGTGTCGATTAAAAATGCTCTCATTGTGTCTTGGTGCAAAAAATCTACTGTAGCATAAGTTGATCTGTGTAACGCGATCTGCAAAACATTTGTGTGTAAATATCGCAGAACTATGTGTTTAATTAAATCAGCATATTATAGGAACTAGGGAGAGAATGCATTGCCATGTTTAAAATAAGATCTGAATTTCCATTTCCCTTATTTATAAAACATTATTTTGGCTTTAGGACTGAATTTGGATTTGCTGTTTCGACAAGCTTGACACATATAGCTAGGTTCTTTGGTTTTGTCAAATTAAAAATAGGTCAACTATCAAAGGAGAAACTGTATTTCTTTAAGATAGATACATTGTCCTAAATAAATGTGTGAGTGCATGCAAAATAGTGGCTTGTCATCACTGTACCAGCAAACAATGATCTCTCTGAGTCTCTCGGGCAGGCTGTAGCTGTGACACCCCCACAACCACACACACCTGCTCTGCACACATCTCAGAGATTTTGACATACGCATATGCATAACTCCTGAACGTACCCTATCGAATTCAGTCACACTGACAAATCATACTCCTGGAAATATGCTTTGGCAGGCTCTTCATCAGCTGCTTTTATCCCTCACAAGATTGGCAGCCAAATAAATGCAGGCCAGAAACAGAGGCAGCAAAGGGAAACTTATGAACGGAGGTAGAGGTAGACAGAGATCAGAGTGAGACAGTGAAACATGCATGCAAGGTGTGTGTGCAAAGGGGGGGCAAATGGTGAAGCACGCAGCCCGGGGCACAGTCAGCAAGCATAAAAAAACTAGACCAGAAAGTTCAGAATAAAGGCATCAAAGGACTTCAATTCTTCTGCATTATTCTTTTTTCAGTTTAGTGTAGTGCTTACATGTTTTCTCTTCAGTTCTGGGCGGATTTGTTTCTAATCATAAAGTTTACTATAGCTTCTGTTTGGTTCCAGAATATATTTTTTGAACCGGTAAATTTTTGTGTAAAAATACGTTATCTGAAGTTCTGAACTAGATAGTGTGATCAGTTAGCCATTTACCATTTTCTCGTATAGTTTATACTGTACTGTATGAATCCACTATTCCGTTCGACTCGTGCCTATGATGTTATGCATATAAAGACGGTAAATGTGTAGCTCACTTCATCATAACGATATGAATTATTCACTGTATCACAAGCACAGCTGTTATGCATGCCATGATTCTATATTGGTGAATCCTTTTTTGAGAAAAATACAAATTAACAAGCTAGTTGCAGAGATAGTGTCTAGCTAGGCATGCATACCCCATGTTGCTGAAATCATCACCATGCAACGTGGAATCAATGTTTCGCTTCTCTCGCATGCATGTGTGTGTATACAGTATACCCCCTCTAGGCTCTCGCCACAATCCAGCCTAGTGATATATAGCTAGTCGGATACTCAGATTCCTCTCATTACAAATTCGCCCTTCATTCACCAATACACATGACCCACTCCTCCGGAGGTGGCGTTTTGGCACACGCGTGCATATGCACCCATTATAGAAAATAATAAAAAAATAATTTTAAAAATGTCAAAAAAATCTGACATAAAATTTTTGGTATACATCGTGACATCCTATGTTCGTTCACAAGTTTTCGTGGAAAAACAATATTTTGTGTGGTGTGTACAAAAAAGACAAAAAAATGTCCTGTACGTAGTCGTGTTACAGCATCAAAATTTGTCTTTTTTACATGAGGCACAGAAAAATGTTTTTTCTTTTGAAAACTTGTGTACCAACATAAAATATCTAGATGTACATGTACAAATTTAGTTTAGAATTTTTTAACACTTTAAAATGTGGATTCTAATAATGAGAGCATATGCTCCTATGAGCCAAAGTGCATTTCCCCACTCCTCAACCCTTTATAAAGTGGAGTGTCTACATAGTAATTTCTTGAAAATTAAAATCCCTCTTCTACTAATTACCCTGCTGTAAACTTTGTAAAATTTGACCCAATATATAGAAGACAGATCAACATATATAATTTAATTAATATTATTAGGATAATCATAAACAACATTTTCATATTATATGCATTTGAAACTAAATATGTTGGTGTTTTCCTATATATACTTGGTAATTATAAACGGAGGGGATACTTTTTTATAAAAAAATCCCATAATAAAGACCCCCCTAGAGCTCTGGAGCTGATAATCTGATGACTAACAAATCATAAAACATAGTATGATTGAAATTTAATCAGTGAACATTATGTTGAAGGATGGCATGCATGAGATAGAACAACACAAATATCTTTCCTTAGGCGTTAAGATCTCTATTCGCTAGTGCCAAAAAGAAGGCACATACCAACACATGACTTTGGTCGTGCATGTGCGGTTCGCACAACGTAGCTACCCAGTTGAAAATGACAAAAAAGATCTCTATTCGCTAAGAAAGGGTGGTGATTGTTTTTGTCTCTCAGACTCCAATTATGAAACAAATTAAAAACGCACTTGCAAGTTCCCGAAAAGTTCACATATAGTTCTCATGTGTGGTGACCAGTGAGAATAAAAAAAAGTATCAAAAACACCTTGAACCAATAGACCAACAAAGTTCTCAAAAATTGTTTTGTTTGAGACATGCACAGAAAAGGCATAATTGATGATGTATAATTGTGGTTTTGTCAGTGTTCGGCATTTAGATCACCATAATTTCCTTTTCTTGGCAAGCCACATTTGAAAATGTTATTCTATAAAATGTAGTAAAGTGAACGTTTATAGCACGTGTATGTCATAAACATATTGTGTTCAAAAGTTAACTAGAAAATGTGTTGTTAGAGGACAACGTGGTAATATAGGATAGAATGGAAAAATAATCCCTTAGGAATTAAGAGATTACCTCCCTTACCCTTAAAGAATATATTATACGTGTTACTACCTCTATTTTTCTAAAGGGCTTTATTAGTTAAAATGTTTAAGCATATTACACCCGGTTTTTGCATAACTAAGATGCTCACATCCGAGTTACTACCTCTGTACCGGAATGTAAGAAGTTTTGGTGGGCTAATTTAGCCTACAAAAACATCTAATATTTATGGATGGAGGTAATAGAAAACAAAACGTGATCTTTGTAAAAAAAAAATCTAAAGTATTCTTCTGTCTTTGTCGCATCCAACATATACTAATATTGTACGGCACTTCCGCGGACATGCCATTAATGATTACTACCTTCTTTTCAAAAAAAATGCATAAATTCAAATTTTAATGCTTAATAAGTTTGTCCAACTCTATTTGAAAAGACAAATATTTATAAGATCAAATAAATACATGTGAAAAAATTTTAATGGTGTGGATATATTGATTTGGTATTAGAGATGTTTATTTTTAAGCAGTTAATTTTGACTAAATTTATACTCCTTATATTTTTGAACATATGGAGTATGAGGCCTCTCCCAATGCAGATGTTATGGCAAGTATCTTGCGCTACTGAGATTCAATAGATAAATGAATAAACCCTATGATAATTATGATACAACTATGCGGTGTACCAAGTAACACGTAAGGAGGTTCAACATAAGGAGTACAAAGTAGCACGTAGATGATGTGGCATTGTAGTCAATGAGAAAGAGATGGTACGAGTATCATGACAAGATAGCGTCTCATAGCTCACCACGGGAAACTTTAATGGCAAATAGGTTATTGCACGCAAGTTCACAACCAAATTCAATGGATAAATAAATAAACACATGATAACTATGATGCAACTATATGTGCAACATGGGAAGATAGTATCATGCACTATGGAGAGAGGGCTGAAAATGGAATGACTAATTAGAGATGGGCCTTCATGAATTGTGCTGAAATCGGTGATTTGCTAACAACTACTTCCTCCGTACAACAATGTAAGACGTTCTAGCTATTTTTTGGTTCACTCACTTGTATTTGTATCTAGTCTACTTTTAGTATGTAGGTTCACTTCTTTTAGTATATACCTAGTCTAATTTAAAACTATCTAAAACATCTTATATTAATGCACGGAGGGAGTACCTAGGGTAGACTGCTTCTCATCATCTCACCAACCTAGTCACTGAATCTAATAATTAAGATATGTCATGCGGTGTTTGATTGTCTAGTGATCTCATATATACAAACCCATGAGCCCCCTCCCGAACCTAGAAATAAACAAATACTGCAAACATATGATACTCATAATACACAGCCAGCTAAGTCTATTCATGCATGCACATTTCTCAGACCGGGCCGTACGTGGCCATGTCATGTGTGTCGACAATTGCAAGTTATGTGTTGCGTACGTGCAACCAAATTAAAGCAGCTGTCCCCATGTAAAGCCTTCAGCTGTGATCGTACCTACTGTAGCCATCAGAATTCCTCAGAGCTGAGCTGAGAAGCAAGAAAAGGCTGGTGCAAACGCATGCAGCGGCACAGTATCAGAAATCGATTAATTGTCATTGCCAATGATCTATGATAGCAGTAGAGAGAGCAGCATCGATCAGTTACCACACGTCAGGCAGTAGTAGTAGTGTGCACGGAATCACGGATCGATCGATTAATTTACAGCGGTGGAAAGTAAAATGAAGGGATCATCCGTTGACTCTAAGAATAGTTAGTTACTATTTCTAAGTTGGACTAGTGGACTATTTCGAATAGTTTTTCGTCTAAAACGGCATAGACACCTGCAACTACCCGCCCACTTCCCTTCCTCTTGTAGCAACTAGCAAGTGTTAACGTTGTCGTTCATCGCTAGACTCTAGTGTCGCCGGAGCTTCAATGAAGAACTACGGTAGGAGGTTCCAAATCTACTTTGAGGTTATGAATCCTCAAGCAGACTAAATTATCAGCAGTAATCCCAGTAGAGAAGCTTATTGCATGAGAAGTAGATCAAAGTTGTTCAAGGGGCCAAGGGCCACCTGCTGGGACTTGGAGAAGCTCCGCCGCTGGCCGGCCACCGCCCACACCCCCTCCCGGCCCCTACTAGGTAGATCCCATCTTCAAGCTGGGACGTGGGTGGGGACAGGAGCTCGACCGACCGCGACCGGTGAAGAAAGGAGAAATTCTTCGTACGTACTCCAGCAGCAGTGCGTACGTAGGCTCGCTGTTGCCGCGCGCTGGAGAAATCCGATGAATCTTAATGCAGAGGCGCGTAGCCGATCGATCTAACACAGGCCGGCCGGCGGGGACCCTAAACCGCTGCCTGCCTGAATTGTCGTTGCTCCTGGCCTGATTTGGAGTTATTGCCAAGCTACTAGCTAGCACCAACCTCGATCGCCCGCGCTCCTGCCGAGGCGAGAGTCGTCGTCGGAATTGTCTCGCGTTCCTCGCCATCACCCTTTTGTCTGTCCTGCCTGACCCCTCCCTCCCCGCTGCACGGTGTTGGTTGATCGAGATCTGGCCGAGGCTTTTGTGGAGATTGTTGCACGGTAAATTCCAACCGTTGAAGGTTTCAGTGCCATGTTAATCATTGGACTCGTCCAAAAAGACAAGCACCCACTCTTCCTGTTCATCCCCATGCATGGATTTTAACGCGCCAGGGCACTGTCATCGTCGAAAAGGCCTAATTCTATCTGGAACTCAAGAAACAGGCTCGCACCAAATAGTTCGTGCAGGCTCTTGCCATCTGGGACATCTACGCGTGTTAGGTTAGGTAGCTCCCATCCCCTCCAAAGTCAGCTAGATGCAAAAATAGGTTGATTGGATGTTTGGACAATGTCTGCGTTGTGGCCTGCATGCTTCTCAAAATCACTCTCGGGCTATGCCCTCTCTAAACGGCCGAATCTGCAGTTTTTCCATGGCCAGACCCAGCGGTGCGAAAAGAAGAAACGCCGTGCGCGCGGGAGCTCGGCGTGAGATGACAGGAAACCGTGAAATTTTCTCTGCATTTTGCGGCAAAGCTCGGTGTCACCTCCTCCGTTCGCTCACCTCCCGCATTTGTGCCAACCAAAAATCCCCATTTCCCCTTTTGATACTGACGGCGACGGAGACGCGGATCTACCTCACCGGCTGATTCCTTCTACCCTACAACTCCAATGATGTAGAGTCTGTCCAAATACTTCGGATGAGAAGAAACCCTTTCTTTGAACTTGTCAAAAGATTTGGGGAGAGAGGATTGTCGGAAGATAGCATCCAACCTGTGGAAGAGCAACTTACTATGTTTTTTATGGTGTGGGTCAGAACCAGATGTTTAGAATGATCCATAGCGCTTTAGGAGATCCAAAGATATTATTTCTCGCTATCTCAAAGAAGTCTTGTATGCAATTGGAGAGCTCAGATGAGAGATGATCAAGCCACCAATTGATTGCACGCCTCCTAATATAAAATAAAAATAAAAATAGCTACATAAGGTGGTCATATTTCAGGGTGAGCACTAATACTCTAGTTTCTTTTCATCAAACGACTACTATAGTAAGAAACACAACTTTTGTTCGTGTATTGACATGATTGTATTGAGACTATCGATGGTACTCATGTGATTGTTAGAGTGCCAAAATCAGACTCTTCAACATATAGCGGAAGGAAACACTGCACCAGCCATGATGTGATGTCTTTTGATGATTTCGATCTCAAGTTCACATATGTGCTAGCTGGTTCGAAAGGGTTTGCTAATGATGCAAGGATTCTTACTGACAGCGCGTCTATGCTTGATAGGTCAAATATCTATGATGGTAAGTTCTACCTAGGAGATACAAGATATGCATGCATACCGACCAGGGATTTTACCAACCTTCAGAAACTAGGTACCATCTGAATGATTTCCTGCAAGAAACATACCATAGAATGCCATGGAATTGTTCAACCTCATACACTCTAGCCTTAAAGTTAGCATTGAGAGCACATTTGTTGCATTGCAAAATAGATTCAAGGTCCTTGACCAGAAAACATTCCACCCTTACAACACCCAAGTAAAATGATTCTTGCTTGTTGTATTCTTTGCAACTCGATCTTAGGTTGGGGTCTAGATGAGCTTTTCCTGGAGATGGTTGAGCCTGATGAAGTTGAGACTAGCCATGGTGTGAAAAAAAAAAACCAATAATAAATCTTAGAAGAACAAGAAGATGGAGTGGAAAATACAATGAGGGATAATAGAGGTAATGCCATAATCCGAGAATAAGAAGAAGAAAAAAAGAAGATTGAACTCTTCATTTTACTAGCGGCATGTGACGATAAACAACTATTCGTAGTAGCTAGGGACCAAACTGATGAGCTGCCATTCATATTGGCTAGGAATTGAATTTAATTAAGTACCCATTGTAGCTAATAATGAACGCATAGACTACCAATGGTGGATCTAAGATTTTCATCAAGCATGGACACACTGTAAGCCTTGTCAAACTGTCACCAAAATTTTCATCAAAATAACTTGTGTCACCGGCCAGAAGCCTGGGATGGTTAGCTCCGCCACCATGAACTGCTACCTTATTTTCTTAGTTGTTATGTGTTAGGTCACTGGAAGAGAGAAGCGGTGATCAAAATCACTGTGTAGCCATTTGTGCTTGAATGAAAGCAACCACTCAATGGGGCGATTTTAATCATAATGATGCAACCTAGCCTACCAAACGAAGTGCAGAACGTGGCCCAAAGACCTTATGCGTGTCCCCATACCCTGTAGCATAAGAATCGTTGCAGGCTACCAAACGCGCTTCCATTGTCCCAAACGGCTCAGCTACGTTTTCACATGTCAAGCGTGAAGATGCTTCATGTTCAGGAGGGAAAATGCTCTAGAGTCACAAGAGAAGCTTGGCTAGACATGCAGTGGTCCAAATGCCAGGCCCAGAAGGGCACACATGGTCGGTGACTGGAGGTACCGATCGCGAAGCTAGACCTGGCCTGCTGGAGAACCAAACCCAGCCCATTTAATTCGCATCCCAGGACCAGATAAATGTGAAAAGGTGCGCGTATGCTACGCAGCGTAGCAAGCACCGTACAGGAAATGAAGAAACAACGACACCCATCAATGATCTAGATGACAGAGCGACTGGCCTTTCCACTCCAGACCTCTAGTGGTTCACGCATCAAGCATTCAATACATGCAAAGATCTATGATGACCAAGAGCTGTAAACAGGAATGATTGGGAACAAGAGGGGCATCATAGACACCCCCAAATCATCAGCCAGGTGTGTCAAATTCACCCAGGCCACAACAACCAAGAATCTACAAGAATGTCTTGTGTATGTCCCTGAACTGAGAAAGCCAAGATATATTATTTTACGGCATTACAGCCAAGATGGATCATGGGACTGTTCTCTTCAGCCTGTTTGTTCGTAATACAATAAACTTGTCTGAATCTACTACTGGCAAACTGGAACCTAGCCAAGAGATGTGCTGAAATCAAACCAGACAACACAGAGAGAGGGATTAAATTCTCAGGCCGCTGCACCACCCATGGTAGGTACATGTCTCCAGCTCTAGATGGTTGAACAGGCTCCTACTCAGCTGGCTTTGAGGATAGGACCTTGCAGACTGGCATCGTCTCGTTTTTACTCAGTAACTTGAGAGACGGATGTACGGGGATGTCCTGCATTAATACTCTATCCCCAATGTCAAGATTTGTCAGGTCCACCTCGATTTTTGGAGGGATGTGCTCAGCGGGGCACAGATACACCAAGCTGGTCCTTATTTTCTGCAAGAACCCACCTGCTTTTTCGATCAAATTCGAGAGTTAGGTCAAGCATAGTATAGAAGCGTAACACGCAATAGAAAATTATACTATCTCCGTCCATTAAAGGATGCCGCAAGTTTGTCTAAATTTGGATGTATCTAGACACTCTTTAGTGTATCTGACATCCTTTTATGGACGGAGGGAGTATTAAAAACAACAAAGCAAGAGCTACACAGTCGATCTACACAAAAAAGGTAAGGAGTGCTGCATATATTGAACATGCCATAATAGTCTGGTATAATTTGTTATATTTGTCTTACACAGGTGTGTAGCTGAATGCTTTCTCGCATGTTTTCTTGCATTACTGCCAGTTTGGCAATAACCTACTGCTTATATAATGAAAGGTATACTCAGGAGATCTTGAGCATAAGCATAGAGCCACACGTTTGC
This sequence comes from Lolium rigidum, assembly GCF_022539505.1. Taxonomy (NCBI): domain Eukaryota; kingdom Viridiplantae; phylum Streptophyta; class Magnoliopsida; order Poales; family Poaceae; genus Lolium; species Lolium rigidum. Next base: position 271,897,072 of record NC_061510.1, on the reverse strand, counting down.
ACAAACTAAGATTGGTATGCTTTGAAGACATAAGGGCTAGACTATGTGCTGTAAGATGCTGGGCACGACAACTAAATAATGCGGTTTTTGGCAACGGGAAGGCACCCCTTGGTGCTTCGGCTAAATTCTTGCAAAATTATGAGGCTTCCTACCTTGGTTAATCTAAATCGATCAGCTGTATCTCTGAGGGTAAAGGAACCTTTATGTTCACAGGAGGGGGTGGGGGGTTTCAGTTTTCCACAAGTACTTTTCAGTTTGGTGCTAACTTTAATACTAATGGGATTTTGAGCATAAGCGTAGAGCCGCTGTAAGTTTACAATACGTATGGCTTCTATTCAAACTTTGAACCACATTCCTAATGAGGAGTGTCAGCTAGGCTCCTCTCACCAAGCTTTTTCAAGAAGCCAGCTTAGTGCTTCTGAAAGAATATAAGCTAACTGAAGTTGGTATTTAGGCCGGTGAAAGTTGAGTAACGGAAACTTGTCTCTCTAATAAACCAACCTTGTCTTCGTACCTAGAAGCACATTCCAAGCATATTGAATGTGATGTATCATTACAGAAGTACCAAAGTCATGGTTGCTTCCTTAGGTAAGAGGGTTCGATACGTGCCACATGACAGGTCGGTACCACATAATGACGGTCAATGCAATGACACCTAGTAAATAGTAGAGAATACATGTGTTCCTGTTATAATAAAAAAATTAACAAACATACTATGTTGTTAGAATGTTTACAGGATAGTCATACATTGTTATGGAACTATCGTGCAGTTCAACATTCATTTTCCTAATACTAGTTCTTATCGACTTACATAGTCATTCCTCACTGTCAAGAATAACAAAGAGAGCGTCTGTTTGAATTTTATGTAGATAAATCGATCCATTTATATGAAGAAAAACATGTCAAACAGAAGCATGCAGCCAGACTTTAAAAATTTTAATACCAGAGAAAATATTCAGATTTTTTAACTGGTAATGTTATTAACAAAATTTTGTCAGTAGTACTTCAATACCTTTATATTTTCAACATCTTCAATAATACGTACTAAAAAGGTCACTGAGTGTGCGTACTGCGCCAACATCACAGCGAAGAAACAAAAAGTGTAGATTACACAGGAGACCAGACGTTTGTACTTATACATAAGCAATTTCCGGTGGAATATTGGTTTATATGTTCAGGCAATACGAAATAGTCAATTTAAATTAAGCTAAATATGGCCAAATTGTGCTTCACCGGGTTATGGTGCTATATAAAAAAGGCTCAAATCCTACTATGCACACCAAGTTCTTACTACCATACCTAATATAATTCACATGCACATGAAGGGACGGAGTCAGGAACCAGACATGGGTGGGGTGGGGGTGGGGAGAACAGGAGCATAATAAATCTTAGAAGACATAATCTAAAGTTGATACAAAAGCTAATTAACAAATCATGTTCTCGATTAATATCCTCTTCATGTCTACACAAACACAAGCTAATTGACAATTGAATATTTTTCTAATTAGTTTCTATTGCGCTAATTTGAATAAACTAGAGATTTATCCTAACTATGGGAATTAGTAGACTAGGTTCCGGCAGGGGGGGGGGGGTGAGGAAAGCACCGTGATTATTAGACATATAGTAAGTACGACGAAATCGTTAGAGGGAGGTGTCGCCCCTGCTAGCCCCGCTGAATACGTCCCGGTATTTTTGGCATATATATCGAGATGGTTATTCTTAGCATGTGTTTGAGTATGGAAAAATGCAGACGCTTAGGCTCCTATGTCATCTTCGACTCTTTAGTTATCAGCAGTTCATCACAACCGACTAACCGAGTATACCACAAAAATGTTAGTACAAAAAATTGATGTGATTGAGCATAAGAGTAGGCCCATTGTAAGCTTTGAAGACATAGGACTCCCCTATGTGATGTAAGTTGTTGGGCATGACACCTGAGAAATGATGTGATTTTCGGTAACAGGAAGGTGGACTTTGGTGCTTGGGCTATCTTCTTGAAAAATCATGGGCTTCCTACCTAGGCCTATCTAAATCATTTGTTTGTACCTCTACAGGTAAGGAACCTTTATGTTCGCAGTAGGGGGCGGGGTCTTTCAGTTTTCAGCTACTTTCACTTTGGTACTAACCTCGACCTACTGCTTAAAAAGTAAAAGATATTGCTCGCGGGATCTTGAGTGTAAGCGTAGACCCACTGTAAGTCTATAATATCATAACCAGGTTGCTAATGCAGTATCTTCTATGCAAACTCCGAACCAACTCGTAGTGAGGAGTGTGAGGCTAGGAACTTTGTGCTGTTCAACCTTTGCGATGAGGTGTTGCATTGACTCCGAACCACCAAGCTTTTCAAGAAGCCAGCTTACTGCTTCTGAAGGAATATAAGATAACTGAAGTTGGCATTCAGGCCAGTGGAAGTTGAGTAACAGAAAATTGTCTCTCTAATAAACCAACATGACTTTCCTAATTAGAAGAAAATTCAGGGCATATTAAATGCGATATGTCATTGCAGAAGTAGCATAGACACGGTTGCTTCTTTAGTTGAGAGGACTCGATACAAACAATGCCACATGACAGGTGAGGAGCACATAACCATGGTTGAAGCGTAGTAAATAGTAGAAATACACGATCAGTCAATCACTGTTGTAATAAAAACAAAACAAAACCTAAAAGCATACTATGTTATTAGAATGCCAAAAGACTAGTAATATCTTGTTATGGAAATTCGTGCTGTTCAACATTCGTTTTTAATAAGCTCTGACAGAACTGCTGGAGTACCCACTGAAAATAATGGTTACTACAGAGCCAAACTTTCATAGTCGTACCTCACTGTCCAGAATCACAAAGACTGTCTGTCTGAATTTTATGTGGAGAAATTGATCAATTTATTTAAAAAAAGTCAAACAGAAGCATGCACCCAGAGTTTTGAAACTTTGACTGCTGGTATACAGAAAATATTCAGATTTTTTAACTGGTAATGTTATTAACAAAATTTCTTAATAGTATTTCAATGCCTTTATATTTTCATTAAAAAGTACTAAAAAAGGTCACAAGCATGTGTACTGTGCCATCTTAATGCCTTAAGCTTTATATACATTTGGAAAAGGAGGACTAATTTAGCATTTATAAGGTGAACATCTTAAGGAAGAAGAAAAATGTACTAACTCTGTCCATAAAAGGATGTCTTAGAGACGGAGGGAGTAGAAAATGAGACCAGACATTTGTACTTATTCATACTTAAGCCATTTCGAGTGGAACAGTGGTGCACACACATATGTTCAGACAACAGGAAATAGTCCATTTGGTTGAGCTAAAAACGGCCAGACTGCGATTTACTAGGTTATCCTTTTATGGACAGAGGGAGTAGAAATTGAGACCAGACATTTTTACTTATTCATACTTAAGCAATTTCCAGTGGAACAGTGGTTCACACACATATGTTAAGACAACAGGAAATAATCAATTTGATTGAGCTAAATATGGCCAGACTGCGCTTTACTAGGTTATCCGTTGTCGTGCTATATAAAATAGGGTTAAATCCTACCATGCACAAAAAGTGGTTACTAACATAAGTCCATAAATAATATGATTCACACACCAGTTAATATTTCGGCATAGCCACCAAGATGGTTGTTCTTAGCATGTGTTTCAGTGATGGACAAATGTACAAGCTTAGGGTCCTATGCCATCTTAAATTCTTAGTTATCATCGGTTCATCACTAGCAAGTACACGAAAGGATGTTGCTGAAAACTAGAAAAGAGAAAGGGGATACCTTTCTTTAATCCAGGGCAGACATCCTCCCCTTTGAACACTACAGGCAAATTCACCTTGAGCATTGTTCCCTCATCTGCTTCCACCATAACCAGGTTCAATATATTCCCTGTTGTTTCATCTGTCTGCACCTGCGTACACAAAGAGCACAAAGATCAGAGACAATGCACTATATGCCAAATGGTATGAACCTCCTCCCACTGTAGACCCATCCCATTTCTGAAAAGCTTCTGTTCACAAGAGATTTCCAAAGATAGAAATACATAACGAACTGACAAAAGCTTGCCACAAGATAACTTGTGAAATCGAACTATACTATGATCAGAAGACAAATACTAACTAGCAAGACAATGAAAAGGGAGTGGCTGTTTGACTACCCAGACAATGAAAGGAGCAATTTCTGCTATGGCAGTACAGGAACTACAGTGTATATGAATACCCTACCTAGCAACCAGCAATTACAGTAACGCGCATTTTGTCGAACACAAGGTGAGTCACCATGAAAGAGCACAAAAATGCAGATCCTGGATGCATGCTCAACAAATGGTTGCAATGTTTGATAAAACGTAGACAAACGCTGGTATACCTTGATCGGGAGGACGGTGCCGGAGTGCACGACGGCGGTGGACCGCTCTCCGGCGCGGACCTGGAGGCGGACCGGGGTGGAGAGGAAGTACGGCGACTGCTTCAGCATCTCCCCGAGCTGCTTCCTGTCGGTGGTCAGGAGCTTGCGGTGCGCGACCCCTTCTCCTGGCCCGGAGCCGGCGAGGCTGAGCAGCACGGCCGGGACGTTGCCGTTGCGGCGCTCGCGCGCCGCGGCCCGCGGGCCGGCCGTCTCCCGCGGCACCGCCTGGATCGTGTGGTGGTACGACGCCGAGGCCGCCCGCTGCCACGGGGCCGCCTTGCGGAGCGCTTCACCGACGGCGGCGGCGGCGCCGCCCTTGCCCCGGAGACACTGCGCCATTCTTCGGGTTCGGGGTTTAGGGGAAGAAGCTAGGTGGGCTTTGTCTGGTCGTTTCGCTAGCTTTCTTTCGCGTAGTCTAGTTGTTCCTCATGGGCCGTCTCGTTATCTCCCGTGCGGCCCACGTGCGGCCCACCGTTGCTCCGACTCGGATTGGGATCCGTCCACTATAAGAGCCCACGCACCCAAGAACGAACTTGCAGACTAGAGCGTTCGGCCACACAAACCGATTGCTGGAGAGATCGATCGATCCATCCATCCATGGAGGAGCAGGGCGACAAGACGCGGCTGCTGCCGGACGACGTGCTGGCCGCCGTCCTCGGCCGTCTCGCTCCACGCGACCTCGCCGTGTGCCGGTGCGCGTGCAAGGCGTGGCTGGCCATCATCGACGCTCGCCGCATACTACGCGCCGAGCTCCTCCCGCACTCACTGGCGGGCATCTTCATCAACTTCAACGAGCTGAAGTACTCCGAGTTCTTCTGCCGTCCGCCGCCCTCGGAAGGCCTCGGGATTAGAGAGAGGCTGGTCGTCTACCGCACGATGGATCACTGCAATGGTCTTCTCCTGCAGTACAACTACGTGGCTAACCCGGCCACGGGGTGGGAGGCACCCTTGCCACGCCAACCGCCCCCAAGTCCAGGGCTGGAGTGCTTCCCCGACGAGGCCTACCTTGTGTTTGATCCCGCGGTGTCATCTCACTACCAGGTGTTCCTCATACCTCAGGTTCCTTACATCGAGCTCGACATAGCGCCATTTGAAGACCCCTATATCGAGATTGACCCAACAACATTAGAGTCGGAGTGGCCACCGTCGTCGTGTCCCTTACGAGTCTTCTCTTCGTTGACTGGACGATGGGAGGAGAGGCAGTTTGTAAGAGAAGGGGAGGCTGCAGGGACCGTGGCCCACTTGGCAACGGTCGACTATTTAGAGTACAAGCAACACGGCGTCTACTGGCGTGGAGCACTTTACATACACTGCGCAAATTCTTTTGTTATGAGGTAGGTACATATTTACTCCTCCTTATTTTTTCTTGGTTTCCGGTCATCCTGGGATATTTCCTTTTTTTAGATTTATTTATTGGTACGTTGGTTAATAATATATGATTTCTTGCAGGTTGTGTTTATCAAATAACACGTACCGGGTAATTAAAACACCGAGAAGTTTTGAACCTGGGAGTTGCGGACAATGCCTTCTAGGAAAATCGGAAAAGGGGGTATATTATGCATCACTACCCAGCAGAAGTATATATTCTCTCCAACTTCAGGTATGGATCCTTGACGAATCGAGCGGATGCGCCAAGTGGGTTTTAGAGCACGACAAAGACATCAAGCCACTAGTGCCATGTCTAAACGAAGATCAACAACTTCACGGTCCATGGATCTTCCAGGATGTTAACTACAATGAAGAGAAGTATAGGAAGCTCTACAACGATCGTGAGTCCACGGTAATAGACGACAATCTTGAATGGAACTCCGATAATGATGCCCTGGATATTGGAGATACAGCTGACAAAGGCGGGTGCAATTATATTTCCATCCTTGCATTTCATCCTTTCAAACAAATCGTCTTCTTGAGTAGCAAGTTGAACAGAGGATTGGCGTACCACTTAAGCACCTCCAAGGTTGAAGTCCTTGGTAGCTTAGGCCCAAAATATTATAGTGATATTGCAGGCCCACGTGGACTTATTGAAGCATCTTTTTCATACACTCCTTGTTGGATGTGATATTCAGTAAAAAAATAATTAGTACAAGTTTCTATTGACTATCATGGTGTATTGGTGTAAGTTTCTTTTGTAGCATATGAGAAAATATCCAGTGAATTTCACTTTAGTCTTTATATTTATGGAAGTTTTATCCCGTCACAATTTACCCATGTTAAGTCTTAGATGTGTGACATTTTACCCCGTTTAATTAATATTTTCCCAACTATGACCGACTAGGTCCACATTTTTTACGACTAAGTGTGTCATATTGTGGCACTTGACTGGGGTTGCAAAACGGCACCCAATCCGCCCCATTTCATAGTCAAAACTTGTTAAGTTGGTAGCAATTTTTTAAATAAGTCAGTCTAGTTTGAACTAAATAATACTTTTGCATGCTTATGCGAGATGCCGACTAAAACCCTACACCCGACCCACCGAACTCCCACTCGACTTGCAAGCCCGAGCGGCGATGCACCTCACTTCAATGTACCATTTTGGTTGGTTTGGTGAAGTCAAAAATGAGAGCGGTACGGTATACTGGTAACGGTATAAGATCGATTTATGTCATGTAATACTACCACAGAAAATGTCTGATAATGACTTAGTCCACAAAGCATGCACACCTACTATGTACACTTCAGGATTATGCCTGAAGCATTCTGTCAACTAGTTCTTCACATGCTCCATTGTCCATGTTTTAGGGGCATTCTGTCAACTAGTTCTTCACACGGGGTTCCATTGTCCATGTTTTATGGGCATTTTGTCAACTAGTACTAGTAGAAAACATGCCTGTTGTCCCGGCCTATAAGAGGGTTTTGTCCCGGCTGGCCAACCAGGACAACGGAGGCGGGACAAAAGGTTCAACCTTTTGTCCCGACCCGCTTACCAGCCATCACGTGGCCTCTATCTGACACACGCAGGATGTTGCTCCTTTAGGGTTTAGGGGCCGCGTGCGAAAGTTTCCCGCCACGATGCCGCGCGGGAGATTTCCCGCCTACACGCCTCTATAAATAGCTCTTACATCCCCGTCTCCCACTTCACTCACCGAACCCTAGCCGATTTCACAATGCCCCTAAAGCCGCACCCGCCGCCGGTGGAGGTGGACCCGCAGCTCGCGGAGATAGAGGAGTGGGAGGAGGCGGCGCTAGCGGCTACCACAAAAGCATTTGAGAGGCAGAGTCTCCAGAAGTTGCATAAGCGGCGGCGTGTGGTGGAGCTGGATAGTGAGGAGATGCATAAGCGTCGTCGTGAGGAGGAGTTGTAGCAGCAGCTGCAGCATGAGGCGGAAGCCAGGAGGGCAGCAATGGATGCGCAGAAGAACTAGTCGAAGTCGTTATTTTAGTTTAAATTTAGTTAACGTATCTACTTAAATTCCAATAAAGTCGTAGTCGTTATTTTGGTTTAAATTTAGTTAACATATCTAGTTAAATTTCAATAAAATCGTTGTCGTTGTTTTAGTTTAATTTAGTTAAAGTAATTTGAGGAAGCTGAAAGAATGTAACACCCCATCTTTTGCAACCTTGATTAATTATCCTTATTGCAAAAATTAGGGGGAACAAGAACTTTTTCTATAGGTTTAGTAGATGAATTGCCTTGATTTGTTTGTTGTGATGAATTGCCTTGATCTGTTGGTAGATGAATTGTCTTGATTTGCTTGTTGAGTTTTGTCTTGATCCTCGGCCGTCTCGCTCCACGCGACCTCGCCGTGTGCCGGTGCGCGTGCAAGGCGTGGCTGACCATCATCGACACTCGCCGCATACTACGCGCCGAGCTCCTCCCTCACACATTAGCGGGCATCTTCATCAACTTCAACGAGCTCAAGTACTCCGAGTTCTTCTGCCGCCCGCCGCCCTCGGAAGGCCTCGGGATCAGAGAGAGGCTCGTCGTCTACCGCACGATGGATCACTGCAATGGTCTTCTCTTGCAGTACAACTACGTGGCTAACCCGGCCACGGGGTGGGAGGCACCCTTGCCACGCCAACCGCCCCCGAGTCCAGGGCTGGAGTGCTTCCCCGACGAGGCCTACCTTGTGTTTGACCCCGCGGTGTCGTCTCACTACCAGGTGTTCCTGGTACCTCAGGTTCCTTACATCGAGCTCGACATAGCACCATTTGAAGACCCCTATATCGACATTGACCCAACAATATTAGAGTCGGAGTGGCCACCGTCGTCGTTTCCCCTACGAATCTTCTGTTCGTTGACTGGACGATGGGAGGAGAGGCAGTTTGTAAGAGAAGGGGAGGCTGCAGGGACCGTGGCCCACTTGGCAACGGACGACTATTTAGAGGACAAGCGACACGGCGTCTACTGGCGTGGTGCACTTTATGTACACTGCACAAATTCTTTTGTTATGAGGTAGGCATACTCACTCTTTATTTTTTCTTGGTTTCCCGTCATCATGAGATATTTCCATTTTTCAGATTTATTTATTGGTACGTTGGCTAATAATAAATGATTTCTTGCAGGTTGTGTTTATCAAATAACACGTACCAGGTAATTAAAACACCGAGAAGTTTTGAACCTCGGAATTGCGGACAATGCCTTCTAGGAAAATCAGAAAAGGGGGTATATTATGCATCACTACCCAGAAGAAGTATATATTCTCTCCAACTTCAGGTATGGATCCTTGACGAATCGAGCGGATGCGCCAAGTGGGTTTTAGAGCACGACAAAGACATCAAGCCACTGGTGCCATGTCTAAACGAAGATCAACAACTTCACGGGCCATGGATCTTCCAGGATGTTAACTACAATGAAGAGAAGTATAGGAAACTCTACAACAATCGGGAGTCCACGGTAATAGACGTTGATCTTGAATGGAACTCTGATAATGATGCCCTGGATATTGGAGATACAGCCGACAAAGGCGGGTACAATTATATTTCGATCCTTGCATTTCATCCTTTCAAACAAATCCTCTTCTTGAGTAGCAAGTTGAACAGAGGATTAGCGTACCACTTAAGCACCTCCAAGGTTGAAGTCCTCGGTAACTTAGGCCCAAAATATTATAGTGATATTGCAGGCCCACGTGGACTTATTGAAGCATCTTTTCCATACACTCCTTGTTGGATGTGATATTCAGAAAAAAAATAATTAGTACAAGTTTGTATTGACTATTATGGTGTATTGGTGTAGCATATGAGTCCAGTGAGTTTCACTTTACTCTTTGCTTGTATATTTGTGGCATTTTTATATCGATTTTTACATTTTATATCATATTTTACCCATGTTAAGTCTTACATGTGCGACATTTTACCCCACCGACTAGCCCAGATGTTAGTTCCACATTTCTGACAACTAGGCGTGTCCTATGTGAGACCTGTCCCATTGAACTCCCACCTGACTCACACGCTTGGGCAGCGATGCACATCACTTGAGTGCAACCTTTCGTTGGTTTGGTCAAGCAAAACCAAATAATTGGTAATGCTCACAGCAGTGTGCATGAGACTAAAATCAAGGGTGTAAAGGAGGAGTGTTGCAACCCAAAATTGATGTGAGCACCTAGCAGCAAAAGGGAGGTCCAGACCTGATGAAGAATAGAGAGATACAAAGACGAAAAGGAGAAAGTGGGAGCAGTTAGAGAGAGACACCATAATATGTTTTACTTCTTATTACTTGTCTTCCATGATGATCGGCCTAGGGTTTATGTCTCCAACCTTATATTGGCTCCACTTGCCAGGCACACATCCACTCAGTCGTTGCTGCCACTAGGGCCCACACGTTAAGTGTATGCCTCTTCTAAATCGTTGCCGACTTCCTCTAGTTCTTCTCCCTTGTTTGACAGCTCACTACAGCCCGTCATGACATTGTCGGTCTTTCAAGATAGCAACTATCCGCAAGTTAAACCATATGGGTAGCGCTTGAGCAACAATTTGTATTCTTCCCAAATAGCCATAGTTGTAGGACAAGAACTCCACTTCACCAATACATGCAGATATGTTGAAATACCCTTCTTAAGACATGTGTCCAAAATAACCTCAGGAAACATGTCAACAGTGTCATGTGTCATAGGATTATGCAAATATGTAAACCTAGGAAACATGTTCACAATGTCATGTGTGATTTCGGGCATATGTTGCTTCAGTTGTGACACAGAAAACACTAGGTGCACTTTACTCCCATCCGGTAGTGCCAGTTAATGGGATTGTTTTTCGATCCCTCGGCAATCTAGAACCCAAAGGTGGGGAAGCTTTTATTTGTTTCCTAGGGTAATGATGAAATTTGCCTCATACTTTTTCAGGGTATGATCACACGATCATACAATAAATTACAAGATGAATCTTGTAGGGTTTATAGATGCACTTGGTGAGATCTATATGTAGCTAGCGTGTATACCTAAGGAGACTAAAGAAGGCAGGCTTTGACTTGGGTAGCTTCGATAGCTTATAGGGTTTGATGAGATGATAAAGAACTGCATTATCAAGCCCCTTCATATCATATGGTATCCTTATAACAACAATGAAAATGCAAAATTTATTTGTCATATAGCTAATGTTGGGGGGTGACCCCGAGTATGTCAAAGGACCGGGAAACAGTTGGCTTGGGGCCGACTGCACCACGGTAGGGCCGGCTGAGGAGCAGCTGACATGACCGTGGCTGGCTACCCTAGGGCCGGCTAGATCCTCGTCTGGGTCGGCTTGGCCATGGCCGGCTTCGCCATGGTCTTTGCCAGCTTCGACATCCTCTAGTCGGCTTTAGACGGGCTTGGCTAGCTTCAGCATTGCCAGGCCGGTTGTGCTCATCGTTGGACCGGTTTTGTAATTCCCCTGGCCGGCTCTAAAAGTTAGCGGAGCCTTGCAGGAGAAGCCATCATGACACTCGCCCGGGTGCAAAAGTCCACGAGGACGTTCCATCCCGCATGTCACGGGATACTGCTGCTCTACAGCGATCCGCATGACATGAGTGTGATGTTGACCCGGTTCTCCGGGGCGGCGCAGGCTAGGAGCCATCTAGGAGCTACTCTACGGGTTGTCCCTCCAACGGTCGTGTCGCTGTTGAAAGCGACAGAAGGACGGGACATGGGCGGTCGCCCGAGGGCCCCAGCGCGTCGGGGGAGAGCGAGGCAGCCGGAGATGGAAGAGCCGGCAGCGTAGCCTCTAGGGGTCTCTTTCTAAATATTTGATGGTTGTGAAATATGCCACTTTTTAAAAAAGGAAAAAGAATTACATAAGAAAGGTCCCGCTACAAAGATTCATAATTTGAAACAACAACACCGACACCACCAAAATAACACCAGAAGCTCAGCTTCTCCATAAGCGACGCCTCCAAGAAGGAAATAGTGCACAAATATTGTCGTTGCCCGATCATAGATCTTAGATTTTCACCCTGAAGAAAATCATCTCTCTCAAAACAATGCCTTCAACAAGAACATTACTAGGCACAACCAATTAAGGCCAGACCTTGGATTTTCACCTTGAAAGATAAGACTCTGAACTTCTCCTGTGCAGTCGGCCACACATACCAGTCGATGTTACAAGTCACGAATCGCCAAGCCAATTCCACCTTAGCACCAAGATCCGACCATCATAGCCATTCCACCGATTTTGGCTTGATGACCTTCTCTGCTAGCACCCTGGAAAGAAAACGAGCTCCATGATATTAACAGCCAGCAGAGCTTCGAAGCGCCCCCGCTGAAACCAAACGGCCAGATAAAAAAAACATGGGTGCGCACGACCGAAACCATCCAATCCAGCAATCTTCAGGCATTATTCGCACAATGAATTTCGCCGGCAGGGCCTTCCGGAACACGACAATCCACCTAGACTGGTAGGAACATGCATCCGATAGATCTTCAAACTTGGTCCGAGAAGAATCCTAGAACTGCCACCTTTATTCTTCGACGCGGATGAACATGCCCCCACGCCGCCATCCGCCGCCCGACGACGACGAAGAAGGTATGCCTCGCTAAGTCGTCGCCGCCATGCCCATGGCGGAGTTGGTCGACACATCAGCCAACCGGAGGGGATGACCGGACGCAGCAAGCAGGTCCCGTCATGCCCAGATCAGGCCCTGATCAAGCCCAAGCTAGCCCAGATCTAGGCCGCAGGGACGCCGCTTGGTACCCTCGCTGAGCACCGGCCTCCGCCACTCTGGCTCCGCTCCAAGGCACTCCGCCATGACCAGCATCAACTGACATAAGCATCCCCAATGGGCCTGCCGAAGATGGTACCCAGGGTTTACTGAAGGCCCACGACCCGAAGGATAAGAAGAATCGGAAGCCCAAATTATTATTAAGGAAAGTTAGAGTTGTATTAGGAAGCAATACTTGTAATCTTGCGGGATGAGTCGGAAACCCTCCCGGACTCTGTAACTTGTGTATTACGAATCCCTCGGCTCCGCCTCCTATATAAGGGGGAGTCGAGGGACAAAGAAAGCATCGAATCATTGTCTCACAAACCCTAATTTTCATATCGTCGAGTACTTTTCGGGTGAAACCTTCGAGATCTACTTGCCCTCTACTTTCGACTAAAACCCTAGTCTACAACTCGTAGGCATTGACAAGTTAATCCATTGTTATCAACCCAGCTCCGTCTCCATCGTGCGCCGCTGCAACACACCGCCTCCAGCGCCGCCCGATGACGTCCGCAGCCGCGCGACGTTGGCCCATCTGGGCGTGCCCTCCCTCCTCCCCGCCGCCTTCGACGACCAGGGGAGCCGCCACCACCGGCAGCGGCTGCAGCGGCCGGGGGAGGCTGAGGAAGGTGGTGGCTGGCTAGGTTAGGGTTTCAGCCCCCGAGGTCGCCCGCGCGTGCGACCCGGGAGGAAGGGAGAGACTACAGATATAGATAACTTCATAACCATATTTGAACTTTCCCTTCTTCTTCTGAAGTTCCTAACACGCCTTGATGTCTTGATAACATGGAAGCACGCAAGAGTTGGCACCATTTTGGAAAAAAAAAGTAAGAGTTGGCAAGCCAGACCATTGATTTGAAAAAAGAAATCGGTGAGGTATGATGAATTTTGTTCTCTAGACACTCTTAATAATCATAGGGGGTACATATTAGGGACCTACTTTTTTGTACTAGGCAATTCTTTGCCTTCATGTGCTAGGATAGCTTTGTTGTATTCTTTTGGATGATAACGAATAACAATGTACACATGTTTTGTGTGAAATGACGTTTGGTTCTTGCCTTCAAAATGAAGTTATATCCCAGATGATGAAGTTGTTGGTATAATGTACATTGTGCTTTTATGTTATTGACCTACCAATTTCTTAGAACAATAAACAACATTTTAGCCAAAGCATGAGAAAGAAATAGTGCTAAAATACAAAACAGCGCGTCAATGCAATCCCTACGCGGTAGGTGACACGTTAGGTACACATGTACACCGTCCGATGCGGCCTCCATGACATTTAGGGTTTTTTTTTTCTTTAGGGGCAAATTCTAGCGGCCTCCGCACCATTTATTAGTAGACGAAAATCCACTGCATCGTCATCCAACAACAGGTCCCAGATCATGCACGGCACACACAAATCACGAGCCACAGAGGAAACACTAGTTGGAGGCATTGTTTTAAGAGCGGGGACTATCTTCAGGGTGAAAACCTAAGATCTTTGATCCGGCGACGATGGTGTTAGCGCACTGTTCCCTTCTTGGAGGCGTCGTTTTTGGAGAGTCTGTACTTCAGGTGTTGTCTTGGCGGTGGATATATTGTTGTTGTTAGACCCGAGATACTGTAGCGGGACTTTTGTTTCTTAGTTTTCTTTTCCTTTTTTTGGCTGTGTGCATCCGTAGTGCCATTAGGGTGGTGCGTTGTTGCAGAGGCTGGGTGTAATTGATATCGTTTTGATATTAATATATTCCCTTTATCGAAAAAAAAAGTAAAACTGTGCTGTGAAGCGGCGGGTCCTAGTATAACACTCAACACGAGCCGAGACAGAGGGGAAGGCTTCACTCACTAAGCAGCAGAAGTCTTATTCGAACAATTGGTAGGCACTCACATGATATATAAATTAATTTAGTTAAACGAGGGTTCCCAAATCACACAAAACATAGTACTACGTATTAAGGTAGAACAGTACTGGAACATCCATTTGTCGCAAAAGTAGCGGGATTATAGGTTTGCAGAGGCACATTGTACAACTCTGACCTGCAGCTTCCACGTTTCAGCTACCTTGAGGACATTCAGATAGAAACTCTTCGTTCCCACATCTTCTTGCTGGTTTTTCGTTTTCTGATTAAACCCCGTAACTTGTGAACTCTTCTCCTCTTCTGAAATGAATTGGCAGAGTACCCTGTCTTATCCGTCAAAGAAAGGCAAAAAAATCAAGCAGGTTGTCCTCCTCATGTGTTTCCACTTCCTTCTTTATCTTCTTATTAGTTTGGTTGTTGTCTTGGGACTGCGACATGCGTTTCTTCTGCACCAACCGCACGAACTCCTCCTTGCTCAGCCATTGCACACCACTCTCCTTGTCCTCAAACTTGTATTTCTTAGCATCCTGCACCATGCGCTCGATCTCCTCCTTGCTCAGCCCACCCTTGTCCGTAGTGATGGTGATGCTGTTCTTGTTTCCAGTCGCCGTGTCCTGCGCCGTCACCTTCAGGATACTGTTGACATCGATGTCGAATGCCACATTGATCTTGGGGACGCTCCTTGGCGCTGGGGGGATTCCGTGCAGTGTGAACTTGCCGAGGAGATTGTTGTCTTCGGTCATCACCGCTTCACCCTCGAACACCTGGATGTGTATGCTTGTCTGGTTGTCGTGTACGGTCGTGTAAATCCGCTCCCTCTTGCACGAGATGGTGGTTGTTCTGGGGATCACCACGCTCATGAAACCACCTACGGTCTCTATCCCAAGGGAGAGCGGCGTGACGTCGAGCAGGAGCAAGTCCTGCACCTTCTTCTCGCACTCTCCATTGAGGCTAGCGGCCTGGACAGCGGCGCCATAGGCGACGGCCTCGTCAGGGTTGATGCTCTTGCAGAGCACCTTCCCGTTGAAGAAATCCTGTAGCAGCTCCTGCACCTTTGGGATCGGACTGGAGCCACCCACGAGGACAACGTCGTGGATTTGAGACTTGTCCATCTTGGTGTCAGCGAGGCACTTCTCCACATGCTCCATGCACTTGCGGAACAGGTCCAAGTTGAGCTCCTCAAACTTGGCGCGGGTGATGCTACCATAGAAGTCAATGCCGTCGTGGAGAGACTCGATCTCAATTTTAGCCTGCACTGCTGAAGATAGCATCCTCTTCGCCCTCTCGCAGGCCGTCCTCAGTCGCCGGAGCGCAGTCTCGTTGTTTCTGATGTCTTTCTTCTTGTACTTCAACACAAACTCCCGCACGAAGTGTTTCACCATCTGGGTGTTGAAATCCTCGCCACCAAGGTGGGTGTCACCAGCCGTGGCCTTCACCTCGAAGATGCTTATACCAATGTCGGAGGCAGGATCAATGTTGATAACTGAGACATCCAAGGTACCGCCGCCGAGATCAAATATGAGCACCGTCTTTTCTTCATCGATGTGGGGTATCCTGTCCAGACCGTAGGCGATAGCGGCGGCGGAGGGCTCGTTGTCGTTGATGATGCGCTTGACGTTCAGGCCGGCAATGGCACCGGCATCCACGGTGGCTTGGCGCTGGGAGTCGTTGAAGTAGACCGGGACAGTGATGACGGCACTCTTCACCTCGGTGCCGAGGTACGCCTCTGCGATCTCCCGCATCTTGGCGAGCACCATGGCCGAGATTTCCTCGGCCTCAAACTGCTTCTCTTCATCCTTGTACTGTACCACGATCATCGGCCGGTCGCTGGGACCTGAGACGACTTTGAAAGGCCACGTCTTGATATCTCCTTGAACGGACGAGTGGCTAAAATGCCGGCCGATTAGTCGCTTCACGTCTGGAAGAAAGATCCATTGTGGATTAGTCACGTGATTCTTTCATAAACATTAGTCATATTTTTTTTTTATAAGCCGTATGCATCAATCAATATAGAGACTGGGATGACCCCATTTCAAAAAAAAATGTTTTTTCATAAACATTAATCATGTGTTTTTTTATAGATGCGAGAGTAGTTAAAATCTGAGATCAACACCGGACTGCAAAAGCTAATAGCTGAAATACTGTTCGCCCCAATCTACTCAAATACTTTTTTTAGATCAAAGGCCAAAGGCCCGACGTTAAATTAATAACGCCCTCAACGGCGACAAGGTACAAAGAGCTGAACCCAGCTTACAACACACACCCACACACCCACACGAATTGCCAACATGGCTACATCCGGGAACTCGGACGACGATCACGACCCTTACGAAGCCTACGAAGACTCGGAGAAGACACCGGACAGCAACAGTGTCGGGCCGGAGCTCACCCTAGAGAGAGCTATCGAACACGCACGCCGTCAACAGAGCTCCCCGCCGCGGGCAGCGCCACCAGTGGCCGACCTCCACTGTGCATCGACCACCGCCGATCGAACCCCAACACGCAGCACCATGGAAACTCGACGAGGAGGCAGGGGAGGACGCAAGCTTTGCCGAAGGTCGCCAAGCGAAGAGCCAACGCCATCCGAAGAAACATGGTAAGCTCCAAGACGATGTCTTCAAGAAGAACACGACGCGAGATCGCCGTCACCGCCCGATCCGCAGATCTAAGGTTTTCACCCGAAGCCCCTTGCTCGTCGAATACCTCGCCTCAGCCACACCACCAACGGAGAGCCGCACACTGTGAACTCCAAGGCGGTGTCTTCAAGAAGATCACGACACAGGAGCGCCGCCACCGCCCGATCCGAGGATCTTGGGCTTTCACCCGGAGCACGAAGAAGGACTCACCAACGCCTTCAAGAAGGGAGCGGCGTCCGCGGACGTCGCCGTCGTGGCCCGAGCGGGCAAGGGTTTCCCCACGGCAAACACTCCCCGCCTTCTTCACAGGAAATCGACCGAACGATCGACCCGCTGCCACCGCATGCCGCTCGCCGGCCTCCACGTCGCCCCCGCGACCATGGCTTCCGGCCAGCTCTCGAGCCACCGGCACGCCCGCCAACCAAGATGGCTCCCACCGACCGAGGGCTGCCGCCCGGCGCCCAAACTCGCTCGCCGCCGACCCGAGGAAGACGGGAAACCACCACAAAGAGCACGGACCTGCGGACACGCGACGGCCGGAACCGAGCACCACCACGAGAGAGGGCGCGGAGGGATCGACGCCCCACGGCCCCGCGGGCCGTAGAACCGCCGAATCCGGAACCGGGGCTTACGGGAGATCACGGCCTCGGCCCGGGGCCCTGCCCCGGCCGAGCACGCGGCGGCCAGCCGGCCGCTGCCCCTGCCCGTCCCGATCCCCGCCGCCCTCCTCAAGAACGGCGCCGCCGCCGACCCGATTAGCCGCCGAATCCCCGCCCCAAGCGCCGCCTCCCGTCACCCGCCGCCGAGAGCGAGGCAGAGCTCGCGCCGCTCGCCGCTGCGGACGCTCCGGAGGGAGCCGCCACCGCGAGGAGCACGCCCGAGACCGTGGAGTCTCCGCGCCGCCGCCGACCGGCCCGCGCCCCGACGCCCTCCGCCCGGGCCGCCGCGCCCTCACCGGCCGCCACGGCCCGCGCCGCCGCCACCGCGTGAGGGAGAGGAGGTGCCCCGCCGCCGCCGGCGCCGCCCGAGCTTCGCTCAGGTTGCGCCCCTTGGCGGCGGCGAAGCAGGAGACGAACCTGGGGAGGGGGTGGCGGCGCGGCGGTTTTAGGGTTTCGCCCGCACGCCCACGGGAGCGCGAGGACGAAACGGTCGCGCGTCAGGTAGTCATCTACTCAAATACTCTTGAATGCACTTGGTCACTCTAGGGATTAACCGAAAGATCGAGCTCTAAACTGTTCGCGGCGCTTAGGGAAGCTGAACGCATTTACTTGCTAGCTGTTTTTCAATTGGTGCACGGTCACTTTTCTATCCGTTGATTCCCTTCTCATTTTCACGAATCTCGGCGCTCGCTGTGATGTTTTGGGCTAGCCAGGGCCTCGTACCGACCGACACGGTCTCAGTTTCTTTTCTTTTGGGTTCCGGCCATGTGTTTCACTTTGTCTTCCTCTTGCTCGAGGTGGGAGAGGGAAGCTGAGATAGGGCGGGGTCATGGCGGAAAGCCGGAAAGGTCTGCGGGGATTCCTGATCGGGGGCGACCCGCGAGAGCAGTCGCTCGTTGGAGCGTAAGCCCTTGGCGCCGCCGTGGAGATAGGTTCGTCTTCGATTTCGTTTCCTCTGCTCCACTCTCATTTATTTGCCAGAGAGAGAAAGATGTGTTGTTCGTGGTAGTCGTGGACGGCGTAGGAGTAGAGGGATGCTCCTTTTTCAGTGGCGACACAGACGCTCGAGGGTAGCAGATTCGTCGTGACCACGGGGTGGTCGGTGGTTCGGTCCTCTTCAGGTGTGGATTTAGTCGCTGGGCGGCAGCGGAGATGTCACCATGGGTACTGATTTCCTATTTTGTTTGATTTTGTGCCCGGGAGCTCCATGGTCGAGGGGAGTATCTGCTTCTTCATGTGTGGTTTCTCAGTTTCAGATCGTCGGGAGAGAAATTAGATCGGCAGTTGTCTGCTCGTGTGCGTGGGGCAAGAGTACTAACCAAGAAGTTAGTATGATACTTTGATTTGTGCACATTCCCCTCCTTGATTCTCGTTTCCCCAATCCCCTTTCCTGTGTTTGCATGTGTAAAGAAATTGCGTCTCTCTGTATGTTCCTCTACTGTTCTTATAATATAATATACTAGCTAGATTGAATTTGTGTGCCTGTGTTTTATGAATTTGTGAACCTGTGTTATACTGTGTGGAATTTGTTCTTATCTGATAAATTTTTGTTGCTGAAGACTTCTTATATGAATTTGTGAACCTGTGTTTCACTGTCGTATTGTTGATAGCATTTCAGTTCTGAATTTAACCGAACCTGCATTGAAGATGAGTCTGTGATTTTTCAGCTCAATTTTTTTGCAGATAACTTTTGTTTTTTTAATAAAAGGGGTATCCTTTGTTTTTTCCTATGCTTTATGTGTGTTAGATCATGTACGTAGTTGATGCAGGTAGTCGGTGCACCTGATTTATCACTATGAGTTGCCCATGATGTGTTGTTCGAACAGGTCGAATAGATAATGGTTTAGCATCTTCACACGAGAAGTAGCATCGATTTCTTCTATTTCGAACAATTTTTCATCACATCCGAACATAGGACAAAATAGCATGGACTAATAGACACATGGAACAAGAGGATTGTTGCTTAGTGGGCTATGCATCGGGCTCTACTATTGTTGTTTACAGCAGGACTGCCTCTTCTGTTAGCTCTTTTTTTCTTTATCATCTCTAGTGTATGCACACGAGTAAATTATGTGATGTGGATTAAGAAGTCTTACTGTCTTAGAACTCCCGTTCATGCACACATGATGGTGAGTTGATTGAGCATGTTTTTCTGTTGTGCGTGTTAGTGGTGGAGGTTTGGTTCTACACTCTCTGCTAAGTGTTTGGTCGTAGGATATACAACTAGCACTAGGAGATTTATATCTAAAATATTAATGCTAATTGCGGATGCTGAGCAATTCTTGACACTGTACGGCAATGCCAATGCCGATCTAGAGATCTGCACACACACTATTTGATATGTTAATTGTGTGTATATTATTTAGTTGGTATGTCTTTTTCAGTCCCTAGGTTATTTATTTTTTCATTCTCGATTTAGTCTATATCTCCTTTTCAGTTGCTCAGTTCCTCCTTATTTTCTCTTCCACATTTAGTGTAGTGACTTCCTCAGTATATATTTTTAGTCCCCAGTTTCTAGGCTCCTCAGCTCCTTAGTTTTCTAGTGACTTTCTCAATTAGCCTCTGTTTTTCAGTTATCGGTCCCTCTTTGTTTAGTCTCTTTATTCAGTTTCTTATTTCATTTTCATAAGTCTCTCATTATTTCAGTCAATCATTTTTTTGCATTTACTCAGTATCTTAGTTGTTCAGTTTTTTTGTTGATCTTTGTGGCTCGGTTTGTTTCGTACGTCTCTCAGTTCTTCACTCATTTCTTTGTGTTCTAAAACTCCGTTTAATATTTCAGTTTTGTAGTCACTCATTTCTCGGCATTTCAGAGTTCAGTCCTCATTCTTTTTAGTGCTCAACTGCTTCAGTTTTGTAGTCACTCTTTTTATTTTTCAAAGTATTTCAGTCTGATCTTTTTCTCTTTTTTTTGTATTTCAGTCATTCGTCTTTCAGTCTGACGTTTAGCTTCCAACATTTCTATTTTTCTTGTCTCAGTTTACGAAATATTTCTTCAGTGTTACTTTTTCGGTTTATCTCATATTTTTAGTAATATTTCCTCAGTATACTCAAATAATTCTTGTTGAATGCTTTTTTATTCCTTTTCTCTCTGTTTTTGGCCTTTTAGATATAATTTTTAAGTTATTTCTTTCATGGTATGTAGTCTTTCAGTCATCTTCGCTTTTTCATTTAGTCCTCAGCTTCATGTCTTTTAGTCTTCTTTGCTATTTTTCTTATTTTCTCAGCTACTCGACGTGTCTCTGCTTGAGCATTGAGGCATTGTCTCTTTTTGTTGCCTCAAACTGTCCATTTGCATTCCTGACCGGATCCAGTTCGACCTACAACCGGAGTCGCTCGTTTCCGTCCGTGCGCCACTTGTACGAATCAGTGCCAACAGCAGCCGCTGCACTCCTCCTCGATGTGCTCGCTCCGATGCTTTGTCTCTGTTTATGTCTTTCTCTATATATCTTAAGTATCTCTTTGTCTCTTCTTCTCAGTATTATTTGCTCAGTGCTCTCCATCTCTCATTTTTAGTCTTTCATTTCTAGTTTATTCAGGCATTTCATTCCTTATTTGTCTTAGTCACTACTTCATCTTGCAACTTATTCCCGATTTCTTTAATTATTTTTTATTCATTTTCTCAGTTAATTGGTTGGATAATTGTTTCTCAATTTCTCGGGATTTTCACGCATACTTTTCTCTTATAAGTTCAATTGTATTGAAGAAACCGATTGCTCATTCTTTCTCAATTGCTCGGGTTTTTCAAGCACACTTTTCTCTTTTAGGGTCAATTGTATTGAAGAAATCAATACAATTTTGTGTGCCCATTCAAGTCTTTTTCCTCAGTTTCATGCTCCGTCTTTCTTAGTTTATTGGTTCATCTTTTTGGCCAGTTCAATTTGCTTAATTAATCTTACGAGTGTTAAGTAATCTTCATTTTTTACTCATTATCTAAGCATTCTTTTCTATAATGGACCTTAGTCTTGATCATTTCAAGTCTTTCAGTTTCTCAGATTCTCAACATTTTATTTATCAGAGATCATTTTCTGCTCAATGCATTTATAAGATATTGTCATATTTAGTATGTGATCTATCTTCTGCTTAGCCCTGGCTTGCTTTTTTCTACCCGCGGATTCTATTGTTATTGCATAGCCAGATTGTTCTCTCAGCCTTAGTAATCTTCAGCTATTTAGTCCGGCGTGGCTTCATTTTCATTCTGTCGCTTAAGTTTTCAGTTACGTCAAGTATCAAGTGGCTTCAGTTCTATATAGTGTTGATTACATTCAATTCTGTATACTCAATTATTCAACTTACCAATCTTACTTAATGTATAGTAGTAAGGGATTTGCACTTACCCAAAACCCAGATAGTATTGCTCCACAGTGATGATCGTTATAATGAAAACTCTTAGCACTATAGGTCCCATAAGTAGCTAGTCCTTCATCTGGATAGCGCTCAATTAGAAGCTCTTTCATTAAATCTTTCAGATTTATTTCAGGCTTTTCTTCTAGTCAGTTAGGAAACCTGTAAGGGAACACCGATAAATAAATCTTCAGGAGCAACTTGGCCTGCAACGGAAATTGAAGCAGTTCCCAAACCCGCATCCACTACCAAATCTGGTAAGTGTTACTTGGTCCATCAATTTTTAGTTTACTTTTTCTTGAAGGAGTTTGTCATGTAGGTTTTATTTTACACAAGCACATAGTGTTCTTAGATTTCTCTCTCTTAAATTTCTATCTTGTTCTGAACTCATTATTTCTTAGTAGTGGCATTGATTACCGTATGTTTGATGTCCATGTAGTGCAAAAATTTGTCACCAATGTGTACACAGATATTTACCATTTACTCCTATAGTCCACATATATTCTGTTTCTCTCCATGTATATGCTATTTGTTGTTTAAGTCTGAATGTTGTATTTGGTAGGTCACTCCTTCCACCGAGAACAGGACACAATTTGCAAAATTGTACAGGACAAAGCACATTATCCAATGACCTCCAGAACAGTTTGTCTCAATCCTGAACTTCATGATTCATATGGTAGTATGGTACACCACAAAACAACTTAGTGCACCTATGTATGTAAGTGCTAGTTAGATTCATTTCTTCATATATTTTTTGAACTTCACTATCAGCATCAGTATCAAAGAGTGGGGTTGGTTCTTATTTTGGTTCAGTATTTGCACTTATTTTTTATTAATTGCTAGGAGTAATTTGCACGTATTGTGTTCCAGGAAAGTGCAACTATAAGAGTATAGAAAATGAGGTCTTAATACATGTGTCTAACTCTAGCCCTACTTTCAGTTTTGCATTTACTTGTAGTTTCGAATTTGACAGAACATAATTCATGTTTTCGCATCACAGGGAGTTCAGGAGCATATCCTGGACTGCAAAGAATTTGCAAATTGAAGTAGGTCTTCTGTCAAAACCAGAGAAGGAAAAACCTCGTGGCAGTTCTTCTGTGGAAGGGATGGTAGAGCTCCTGTTCTGTTTGCTTGCTGGACAGAAGGTCGATCAGGTGTTATGGGCTTAAAGGTGTTCCATGTTCCAATTCTGTGTGCTTTGCATGTTCTGGGTATCAGAACACATGACTTAGGCGTACACCGCTGCAACGTGGGCTGAGACAGTGAGCCATTGTAACTCAACGTGGACTCAAAAGTGAGAATTGCAAACTGAAATTCGTACTGAAGAAAATCTGTCTGTTTTCCATCAATGAAAACAGACACTTTTTGGTCAATTGCACCATTTTTTCATGGATTTTTTAGTAGTACAGTTGTCACATTCTAATTACTTTTGAAAAAGTGTCTGTTCATGAATTGAAAAACAGACGGCTGTTATATAGTCACTCCCATTTAACTACTACGACTAGGCAGTTCTCACGATAAAAAAAATCAATTAGTCGCATATAAAATACACGAAAATAGAAATAAAATCAAAGATCAACACCGGGCTACAAAAGCTAATTGCATGAAAAAGGTAATCCCCCAGAATTTATGCATACACCACACCAGATGAGTAGCCAGCTAGCAATGACAGATGATGTCCGGTTCTTACCGAAGATGGTGTTGACAGGGTTCCTCGCCGCCTGGTTCACGGCAGCTTCGCCGATGGGCCTCCATGTGTCAGTGAAGGCGACGCAGGACGGCGTGGTGAGGTTGCCGAGGTTGTTGGGGATGACCTCGACGCGGTTGTGCAATGGCCGCCAGAGAGCCACGCACGAGTAGGTCGTCCCGAGGTCGATGCCGATCGCCGGCCCGTCGTCGCAGTCCGTAGTTGCCCCCATCTCAGCGAGGCAGAGAAAGAGGGAAATGGATGAAGTGTGTAGAAGTAGTATCGCCAAGAGGGGTGCGATGCGATCTGATTGGGAAGCCAAGGTGGTGCAGCGATTTATAGCCTAGAGGAAGGAAGGCGAGAGGGCAGGCGTGCCGTTGCATGCCTGCAGCGTGAAATCAAAGTTGCGATACGAACTTCTCCACTAATTATGCTTGTACCGTGTACTATTTGACTGCTTTTTCGAACGCGGATGACTGCACAATGTTTCACGAGGAGGGTTTGTATTATTTTATTTGCACTAATCCTGGGCTAACATTCTCTAGTTTCGGGAGGGTTTGTATTTATTTTTCTTTTATAATATGCTTATGATTTTGTAAACCCAAATTTTTGAAAGTGCAGCTGCCCTATTTTGCAAATCATCGGGCACACACTCTCACGGCTGCTCGATCTAAACTTGGTGTCAAGATTAGCAATCCTAAGTTTCTAGGTGTTCCGCGGTCGGAACCCTAGCCACTTTTCTTCCTCAAGGAAGAACCCAGATTGTTCACCGCAGTAATGCTGCACATGGCCCGGTTCTTCGAGCCCAGCGTTGGGTCCCCGCCCTTGTCCCTATGTTCTCCTTTTGCCGCCTCCCTCTTGCTCTTGCCACCACACACCAAGTGCTCTCGTTGCCTCCCTAGTGCTCCCGCCACCGCAATTACCCCACTCGCTTGTGGCTCTCGCTGACTACTACCTCCCCGTTGGCCTAGCTCATGCGCCACCGCTTCCTCAACTCCCCTTGCCATCGCCTGGCTCGCCGCCTTGGACATCCCTCTGTCTTGGCCTCAAATCCAGTTGCGAGTCTGCAACCGCTCCAATGGCGAAAGCAGCCTATGGCTTGTGAGGTTGCCTACTGCTCCGAAGGTGCCTAATGTCGAGTTTGATGCATATTGCATACCGTTCTTGCAAAGTTGCATGTCGTTGTAGTGGAGTTGCCTACAAACGCACTGAAGTTTCCTCGTGCTGCTACCGTTCATGTGATTTTGCCTACTATTGTAGTGAAGTTGACTACAATTGCACTGAAGTTACCTAGTTTTGTTGCGAAGTTGTCTCGTACGGCTGCAAGTTGCCTAGTGTTTTGTGAATTTGCATACTCATTGTTTCGAAGTTTCCTACCAATAGTATGAAGCTGCCTACTTGTTTGTTTGTGAAGTTTCCTACCCATTGTTTGTGACGTTGCCTTATGTATTGCAAAATATTGTAGACACGATAGCAAACAATGAAAAGAAAGTAATCCATACTAGATTTGGAGTGGGATGGAATTCCCATATTAGAAGTTCACATCATCATGAATAAGCTCTGTCGTATAAGAAGTCGAGATACAAGTTCAGAGTTATACTAGCCCAAATAGATCACCGAAAGACTTGTTATTGAGAAATAAACTCTAACTTACAGGCCATAATCGGGCGGTCAAGTGAAAGAGACAAATGCCATTCTCCTTGTGACATAGGTATGCCTAGCAGACATGCCGAATAAAGTACCCTAGTTATATAAAGAAAACGTGACGCCCACAGGACCCGAAGCTTTGGAGGCCCAGAAGCCCAGAGATATTCGGATAAGGAAATTAGAGTTGTAATAAGAATCTTGTACCAACCTAGGAAAGGCCCGATACGCCTCGGATAGTTTGTAACTTGTACGACACGAAAAGCCGATGGAGTAACAAGGGATCGAAATCTTTGCCAACAGAACCACCGTAATCTTGAGTCGAGCACCTTTGTCGACTGAACCTTCGAGATGTACTTGCCCTCTACTTTTTACGAAACCCTAAGTCTACAATTGTAGGCATTGATGAGTTAATCCCTCGTCAATTGGCGTCGTCTGTGGGAATTGGAGGCTGCAAGGTTTTGATCTCGATGGCATCTTCAACATCATCATCAACAGCAAGCAACGCGATGGACGGAGGTAAACGAGTCCAACCTCTGTAATATCCCAGAACAAAGGACCAACGAAAGGTAGATTTAGAAATGAGATGTACATTTCATCGCAAAAAGGGGGAAATTTCCGCGCCTTATTACATAAAACCTAAGAGGGATCGAGGTTTCTCTCTCGTTGCTATTAGGGTTAGAGCAATGTGAGTGTCATGAATTTCGACATGACCACTTTTGAAATTTAGAGTTTTGGAAGAATATTTTATTTGGCATTTCAAATTTGAATTCAAATAAAATAAGTATAAAGTAATCAATATATAAATGAATTATGAATTCATAATTCAAAACCACATCTTACACAAATAATTCATAAGTGAATATCAAATTTATATAAAAGCTCATAAACAAAACCTTGAGCTTTATTGATCATATACACACAATTACATTATCTTTAAACTATTTAATATACAAGAATGAGCAATATAATAAAGAAAATAAAGAAAATAAAAGAAGATTACAAGTATTGATCTATAAACATAAACCCTAAACTACTAGTCTTGATCTTCTTGTCCCTGAATCAACGGAAGTCCTTAAACCTGCATAGACATGGAAACTAGCCAGTATATGAAAAACAAGTGTCAATGCCACTAGTCAATGTCAAAAACCAAGCCAAGAAGTGAGATAGGTATCACCAGACCAAGTTAGAGAAATGATGGGCTCAAGTTCCCATCTCAAGCACACACACACAGCTTACAAGCTGCTGTGCATGAGCAACACTAGGCAACCAGGGCTTAGTCACCATAGTGCACATGCCTGTGTGTCAAGGCAAGGAAGAGCCACCAGAGAGTATAAATAGGCAAAACCAGCTGGAGTGGTCATTCCAGTCGACCAGATCAACATCAACCAGCGGCTAGCAGTGAACAGTAGCAATTGATAGATGTTCTTGCTCAAGAACACAAACTAAACCCTAGAAACCATCCAGTTCTCCAAACCAACCAAACCAAAACCAATCAGAGACATGGGAACATAAGCAAGATCATCCAGGAGCAAGGAGAAGGACAAGTAACCAAAAACATCAAGCAAAGCTCCACAACAACCAAACATGACCATCTAGGAGCTGGAGCAAGGTATAGCTAATACCTGGAGTGGATCCAATGGATCCAATCCATCTCTTAGCATGTCACACAGCATAAGGATGAGCAGATGCTCATGATGGGATAACATCACTTGGTATTGACCAAGAGTTT
This sequence comes from Lolium rigidum, assembly GCF_022539505.1. Taxonomy (NCBI): domain Eukaryota; kingdom Viridiplantae; phylum Streptophyta; class Magnoliopsida; order Poales; family Poaceae; genus Lolium; species Lolium rigidum. The sequence continues at coordinate 271,870,028 of NC_061510.1, read as the reverse complement.
GCTGGCAGAAAGTGAGCAGCTAGATTCAAATACTATCCAGAAGCTATTCTTATGCAAATAGATAAATAGAGATGCACAAATAGCAAACCAGTAGAGTAGTACATATATACTACAGGCTACACAGACCACCTAGTTATTCCTAGCCAGTTAAACCATCAGTTTATGCATATTTTCTTCACAGACAAGTCACAGTGGCATTCATATGAATTATGATACCCTACTGTGCAAACAATAATGAGTTTAGCCAACAAGAAATGATCCAACGGTGAGAGCAACCCAAGCACTATCTAGGCTACTGTGGTCACATCAACCACAAGACATCTAGTAATCAAAATTTATAAGTCATCATTATCGAGGATGGATTCAGACTTTGTATATCTTCCGATTGATATTGGAGATATCATTCCATACAGATCCATGCATATAATCAACACTGCATAAGCAGTTCATACACAAATAATTCACCAAGGCATGAATACTAGATAATCAATTACTTGATAAGCAATAGCGGTTCACAAACACATGGGTAGCAGCTAGAGTAAGCTTAAACCATTACAGTAGCTAGGGCAAGTATCCAAATTATCCAAGAATTGAACTTGTAACCTAGCCACTAACATGTATTGATCCAAATGGATCAATTGGATCCAGTAAAGGGTCACAGGAGAGCAACACTGGCATCACAAGTGTCAGGCTGTTAGCCACTGCCAACAACAAAAGCCACCAGTAAGCAATTAAGCAGTTTAGGAGCATGAACAGGTAGAATAGAATTAGCATAATCATCCAGTAGGATCAAACAAGCATGAGCATAGCAGCATCATGCCTAGACAAGCATGAGCATGGTTGTAGTAGGCTTAGGCATGGCATCAGGATAGCATAGCAAGCGCAACAGGCAGCAGCACAAGCATCAGATAAACCAGTAGCCAGAGCTCGAGCAGATGGAAGAGATGGAGTAGAGAAAGGAGTGGAGGGGGATGCAGTGGTACCTGGAGGTGTCCATGACGGTGTCCATGGCGGCACAGTGGCACAGGCCAGCCACGGCGATGCCAAACCGTGGCCAGGCCGGTGCCAGCTACACACCATCGCTGGAGAAGGCGGCGAGCAGCACGAGCGTGTCCAGGGAGCTCAGATCGACGGAGTTCGTCGATGAACTCGTCAATTCCAGGCACGGGAGCACTTGCGCGTGGCCAGTAGAGAGGAGGAGATCCAGATCGACGCGGATAGGAAGGAGCGTCGTTGCGCGCTGCGTCGAACTCGACCGTTGGCGAGCCCTAGAACCGCCGGAATCGGCTGGAGAGTGGCGGCGACCGTGGCGGCGATGCCACGCCCAGGAGTTAGGGTTAGGGTTCGTGTGCGCGAGAGAGAGAAGAGGGGAAAGTGAGGCCGGTGGGCCGACCGACCTGGGCCAGTCCGGTTCAGCCAATTGGTTGACCCGACTGGTGGGCCAAGGGGCATTTTGGTCATTTCATAATTCAAATAACCCTTGGACTTTGAAAAATTCCAAAGAAATTATAAATACCTCCAAAAATTCAAGAAAATTTGGAATATTATATTAAAATAATTCTTAACCATAATAAAATAAGAAAATAAATAAACAACACAAGTTCATATTTTGAAATTTTTGAATTGAATTATAAACTTGGAATTTGAAATTTGCAATTTTCCTTTGATATAAAAATCAAGGAAAATTCCACATGAATTTAAATATTTGTTTATCAAATATTTTAAAAAATAATTCTAATATTCCAAACCTTTTCTCTTAAAGGATAAACATTTTCCAAAAAGTAAATATTCTAATATTCCAAAGCCTTTCTTTTATAATAAATATTCCAAAAAGGGGAAACTCTATTGTTTCAAATTCTTTATGAAATAAATATTTTCCAAAGGAAAATTCTATTACTCTTAAATCCTTTTCTTTTTAAGGAAAACCTTATTAAAGGATTTAAAGGTTATAAATTATTGCGTAAGGCATAAATATTTAAATGAAGATTTAAATCCACAAACCTTAATAATACTTCGGGGAAAGGAATTCAACTTAAAAATAAATCACTCATGCATGCATTATTTGGATTTTATAACATTGTCCTTATCGGACAATGATGCTTCTTTTCAGAACCAGAGGTCCAGGTTCCATCCAAACCTTCGAAATGCATTATCTCGCAGTCACCAGGCTAATTCACTCTTGCTCATGTCATATTGATTATTTTCTATCAATTTATCCGCAAAGTAATATACTTATCATTCCTGCACTACAAATAAAATGTTACTTTTCCAATTATGAATATGACTATGTGGTGGGCAATGGAACCATGGTATGTGTTATTGGTGGAGGTTCCATTGCATGGGTTCTACACATCTAGGACTAATCACCAATGTTGTCTAGTGATTCTAGCACCGTACATACCGCGTTAACCATGAGATCTATAATGGCTCTGGGGAAGTCAGCTATATCTTTTCTCTTCTGCATATCAACGGACTTGATAGAGCATGGCTGGGTGTTGTGATAATACCGCAGTAGGTTGGGAAATCCTTTTAAATCCCCATCCATGTGGATGAGAGCGCTCTACCGTCTATGATGGATTGTCCGTAGCACATCGAGTGTAAAGCCGTATGATCGGGAGATGTCTACCAGGGATGTGCGGATGGACAAAAGGGTGGATATGCAGGGTCGCGGAGAAGGTAGTGATTGGCTTGGTTCTTATACTGGGCCTCACACCAAGGAAGTGTGGATGGGAAGGTACACCCGGATGGCAACAAGGATAAGTTCTCTTATGGGAAAAATAGCGCACCTCTGCAGAGTGTATTAAATTGTGGCTTGTCACTCCCTGTTCCAGGAAGGGAACTACGAACGAGGCAGGAAAGGAACTCCGTGAAGTTCTAGTCAACCTATGAAGACTGGAAAGCATAGTTTTAAAAATAAAATAAACCTTTTGAAGAAATGTTTGCGAAACATGCATTGACATGAGATTTTCGTATCAATGGTCGTAGCTAGTGCATCAAACACCTTTTCTCTTTTGAACTTGTTGAGTACCTCTGTACTCACTTTCTTTCCACACCCTTGCTAGACTGTGACAATGAAGAAGAGGCCTGCGCCGGAGCACCATAAGGGGACTACGAATTGGTCTACGAAGAGCCTGATCTATCATGAGGAGTGGAAGGTGTGGACTATGGGATAGTCTACGGAGCTGACAACACCGAGGTGGATGAATAGAGTCTTAGCCTAGACATCTTAGAGCCGAGCAGCGTAGTAGCTTACCTAAATAAGTTGCTAAGCTCGTTATGTTCTTTAAGTTTGAGTTGTAAGAGTACTTAAGTAATATCGTAGGGTATTCTCATCGGACCTGTGAGAATACCAACTTGTTAAGACCATGTTTGTAATATAATCTAGAGTGTTATGACCTGCAATGTTTCTGTTGTACCACTCTGAGGGATGTGATATTTGTGAATAAGTCCCTTCATGAAGATCGTATCAACGACTTGTATACTACAACATGCATGGAGTGGTATGCTGGGTCACCACACCCCCTCCCCCCCCCGCCCGTTTGCATGCATATGCCGATCTGGAGGAGTCAACGGAGATGACGTTCGGGAGCTTCCGCCTCCTCGTTGGAAAATAAGGATCGCATCGTCTCACGGCACCAATTTTTTCGGGGCCATTAGCAGTCAAGCCCGATTTCTCGGGATCGTCAACATCATCTGTCGAGTCAAACGACTAGCTAGGAAGTTTCGCCGCCACGCTTCACCAAGCCCGCCGGCAGCGGGGCACTGATGTCTACGGGAGCTTCTATTCTTGTAGACAGTGTTGGGCCTCCAAGAGCAGAGGTTTGTAGAACAGCAGCAAGTTTCCCTTAAGTGGATCACCCAAGGTTTATCGAACTCAGTGGAGGAAGAGGTCAAAGATATCCCTCTCATGCAACCCCGCAACCACAAAGCAAGAAGTCTCTTGTGTCCCCAACACACCTAATAGGTGCACTAGTTCGGCGAAGAGATAGTGAAATACAGGTGGTATGAATGAATATGAGCGAGTAGTGACGGCGCCGAGAAAATAGCTTGCCGGCGTGTAGTTGATGGTGGTAATATGGTAGCAGTAGTAACGCAATAAAACAAGAAACAAGCAGCGATAGCGATATTTAGGAACAAGGCCTAGGGATTAGACTTTCACTAGTGGACACTCTCAACTTTGATCACATAACAGAATAGATAGATGCATACTCTACACTCTTTTGTTGGATGATGAACACATTGCGTAGGATTACATGAACCCTCAATGCCGGAGTTAACAAGCTCCACAATTCAATGTTCATATTTAAATAACCTTAGAGTGCATGAAAGATCAACACGACTAAACCAAGTACTAACACAAAGCATGCACACTCGTCACTTTCACACTATGTAGGAGGAATAGATCACATCAATACCATCATAGCAATAGTTAACTTCATAATCTACAAGAGATCACGATCATAGCCTACGCCAAGTACTAACACGGATGCACACACTTGTCACCATTACACCGTGCGGGAGGAATAAAACTACTTTAATAACATCACTAGAGTAGCACATAGATAAATTGTGATACAAAACACATTGCAATCATAAAGAGATATAAATAAGCACTTCACTATGCCATTCATAACAGTGAATAAGTATTCTGTGAAATATAGCCTAAGAGACCCACACGGTGCACACACTCGTCACCTTTACACACGTGGGACAAGGAGTCTCCGGAGATCACATAAGTAAAATTCACTTGACTAGCATAACGACATCTAGATTACAAGCATCATCATATGAATCTCAATCATGTAAGGCAGCTCATGAGATTATTATATTGAAGCACATAGGAGAGAGATTAACCACATAGCTACCGGTACAGCCCCGAGCCTCGATGGAGAACTACTCCCTCCTCATGGGAGACAGCAGCGTTGATGGAGATGGCGGTGGTGTCGATGGAGGAGCCTTCCGGGGCACTTCCCCGCCCCGGCGGCGTGCCGAACGGAGACTCCTGTCCCCCAGATCTTGGCTTCGCGATGGCGGCGGCTCTGGAAGGTTTCTCGTACCATGGCTTTTCCGTCTCGAGGTTTTAGGTCTGGGACCTTTATATAGGCGAAGAGGCGGAGTCGGAGGGGCGACGAGGCGGTGACACCATAGGGGGGCGCGGCCCAGGCCCTGGCCGTGCCACCCTGTCATCTGGGGCCCATAGGGCCCTCCTCTGGCGGCTCTCGTGTGTTCTGGATGCTTCCGGGCAAAATAGGAACCTGGGCGTTGATTTCGTCCGATTCCGAGAATATTTCGTTACTAGGATTTCTGAAACCAAAAACAGCGAGAAAACGACAGCGGCACTTCGGCATCTTGTTAATAGGTTAGTTCCAGAAAATGCACGAATATGACATAAAGTGTGCCTAAAACATGTAGATATCATCAATAATGTGGCATGGAACATAAGAAATTTTCGATACGTCGGAGACGTATCAGCATCCCCAAGCTTAGTTTCTGCTCGTCCCGAGCAGGTAAACGATAACAAAGATAATTTCTGAAGTGACATGCTATCATAACCTTGATCATACTATTGTAAACACATGTAATGAATGCAGCGATCAAAACAATGGTAATGACATGAGTAAACAACTAAATCATAAAGCAAAGACTTTTCATGAATAGTACTTAAAGACAAGCATCAATAAGTCTTGCATAAGAGTTAACTCATAAAGCAATAAATCAAAGTAAAGGTATTGAAGCAACACAAAGGAAGATTAAGTTTCAGCGGTTGCTTTCAACTTGTAACATGTATATCTCATGGATAATTGTCAATGCAAAGAAATATAACAAGTGCAATATGCAAGTATGTAGGAATCAATGCACAGTTCACACAAGTGTTTGCTTCTTGAGGTGGAGAGAGATAGGTGAACTGATTCAACATAAAAGTAAAAGAAAGGTCCTTCAAAGAGGAAAGCATCGATTGCTATATTTGTGCTAGAGCTTTTGTTTTGAAAACATGAAACAATTTTGTCAACGGTAGTAATAAAGCATATGTATCATGTAAATTATATCTTACAAGTTGCAAGCCTCATGCATAGTATACTAATAGTGCCCGCACCTTGTCCTAATTAGCTTGGACTACCGGATCATCGCAATACACATGTTTTAACCAAGTGTCACAAAGGGGTACCTCCATGCCGCTTGTACAAAGGTCTAAGGAGAAAGCTCGCATTTTGGATTTCTCGCTTTTGATTATTCTCAACTTAGACATCCATACCGGGACAACATGGACAACGGATAATGGACTCCTCTTTAATGCATAAGCATGTAGCAACAATTAGTGTTCTCATATGAGATTGAGGATATATGTCCAAAACTGAAACTTCCACCATGATTCATGGCTTTAGTTAGCGGCCCAATGTTCTTCTCTAACAATATGCATGCTCTAACCATTAAAGGTGGTAGATCTCTCTTACTTCAGACAAGACGGACATGCATAGCAACTCACATGATATTCAACAAAGGGTAGTCGATCGCGTCCCCAGAAACATGGTTATCGCACAACAAGCAACTTAATAAGAGATAAAGTGCATAAGTACATATTCAATACCACAATAGTTTTTAAGCTATTTGTCCCATGAGCTATATATTGCAAAGGCGAATGATGGAATTTTAAAGGTAGCACTCAAGCAATTTACTTTGGAATGGCGGATAAATACCATGTAGTAGGTAGGTATGGTGGACACAAATGGCATAGTGGTTGGCTCAAGGATTTTGGATGCATGAGAAGTATTCCCTCTCGATACAAGGTTTAGGCTAGCAAGGTTATTTGAAACAAACACAAGGATGAACCGGTGCAGCAAAACTCACATAAAAGATATATTGTAAACATTATAAGACTCTACACCGTCTTCCTTGTTGTTCAAAACTCAATACTAGAAATTATCTAGACTTTAGAGAGACCAAATATGCAAACCAAATTTTAGCAAGCTCTATGTATTTCTTCATTAATAGGTGCAAAGTATATGATGCAAGAGCTTAAACATGAGCACAACAATTGCCAAGTATCACATTATTTAAGACATCATACCAATTACTACATGTAGCATTTTCCAATTCAAACCATATAACAATTTAACGAAGAAGAAACTTCGCCATGAATACTATGAGTAAAGCCTAAGGACATACTTGTCCATATGCTACAGCGGAGCGTGTCTCTCTCCCACACAAGCATGTATTTATTCAGAGAATGGAAATAACAAAACAAAAATAAAAGCACACGAGACGCTCCAAGTAAAGTACATAAGATGTGACCGAATAAAAATATAGTTTCAAGAGAAGGAACCCGATAATTTGTCGATGAAGAAGGGGATGCCTTGGGCATCCCCAAGCTTAGACGCTTGAGTCTTCTTAGAATATGCAGGGGTGAACCACCGGGGCATCTCCAAGCTTAGAGCTTTCACTCTCCTTGATCATAGTATATCATCCTCCTCTCTTGACCCTTGAAAACTTCCTCCGCACCAAACTCGAAACAACTCATTAGAGGGTTAGTGGACAATAAAAATTAACATGTTCAGAGGTGACACAATCATTCTTAATACTTCTGGACATTGCATAAAGCTACTGGACATTAATGGATCAAAGAAATTCATCCAACATAGCAAAAGAGGCAATGCGAAATAAAAGGCAGAATCTGTCAAAACGGAACAGTCCGTAAAGATGGATTTTATTGAGGCACCAGACTTGCTCAAATGAAAATGCCCAAATTGAATTAAAGTTGCGTACATATCTGAGGATCACTCACGTAAATTGGCATAATTTTATGAGTTACCTACAGAGAATTAGACCCAGATTCGTGACAGCAAAGAAATCTGTTTCTGCGCAGTAATCCAAATCTAGTATCAACCTTTCTATCAACGACTTTACTTGGCACAACAAAACACAAAACTAAGATAAGGAGAGGTTGCTACAGTAGTAAACAACTTCCAAGACACAAATGTAAAATAAAAGTAATGAAGAAAAATAACACATGGGTTATCTCCCAAGAAGTTCTTTCTTTATAGCCGTTAAGATGGGCTCAGCAGTTTTAATGATGCACTCGCAAGAAATAGTATTTGAAGCAAAAGAGAGCATAAAGAGGCAAATTCAAAACAAATTTAAGTCTAACATGCTTCCTATGCATAGGAATCTTCTAAATAAACAAGTTTATGAAGAGCAAAGTAACAAGCATAGGAAGATAAAACAAGTGTAGCTTCAAAAATTTCAGCACATAGAGAGGCATTTTAGTAACATGAAAATTTCTACAACCATATTTTCCTCTCTCATAATAATTTTCAGTAGCAACATGTGCAAACTCAACAATATAACTATCACATAAAGCATTCTTATCATGAGTCTCATGCATAAAATTATTACTCTCCACATAAGCATAATCAATTTTATTAGTAATAGTGGGAGCAAATTCAACAAAGTAGCTATCATTGTTATTCTCATCATCAAATATAGGAGGCATATTGTAATCATAATCAAATTTATCCTCCATAGTAGGCGGTACTAAAAGATTACTATCATTATAATCATCATAAATAGGAGGCAAAGTATCATCAAAGTAAATTTTCTCCTCAATGCTTGGGGGACTAAAAAGATCATGAAAACCAGCTTCCCCAAGCTTAGAACTTTCTATATCATTATCAACAATGGTGTTCAAAACGTTCATACTAATATTACTACCAGCATGCAAATAAGATTTCATAGGTTTTTTAATTTTCGCATCAAACAATCCATGTTTTAAATCAGGAAATAGAATAAGAAGCTCATTCTTGTCCATTATGCCAAACTAGTGTAAACAAGAAACAAAAAGATGCAATTGCAGGATCTAAAGGAAATAGCTTCGAGTACTTACAACGGCGAAAATATCTTAGTAGCCGAGATCCGGAGTGTGAGTACCTTTCACCTTTCCTCCCCGGCAAGGGCGCCAGAAAATAGCTTGATGTGTACGGGAGCTTCTATTCTTGTAGACAATGTTGGGCCTCCAAGAGTAGAGGTTTGTAGAACAGCAGCAAGTTTCCCTTAAGTGGATCACCCAAGGTTTATCGAACTCAGGGAGGAAGAGGTCAAAGATATCCCTCTCATGGAACCCTGCAACCACAAAGCAAGAAGTCTCTTGTGTCCCCAACACACCTAATAGGTGCACTAGTTCGGCGAAGAGATAGTGAAATACAGGTGGTATGAATGAATATGAGCAGTAGTGACGGCGCCGTGAAAATAGCTTGCCGGCGTGTAGTTGATGGTGGTAATATGGTAGCGATAGTAACGCAATAAAACAATAAACAAGCAGCGATAGCGATATTTAGGAACAAGGCCTAGGGATTAGACTTTCACTAGTGGACACTCTCAACTTTGATCACATAACGGAATAGATAGATGCATACTCTACACTCTTTTGTTGGATGATGAACACATTGCGTAGGATTACACGAACCCTCAATGCCGGAGTTAACAAGCTCCACAATTCAATGTTCATATTTAAATAACCTTAGAGTGCATGAAAGATCAACACGACTAAACCAAGTACTAACACAGCATGCACACCGTCACCTTCACACTATGTAGGAGGAATAGATCACATCAATACCATCATAGCAATAGTTAACTTCATAATCTACAAGAGATCACGATCATAGCCTACGCCAAGTACTAACACGAGATGCACACACTTGTCACCATTACACCGTGCGGGAGGAATAAAACTACTTTAATAACATCACTAGAGTAGCACATAGATAAATTGTGATACAAAACACATTGCAATCATAAAGAGATATAAATAAGCACTTCACTATGCTATTCATAACGGTGAATAAGTATTCTGTGAAATATAGCCTAAGAGACCCACACGGTGCACACACTCGTCACCTTTACACACGTGGGACAAGGAGTCTCCGGAGATCACATAAGTAAAATTCACTTGACTAGCATAACGACATCTAGATTACAAGCATCATCATATGAATCTCAATCATGTAAGGCATCTCATGAGATTATTGTATTGAAGCACATAGGAGAGAGATTAACCACATAGCTACCGGTATAGCCCCGAGCCTCGATGGAGAACTACTCCCTCCTCATGGGAGACAGCGAGCGTTGATGGAGATGGCGGTGGTGTCGATGGAGGAGCCTTCCGGGGCACTTCCCCGCCCCGGCGGCGTGCCGGAACGAGAGACTCATGTCCCCCGGATCTTGGCTTCGCGATGGCGGCGGCTCCGGAAGGTTTCTCGTACCGTGGCTTTTCTCGTCTCGAGGTTTTAGGTCCGGGACCTTTATATAGGCGAAGAGGCGGAGTCGGAGGGGCGACGAGGCGGTGACACCATAGGGGGTGCGGCCCGGGCCCCGGCCGCGCCACCCCTGTCGTCCGGGGCCCACAGGGCCCTCCTCCGGCGGCTCTCGTGTGTTCCGGATGCTTCCGGGCAAAATAGGAACCCGGGCGTTGATTTCGTCCGATTCCGAGAATATTTCGTTACTAGGATTTCTGAAACCAAAAACAGCGAGAAAACAAGAATCGGCACTTCGGCATCTTGTTAATAGGTTAGTTCCAGAAAATGCACGAATATGACATAAAGTGTGCCTAAAACATGTAGATATCATCAATAATGTGGCATGGAACATAAGAAATTATCGATACGTCGGAGACGTATCAGGCACTCGCCGATCTGTTTGATGACATGACTTTCGGGTCGTTCACGGAAACCGATCTGGACAGCGACTCGGAAAGCTTCAATAACTTTGACTTCACCAACAACTCTACTGCTAGTAGGGAGGTCTTCGTCGATCTATACGACGGTGTCACCGACCCTGAGTCCGAAGAAAACACAGCCGCAACATATCATCAGATCTGCGCGATGCGGGAGCAGGTCATCAAGACGATGAAGAATCTGAGGCTTTCGATGATTTGGGCAACCCCTATATCGATCCCGCAGATCTCACGCGCGGAATGGGAAATAAATACATCGTAACCATGCCGCAAGAAAAAGTACAGCTGCTGCAGGAAGCGTGGGATAGAGCTCAGAGATCCGTGGATGGCACAGAGCCGATGACCACTACAGCTACGCCGCAAGCGCTGCAAGCATATCAATATAAAATCGCTCGTTCCAGACGAGAGTTAGAGAAATTACGGCGAACACTCGACGAAAGAAGAGTTGCAGCTGATTCATGTGAACGTAGGGCCAACCTGAGTCGACACTCGAGAACCTCAGGAGATATCCACAGGGAAACCCGCGCAATAGCAAGATCTAGGTTGGCTGGTATACCCGAACAAGAAAGGGAGAACTTGATTCGAAACCTCGACACGTCCTTCATGTCAATAGACACGAGGGGGGACATCATACCAAAAACACCAGAGGCTGGATATATGGCGACACATGCATTCTTGATGGCGTCCAAACCACCTCAAGGAGATCCCATGTCATCACTGTACCAGATGGCTATGGCAGGAGTAATTATGTCATTGTCGTTCTGAGGATCTTCCTGATTGTGTTTTGAGGCGCGTAATTATGTCATTGTCGTGCTGGACGAGCTTAGCCTCTCTATCGCTCAAGGCATCTTCAGCGGCTTGAAGTCTTCGGCGAAGATCAGCGGCATCCTTTTCAGCCTTTTTGCGAGCTTCCTCACTGGCTTTGAGCTTTTTCTCCAAATCATCGGCGCGTTCTTCGGCACAACGCGACGCCTCTGGGAGAAAGGATGAATTTAGATACGAAACAAGAAAGAAACATATAAAGCACTAAGTGCAGTAAAAAATTACCTCTCAAAGATTCAGCCTCGTCGCGGAACCCGATAAAACGGGAGCCTAAGTCAACCATCTCCATCATCAAGGGCTGCAAAAAGTCGACAAGACAGAAATATAGTACTAAGCAGCACAAAGTTGTTCGAGTAAACAAAAAAGGCGACATACAGGAAGAGGTAACTTACATCGTTAAGGAGAGGAGTCAACAGACTCCCGGTGGCAAGTTCTTGTTTGCCAACAGCTCTCCTTTTAGCCTCTTCTTCTTCGGTACTCGGGGGCTAGGCGTTGGAGTCGACACTTCTGGATCATCTTGCGCTGGAGGCGAAGTTTCTAGCACAACACGATGATCCTCAGAAAGGACCAACGTGTGAGAGGTGCTTGTATTGGCTGGCCCATGAGCTTCGGGTTCCAGCTCCTCTTCGTCGTCTTTGTCAATAGCAGCAATATAAATACGTTGAAATGAAAAGAAAAAGATACGAAAAAGCAAAGAGGAATCAACTTATGAGCTGACAGGACCAGTAGCAGCGTAGGGGTCGAAGATTTCTAGATCCTCGGGAGAAGATTCTTTGACAGCTGGCACAGAAAGCTTGGACGCACCGGAATCTTCTTCGTCAACGTTTCTCTTCCTCTTGCTCTTGTCTAGAGAAGCGTCAGGAGGAGGAGAGACCGAATGAGTGGAGTCAGAAGGTTGTACTGACTCCGAACCTTGGTCAGAGGAACCCGCACTTTTCTCTGATTTCGCGGGTTCGCTTTCAGGAACAGAAGTTTCTTGCGAGTCGTCATTAACGATGGCTCGCTCATCTACATCTCCACCTTCAGGTAGTGGAGGAAGGGAGGAAAGAGTCTGGTGATCCTATAATAAAAAAGAACGAGAGAGCAAGACGAAATTATCAAAACCCGAAAGAGAGCAGCCAAAAAATAGGAGTAAACTCGAAGGAAAGCACTTACATCGGGAAGTGCGTGGTCACCACTTAAAGGTTCCACGCGGCAGGAAGAAGGGACTTTATTATTCTTGCTCAGGGAGGTGAAGCGGCGAACAAGATTCTCCAAATCTTTCAAGGGAAGATCATCGGAAACTCTGTCAGCGTCTTCAAGACCCGAATACATCCAAAGAGGATTTTTGCGAGCCTGAAGAGGTTGTACTCGAATCCGCAGAAAGTGTGCAATGATTTGCACACCCGACAGTTCCGCCCCTTCGGTGTTTTGGAGCTCTTGGATGCGAGCAATCAGCGCGTTAGTGGCTGCCATTTCTTTGGCTGTAGCTTCTGCGTCCCAAGATTTGCGCCTCTGGATATCTTCCGAAGCATCAAAGAGAGCAAGGCCATTGATGTCTACGGGTGCTTCTATTCTTGTAGACAGTGTTGGGCCTCCAAGAGCAGAGGTTTGTAGAACAGCAGCAAGTTTCCCTTAAGTGGATCACCCAAGGTTTATCGAACTCGGGGAGGAAGAGGTCAAAGATATCCCTCTCATGCAACCCCGCAACCACAAAGCAAGAAGTCTCTTGTGTCCCCAACACACCTAATAGGTGCACTAGTTCGGCGAAGAGATAGTGAAATACAGGTGGTATGAATAAATATGAGCAGTAGTAACGGCGCCGAGAAAAGTGCTTGCCGGCGTGCGATTGATGGTTTTAATATTACAGGAAGTAAAGATGCGATAAAACGATAAACAAGCAGCGATAGCGATATTTAGGAACAAGGCCTAGGGATCATACTTTCACTAGTGGACACTCTCAACATTGATCACATAACAGAATAAATAGATAGATGCTAGACTCTACACCCTCTTGTTGGATGATGAACACCACTAACCGTGTAGGATTACACGAACCCTCAATGCCGGAGTTAACAAGCTCCACAATATTCAATGTTCATATTTAAATAACCTTAGAGTGCATGACGAGATCAACATAACCAAACCAAGTACTAACATAGCATGCACACCTGTCACCTTCACACTACGAAAGGAGGAATAGATCACATCAACACTATCATAGCAATAGTTAACTTCATAATCTACAAGAGATCACAATCATAGCCTACGCCAAGTACTACACGATGCACACACTTGTCACCATTACACCGTGCGGGAGGAATAAACTACTTTAATAACATCACTAGAGTAGCACATGGATAAATTGTGATACAAAACATATTGCAATCATAAAGGGATATAAATAAGCACTTCACTATGCCATTCATAACAGTGAATAAGTATTCTGTGAAATATAGCCTAAGAGACCCACACGGTGCACACACGGTCACCTTTACACACGTGGGACAAGGAGTCTCCGGAGATCACATAAGTAAAACCCACTTGACTAGCATAATGACATCTAGATTACAAGCATCATCATATGAATCTCAATCATGTAAGGCAGCTCATGAGATTATTGTATTGAAGTACATAGGAGAGAGATGAACCACATAGCTACCGGTACAGCCCCGAGCCTCGATGGAGAACTACTCCCTCCTCATGGGAGACGAGCAGCGTTGATGGAGATGGCGGTGGTGTCGATGGAGGAGCCTTCCGGGGGCACTTCCCCGTCCCGGCGGCGTGCCGGAACAGAGACTCCTGTCCCCCAGATCTTGGCTTCGCGATGGCGGCGGCTCTGGAAGGTTTCTCGTACCGTGGCTTTTCCGTCTCGTGTTTTAGGTCAGGGACCTTTATATAGGCGAAGAGGCGGCGTCAGAAGGTCAACGAGGCGACGACACAACAGGGGGGCGCGGGCCCCCCTTGGCCGCGCCGGCCTACCATCTGGTGGGCCTGTGGCCCCCCTCTGGCGACTCTCGGGTGTTCTGGAAGCTCCCGGGGATTCTAAGATCTTCGGTGTTGATTTCGTCCGATTCCGAGAATATTTCCTTACTAGGATTTCTGAAACCAAAAACAGCGGAAAACAGAAGCGGCACTTCAGCATCTCGTCAATAGGTTAGTTCCGGAAAACGCATAATAATGACATAAAGTATGCATAAAACATGTAGATATCATCAATAATGTGGCATGGAACATAAGAAATTATCGATACGTCGGAGACGTATCAGCATCCTCAAGCTTAGTTTCTGCTCGTCCCGAGCAGGTAAACGATAACAAAGATAATTTCTAGAGTGACATGCCATCATAACCTCGATCATACTATTGTAAGCATATGTAATGAATGCAGCGATCAAAACAATGGTAATGACATGAGTAAACAACTGAATCATAAAGCAAAGACTTTTCATGAATAGTACTTTCAAGACAAGCATCAATAAGTCTTGCATAAGAGTTAAATCATAAAGCAATGATTCAAAGTAAAGGTATTGAAGCAACACAAAAGAAGATTAAGTTTCAACGGTTGCTTTCAACTTATAACATGTATATCTCATGGATATTGTCAACATAGAGTAATATAACAAGTGCAATATGCAAGTATGTAGGAATCAATGCACAGTTCACACAAGTGTTTGCTTCTTGAGGTGGAGAGAAATAGGTGAACTGACTCAACATAAAAGTAAAAGAATGGTCCTTCAAAGAGGAAAGCATCAATTGCTATATTTGTGCTAGAGCTTTGGTTTTGAAAACATGAAACAATTTTGTCAACGGTAGTAATAAAGCATATGTATCATGTAAATTATATCTTACAAGTTGCAAGCCTCATGCATAGTATACTAATAGTGCCCGCACCTTGTCCTAATTAGCTTGGATCACCAGGATTATCATTGCAATACACATGTTTTAACCAAGTGTCACAAAGGGGTACCTCTGTGCCACCTGTACAAAGGTCTAAGGAGAAAGTTCGCATTGGATTTCTCGCTTTTGATTATTCTCAACTTAGACATCCATACCGGGACAACATAGACAACAGATAATGGACTCCTCTTCAATGCATAAGCATGTAGCAACAATTAATGTTCTCATATGAGATTGAGGATATATGTCCAAAACTGAAACTTCCACCATGATGGCGTGTATTTCACACGTTCGTTGGGGAACCCCAAGAGGAAGGTATGATGCGCACAGCAGCAAGTTTTCCCTCAGAAAGAAACCAAGGTTTATCGAACCAGGAGGAGCCAAGAAGCACGTTGAAGGTTGATGGCGGCGGGATGTAGTGCGGCGCAACACCGGAGATTCCGGCGCCAACGTGGAACCTGCACAACACAACCAAAGTACTTTGCCCCAACGAAACGAGTGAGGTTGTCAATCTCACCGGCTTGCTCGTAACAAAGGATTAACCGTATTGTGTGGAAGATGATTGTTTGCGAGAGAAAACGAGTAAAAACAAGTATTGCGACAGATTTGTATTTCGAGTATTAAAAGAATGGACCGGGGTCCACAGTTCACTAGAGATGTCTCTCCCATAAGATAAAAGCATGTTGGGTGAACAAATTACGGTCGGGCAATTGACAAATAGAGAGGGCATAACAATGCACATACATGTCATGATAAGTATAGTGAGATTTAATTGGGCATTACGACAAAGTACATAGACCGCCATCCAATCGCATCTATGCCTAAAAAGTCCACCTTCGAGGTTATCGTCCGAACCCCTTCCGAGTATTAAGTTGCAAAGCAACAGACAATTGCATTAAGTATGGTGCGTAATGTAATCAACAACTACATCCTCGGACATAGCGCCAATGTTTTATCCCTAGTGGCAACAAGCACAACACAACCTTAGAACTTTCGTCACTTGTCCCAGGTGTCAATGCAGGCATGAACCCACTATCGAGCATAAATACTCCCTCTTGGAGTTAAGAGCAAAAACTTGGCCAGAGCCTCTACTAATAACGGAGAGCATGCAAGATCATAAACAACACATATGTAATAACTTGATAATTAACATAACATGGTATTCTCTATCCATCGGATCCCGACAAACACAACATAGAGTATTACAGATAGATGATCTTGATCATGTTAGGCAGATCACAAGATCCAACAATGAAGCACAATGAGGAGAAGACAACCATCTAGCTACTGCTATGGACCCATAGTCCAGGGGTGAACTACTCACTCATCACTCCGGAGGCGACCATGGCGGTGTAGAGTCCTCCGGGAGATGAATCCCCTCTCCGGCAGGGTGCCGGAGGAGATCTCCGGAATCCCCCGAGATGGGATTGGCGGCGGCGGCGTCTCCGGAAGGTTTTCCGTATCGTGGTTTTTCGCATCGGGGGTTTCGCGACGGAGGCTTTAAGTAGGCGGAAGGGCGGAGTCGGAGGGCTGACGAGGGGCCCACACCATAGGGCGGCGCGGGCCCCCTTGGCCGCGCCGCCTTGTGGTGTCGCCACCTCGTGGCCCCACTTCGTATGCTCTTCGGTCTTCCGGAAGGTTCGTGGCAAAATAGGACCCCGGGACTTGATTTCGTCCAATTCCGAGAATATTTCGTTACTAGGATTTCTGAAACCAAAAACAGCGAGAAAACGAGCAATCGGCACTTCGGCATCTTGTTAATAGGTTAGTTCCAGAAAATGCACGAATATGACATAAAGTGTGCATAAAACATGTAGGTATCATCAATAATATGGCATAGAACATAAGAAATTATCGATACGTCGGAGACGTATCAAGCATCCCCAAGCTTAGTTCTGCTCGTCCCGAGCAGGTAAAACGATAACAAAGATAATTTCTGAAGTGACATGCCATCATAACCTTGATCATACTATTTGTAAACATATGTAGTGGATGCAGCGATCAAAACAATGGTAATGACATGAGTAAACAAGTGAATCATAAAGCAAAGACTTTTCATGAATAGTACTTCAAGACAAGCATCAATAAGTCTTGCATAAGAGTTAACTCATAAAGGAATAAATCAAAGTAAAGGTATTGAAGCAACACAAAGGAAGATCAAGTTTCAGCGGTTGCTTTCAACTTGTAACATGTATATCTCATGGATAATTGTCAACATAGAGTAATATAACAAGTACAATATGCAAGTATGTAGGAATCAATGCATAGTTCACACAAGTGTTTGCTTCTTGAGGTGGAGAGAGATAGGTGAACTGACTCAACATAAAAGTAAAAAGAATGGTCCTTCAAAGAGGAAAGCATCGATTGCTATATTTGTGCTAGAGCTTTTATTTTGAAAACATGAAACAATTTTGTCAACGGTAGTAATAAAGCATATGAGTTATGAAAGTTATATCTTACAAGTTGCAAGTCTCATGCATAGTATACTAATAGTGCCCGCACCTTGTCCTAATTAGCTTGGACTACCGGATCTTTGCAATGCACATGTTTTAACCAAGTGTCACAATGGGGTACCTCCATGTCGCCTGTACAAAGGTCTAAGGAGAAAGCTCGCATTTTGGATTTCTCGCTTTTGATTATTCTCAACTTAGACATCCATACGGGGACAACATGGACAACGAGATAATGGACTCCTCTTTAATGCATAAGCATGTGGCAACAATTATTATTCTCATATGAGATTGAGGATATATGTCCAAAACTGAAACTTCCACCATGAATCATGGCTTTAGTTAGCGGCCCAATGTTCTTCTCTAACAATATGCATGCTCCAACCATAAAGGTGGTAGATCTCTCTTACTTCGGACAAGACGGACATGCATAGCAACTCACATGATATTCAACAAAGAATAGTTGATGGCGTCCCCGAAGCATGGTTATCGCACAACAAGCAACTTAATAAGAGATAAAGTGCATAAGTACATATTCAATACCACAATAGTTTTTAAGCTATTTGTCCCATGAGCTATATATTGCAAAGGTGAATGATGGAATTTTAAAGGTAGCACTCAAGCAATTTACTTTGGAATGGCGGATAAATACCATGTAGTAGGTAGGTATGGTGGACACAAATAGCATAGTGGTTGGCTCAAGGATTTTGGATGCATGAGAAGTATTCCCTCTCGATACAAGGTTTAGGCTAGCAAGGTTATTTGAAACAAACACAAGGATGAACGGTGCAGCAAAACTCACATAAAAGACATATTGTAAACATTATAAGACTCTACACCGTCTTCCTTGTTGTTCAAAACTCAATACTAGATGTTATCTAGACTCTAGAGAAACCAAATATGCAAACCAAATTAGCAAGCTCTAAGTATTTCTTCATTAATGGGTGCAAAGTATATGATGCAAGAGCTTAAACATGAGCACAACAATTGCCAAGTATCAAATTATCCAAGACATTTTAGAATTACTACATGTAGCATTTTCCAATTCCAACCATATAACAATTTAACGAAGAAAAACTTCGCCATGAATACTATGAGTAGAGCCTAAGGACATACTTGTCCATATGCTACAGTGGAGCGTGTCTCTCTCCCATAAAGTGAATGCTAGGATCCATTTTATTCAAACAAAACAAAAACAAAAATAAACCGACGCTCCAAGCAAAGTGCATAAGATGTGACGGAATAAAAATATAGTTTCAGGGGAGGAACCTGATAATGTTGTCGATGAAGAAGGGGATGCCTTGGGCATCCCCAAGCTTAGACGCTTGAGTCTTCTTAGAATATGCAGGGGTGAACCACCGGGGCATCCCCAAGCTTAGAGCTTTCACTCTCCTTGATCATATTGCATCATACTCCTCTCTTGATCCTTGAAAACTTCCTCCACACCAAACTCGAAACAACTCATTAGAGGGTTAGTGCACAATAAAAATTAACATGTTCAGAGGTGACACAATCATTCTTAACACTTCTGGACATTGCATAAAGCTACTGGACATTAATGGATCGAAGAAATTCATCCAACATAGCGAAAGAGGCAATGCGAAATAAAAAGGCAGAATCTGTCAAAACAGAACGAGTCCGTAAAGATGGATTTTATTAGGCCACCAGACTTGCTCAAATGAAAATTCTCAAATTGAATGAAAGTTGCGTACGTATCTGAGGATCATGCACGTAAATTGGCTTAATTTTCTGAGCTACCTACAGGGAGGTAGACCCAGATTTGTGACAGCAAAGAAATCTGGAACTGCGCAGTAATCCAAATCTAGTACTTACTTTACTATCAAACTATCAAAGACTTTACTTGGCACAACAAAACTCAAAACTAAGATAAGGAGAGGTTGCTACAGTAGTAAACAATTTCCAAGACTCAAATATAAAACAAAAATACTGTAGTAAAAACATGGGTTGTCTCCCATAAGCGCTTTTCTTTAACGCCTTTCAGCTAGGCGCAGAAAGTGTTTATCAAGTAACATCGAGAGATGAAGCATCAACATCATAATTTGTTCTAATAATAGAATCATAAGGTAACTTCATTCTCTTTCTAGGGAAGTGTTCCATACCTTTCTTGAGAGGAAATTGATATTTAATATTACCTTCCTTCATATCAATAGTAGCACCAACGGTTCGAAGAAAAGGTCTTCCCAATATAATGGGGCAAGATGCATTGCAATCAATATCCAAGACAACAAAATCAACGGGGACAAGGTTATTGTTAACCATAATATGAACATTATCAACTTTCCCCAAAGGTTTCTTTTTAGCATTATCAGCGAGATTAACATCCAAATAACAATTTTTCAATGGTGGCAAGTCAAGCATATCATAGACTTTTTTAGGCATAACGGAAATACTTGCACCAAGATCACATAAAGCATTACAATCAAAATCTTTGACTCTCATTTTAATGATGGGCTCCCAACCATCCTCTAGCTTTCTAGGAATAGAAGTTTCAAGTTTTAGTTTCTCTTCTCTAGCTTTTATGAGAGCATTTGTAATATGTTTTGTGAAAGCCAAGTTTACGAGCGCTAGCATTGGGACTCTTAGCAAGTTTTTGTAAGAACTTTATAACTTCAGAGATGTGGCAATCATCAAAATCTAAATCATTACAATTTAAAGCAATGGGATTATCATCCCCAAGGTTGGAAAAAATTTCAGCAGTTTTATCACGAGGCGAGTTTCAGCGAGTTTTAGCGGTTTCGGGTAATTTTGCGCGCTTTGCACTAGGAGTAGAAGCATTGCCAACACCAATTATTTTACCATTGATAGTAGGAGGTGCAGCAACATGTGAATCATTAGCATTGCTAGTGGTGGTAATAGTCCAAACTTTAGCTACATTTTCCTCTTTAGCTAGTTTTTCATTTTCTTCTCTATCCCACCTAGCACGCAGTTCAGCCATTAATCTTATATTCTCATTAATTCTAACTTGGATGGCATTTGCTGTAGTAACAATTTTATTTTCAATATCCCTATTAGGCATAACTTTCGATTTCAAAAGATCAACATCGGAGGCAAGACTATCAACTCTAGAAGCAAGAATATCAATTTTATTGAGCTTTTCCTCAACAGATTTGTTAAAGGCAGTTTGTGTACTAATAAATTCTTTAAGCATAGCTTCAAGTCCAGGGGGTGTATTCCTATTATTGTTGTAAGAATTCCCATAATAATTAGCATAACCGTTACCATTATTATAAGGATATGGCCTATAGTTATTACTAGAATTGTTCCGATAAGCATTGTTGTTGAAATTATTATTTTTAATGAAGTTTACATCAACATGTTCTTCTTGGGCAACCAATGAAGCTAATGGAACATTATTAGGATCAACATTAGTCCTATCATTCACAAGCATAGACATAATAGCATCAACCTTATCATTCAAGGAAGAGGATTCTTCAACGAATTTACCTTCTTACCTTGTGGAGCTCTTTCCGTGTGCCATTCAGAGTAATTAATCATCATATTATCAAGGAGCTTTGTTGCTTCACCAAGAGTGATGGACATAAAGGTACCTCCAGCAGCTGAATCCAATAAATTCCGCGAAGAAAAATTTAGTCCTGCATAGAAGGTTTGGATGATCATCCAAGTAGTCGATCCATGGGTTGGGCAATTTTTAACCAAAGATTTCATTCTTTCCCAAGCTTGAGCAACATGTTCATTATCCAATTGTTTAAAATTCATTATGCTACTCCTCAAAGATATAATTTTAGCAGGGGGATAATATCTACCAATAAAAGCATCCTTGCATTTAGTCCAGGAATCAATACTATTCTTAGGCGAGAGATAGCAACCAATCTTTAGCTCTTCCTCTTAATGAGAAAGGAAACAATTTTAATTTTATAATGTCACCATCTACATCTTTATACTTTTGCATTTCACATAGTTCAACAAAATTATTGAGATGGGCAGCAGCATCATCGGAACTAACACCAGAAAATTGCTCTCTCATGACAAGATTCAGTAAAGCAGGTTTAATTTCAAAGAATTCCGCTGTAGTAGCAGGTGGGGCAATAGGTGTGCATAAGAAATCATTATTATTTGTGCTAGTGAATTCACACAACTTAATATTTTCAGGGGTAGCCATTTTAGCAGTAGTAAATAAAGCAAACTAGATAAAGTAAATGCAAGTAAACTAATTTTTTTGTGTTTTTGATATAGAGTGCAAGACAGTAAATAAAGTAAAGCTAGCAACTAATTTTTTTGTGTTTTGATATAAGTGCAGCAAACAAAGTAGTAAATAAAATAAAGCAAGACAAAAACAAAGTAAAGAGATTGAGAAGTGGAGACTCCCCTTGCAGCGTGTCTTGATCTCCCCGGCAACGGCGCCAGAAAATATGCTTGATGGCGTGTATTTCACACGTTCGTTGGGGAACCCCAAGAGGAAGGTATGATGCGCACAGCAGCAAGTTTTCCCTCAAAAAGAAACCAAGGTTTATCGAACCAGGAGGAGCCAAGAAGCACGTTGAAGGTTGATGGCGGCGGGATGTAGTGCGGCGCAACACCAGAGATTCCGGCGCCAACGTGGAACCTCGCACAACACAACCAAAGTACTTTGCCCCAACGAAACAAGTGAGGTTGTCAATCTCACCGGCTTGCTGTAACAAAGGATTAACCGTATTGTGTGGAAGATGATTGTTTGCGAGAGAAAACAGTAAAAACAAGTATTGCGAGCAGATTTGTATTTCGAGTATTAAAAGAATGGACCGGGGTCCACAGTTCACTAGAGGTGTCTCTCCCATAAGATAAAAGCATGTTGGGTGAACAAATTACGGTCGGGCAATTGACAAATAGAGAGGGCATAACAATGCACATACATGTCATGATAAGTATAGTGAGATTTAATTGGGCATTACGACAAAGTACATAGACCGCCATCCAAGCTGCATCTATGCCTAAAAAGTCCACCTTCGAGGTTATCGTCCGAACCCCTTCCAAGTATTAAGTTGCAAAGCAACGGACAATTGCATTAAGTATGGTGCGTAATGTAATCAACAACTACATCCTCGGACATAGCGCCAATGTTTTATCCCTAGTGGCAACGAGCACAACACAACCTTAGAACTTTCATCCTTCGTCCTGGTGTCAATGCGAGGCATGAACCCACTATCGAGCATAAATACTCCCTCTTGGAGTTAAGAGCAAAAACTTGGCCAGAGCCTCTACTAATAACGGAGAGCATGCAAGATCATAAACAACACATATGTAATAACTTGATAATTAACATAACATGGTATTCTCTATCCATCGGATCCCGACAAACACAACATAGAGTATTACGGATAGATGATCTTGATCATGTTAGGCAGCTCACAAGATCCAACAATGAAGCACAATGAGGAGAATACAACCATCTAGCTACTGCTATGGACCCATAGTCCAGGGGTGAACTACTCACTCATCACTCCGGAGGCGACCATGGCGGTGTAGAGTCCTCCGGGAGATGAATCCCCTCTCCGGCAGGGTGCCGGAGGAGATCTCCGAGAATCCCCCGAGATGGGATTGGCGGCGGCGGCGTCTCCGGAAGGTTTTCCGTATCGTGGTTTTTCGCATCGGGGGTTTCGCGACGGAGGCTTTAAGTAGGCGGAAGGGCGAGTCGGAGGGCCGACGAGGGGCCCACACCATAGGACGGCGCGGGCCCCCTTGGCCGCGCCGCCTTGTGGTGTCGCCACCTCGTGGCCCCACTTCGTATGCTCTTCGGTCTTCCGGAAGGTTCGTGGCAAAATAGGACCCCGGGACTTGATTTCGTCCAATTCCGAGAATATTTCGTTACTAGGATTTCTGAAACCAAAAACAGCGAGAAAACATCAAGCGGCACTTCGACATCTTGTTAATAGGTTAGTTCCAGAAAATGCACGAATATGACATAAAGTGTGCATAAAACATGTAGGTATCATCAATAATATGGCATAGAACATAATAAATTATTGATACGTCGGAGACGTATCACACCATGATTCATGGCTTTAGTTAGCGGCCCAATGTTCTTCTCTAACAATATGCATGCTCTAACCATTAAATGAGTGGTAAATCTCCCTTACTTCAGACAAGACGGACATGCATAGCAACTCACATGATATGCAACAAAGAGTAGTTGATGGCGTCCCCAGGAACATGGTTATCGCACAACAAGCAACTTAATAAGAGATAAAGTGCATAAGTACATATTCAATACCACAATAGTTTTTAAACTATTTGTCCCATGAGCTATATATTGCAAAGGCGAATGATGGAAATTTTAAAGGTAGCACTCAAGCAATTTACTTTGGAATGGCGGAGAAATACCATGTAGTAGGTAGGTATGGTGGACACAAATGGCATAGTGGTTGGCTCAAGGATTTTGGATGCATGAGAAGTATTCCCTATCGATACAAGGTTTAGGCTAGCAAGGTTATTTGAAACAAACACAAGGATGAACCGATGCAGCAAAACTCACATAAAAGACATATTGTAAACATTATAAGACTCTACACCGTCTTCCTTGTTGTTCAAAACTCAATACTAGAAATTATCTAGACTTTGGAGAGACCAAATATGCAAACCAAATTTTAGCAAGCTCTATGTATTTCTTCATTAATAGGTGCAAAGTATATGATGCAAGAGCTTAAACATGAGCACAACAATTGCCAAGTATCACATTATCCAAGACATTTTACCAATTACTACATGTAGCATTTCCCGATTCCAACCATATAACAATTAACAAAGCAGTTTCAACCTTCGCCATGAACATTAAAAGTAAAGCGAAGAACACAAGTGTTCAGATGAAAAAGCGGAGCGTGTCTCTCTCCCACACAAGCATGAATTTATTCAGAGAACTAAGATAACAAACGAAAATAAAAGCACACAGAACGCTCCAAGTAAAGTACATAAGATGTGATCTGAATAAAAATATAGTTTCAAGAGAAGAAACCTGATAATTTGTCGATGAAGAAGGGGATGCCTTGGGCATCCCCAAGCTTAGACGCTTGAGTCTTCTTAAAATATGCAGGGATGAACCACGGGGGCATCCCCAAGCTTAGAGCTTTCACTCTTCTTGATCATAGTATATCATCCTCCTCTCTTGATCCTTGAAAACTTCCTCCACACCAAACTCGAAATAACTCATTAGAGGGTTAGTGCATAATAAAAATTAACATGTTCAGAGGTGACATAATTATTCTTAACACTTCTGGACATTGCATAAAGCTACTGGACATTAATGGATCAAAGAAATTCATCCAACATAGCAAAAGAGGCAATGCGAAATAAAAGGCAGAATCTGTCAAAACAGAACAGTTCGTAAAGACGAATTTTAAAATGGCACCAGACTTGCTCAAATGAAAATGCCCAAATTGAATGAAAGTTGCGTACATATCCGTGGATCACGCACGTAAATTGGCATATTTTTCTGAGCTACCTACGGAGAGGCAGGTCGAAATTCGTGTCAGCAAAGAAATCATGCTATTGCGCAGTAATCCAAATCTAGTATGAACCTTACTATCAAAGACTTTACTTGGCACAACAATGCAACAAAATTAAGATAAGGAGAGGTTGCTACAGTAGTAACAACTTCCAAGACTCAAATACAAAATAAAAATACTGTAGCAAAATAAACACATGGGTTATCTCCCAAGAAGTTCTTTCTTTATAGCCATTAAGATGGGCTCAGCAGTTTTAATGATGCACTCGCAAGAAATGGTAGTTGAAGCAAAAGAGAGCATCAAAAGGCAAATTCAAAACAAATTTAAGTCTAACATGCTTCCTATGAAAAGGAATCTTGTAAATAAACAAATTCATGAAGCATGATGCAACAAGCATAGAAGGATAAAACAAGTGCAGCTTCAAGATTTTCAGCAAAAAGAGAGGTGTTTTAGTAACGTGAAAATTTCTACAACCATATTTTCCTCTCTCATAATAACTTTCAGTAGCAACATGAGCAAACTCAACAATATAACTATCACATAAAGCATTCTTATCATGAGTCTCATGCATAAAATTATTACTCTCCACATAGGCATAATCAATTTTATTAGTTGTAGTGGGAGCAAATTCAACAAAGTAGCTATCATTATTATTCTCATCATCAAATATAGGAGGCATATTGTAATCATAATCAAATTTATCCTCCATAACAGGCGGTACTAAAAGACCAATATCATTATAATCATCATAAATAGGAGGCAAAGTATCATCAAAGTAAATTTCCTCCTCAATGCTTGGTGGACTAAAAAGATCACGCTCATCAAAACCAGCTTCCCCAAGCTTAGAATTTTCCATATCATTAGCAACAGTGGTGTTCAAAGCGTTCATACTAATATGTTCCATAGGTTTTTTAATTTTCGCATCAAACCATCCATGTCTTAAATCAGGAAATAGAATAAGAAGCTCATTGTTGTCCATTATGCCAAACTAGTGTAAACAAGAAACAAAAAGATGCAATTGCAGGATCTAAAGGAAATAACTTCGAGCACACACACGACGGCAACAGAAAAGTACTTTACCTGGGACCGGAGTATGAGAGCCTTTTACCTTTCCTCCCCGGCAACGGCGCCAGAAAAGTGTTTGATGTCTACGGGTGCTTCTATTCTTGTAGACAGTGTTGGGCCTCCAAGAGCAGAGGTTTGTAGAACAGCAACAAGTTTCCCTTAAGTGGATCACCCAAGGTTTATCGAACTCGGGGAGGAAGAGGTCAAAGATATCCCTCTCATGCAACCCCGCAACCACAAAGCAAGAAGTCTCTTGTGTCCCCAACACACCTAATAGGTGCACTAGTTCGGCGAAGAGATAGTGAAATACGGGTGGTATGAATAAATATGAGCAGTAGTAACGGCGCCGGAGAAAGTGCTTGCTCGGCGTGCGCTTGATGGTTTTAATATTGCAGGAAGTAAAGATGCGAGTAAAACAAGTAAACAAGCAGCGATAGCGATATTTAGGAACAAGGCCTAGGGATCATACTTTCACTAGTGGACACTCTCAACATTGATCACATAACAGAATAAATAGATAGATGCTAGACTCTACACCCTCTTGTTGGATGATGAACACCTCTAACTGTGTAGGATTACACGAACCCTCAATGCCGGAGTTAACAAGCTCCACAATATTCAATGTTCATATTTAAATAACCTTAGAGTGCATGACAGATCAACATAACCAAACCAAGTACTAACATAGCATGCACACTCGTCACCTTCACACTACGAAAGGAGGAATAGATCACATCAACACTATCATAGCAATAGTTAACTTCATAATCTACAAGAGATCACAATCATAGCCTACGCCAAGTACTACACGATGCACACACTGTCACCATTACACCGTGCAGGAGGAATAAACTACTTTAATAACATCAGTAGAGTAGCACACAGATAAATTGTGATACAAAACATATTGCAATCATAAAGGGATATAAATAAGCACTTCACTATGCCATTCATAACAGTGAATAAGTATTCTGTGAAATATAGCCTAAGAGACCCACACGGTGCACACACTGTCACCTTTACACACGTGGGACAAGGAGTCTCCGGAGATCACATAAGTAAAACCCACTTGACTAGCATAATGACATCTAGATTACAAGCATCATCATATGAATCTCAATCATGTAAGGCAGCTCATGAGATTATTGTATTGAAGTACATAGGAGAGAGATGAACCACATAGCTACCGGTACAGCCCCGAGCCTCGATGGAGAACTACTCCCTCCTCATGGGAGACAAGCAGCGTTGATGGAGATGGCGGTGGTGTCGATGGAGGAGCCTTCCGGGGCACTTCCCCGTCCCGGCGGCGTGCCGGAACAGAGACTCCTGTCCCCCAGATCTTGGCTTCGCGATGGCGGCGGCTCTGGAAGGTTTCTCGTACCGTGGCTTTTCCGTCTCGTGTTTTAGGTCAGGAGCCTTTATATAGGCGAAGAGGCGGCGTCAGAAGGTCAACGAGGCGACGACACAACAGGGGGGGCGGGCCCCCCCTTGGCCGCGCCGGCCTACCATCTGGCGGGCCTGTGGCCCCCCTCTGGCGACTCTCGGGTGTTTTGGAAGCTCCCGGGGATTCTAAGATCTTCGGTGTTGATTTCGTCCGAGTCCGAGAATATTTCCTTACTAGGATTTCTGAAACCAAAAACAGCAGAAAACAGGAACTGGCACTTCGGCATCTCGTCAATAGGTTAGTTCCGGAAAACGCATAATAAGGACATAAAGTATGCATAAAACATGTAGATATCATCAATAATGTGGCATGGAACATAAGAAATTATCGATACGTCGGAGACGTATCAGCCATATTCTTGGGCAGCCGAAGATTCGTCCTTGAAGTAGAACCAC
Source organism: Lolium rigidum (assembly GCF_022539505.1). Taxonomy (NCBI): domain Eukaryota; kingdom Viridiplantae; phylum Streptophyta; class Magnoliopsida; order Poales; family Poaceae; genus Lolium; species Lolium rigidum. Next base: position 271,841,793 of record NC_061510.1, on the reverse strand, counting down.
TTCTTGCGCCAGCCTTGGACAGAGTCAGCAAACTTCACATCAAAGTATCTGACTTCTGGCCGGACGCAGATGCAAACACCACCTACGTTGTAGATGGTGTTCTTCGAGTTGTTGTGGCGGAGGTAAAAGATGCATTTCCACAGGCCTCATTGAGGGTGGATGCCTAGGAAGCATTCACAGAGGGTGATGAAAATAGAGATGTGGAGGAGAGAATTAGGGGTCAGCTGGTGAAACCGAATCCCATAGATAAAAAGGAGTCCGCGGAGGAACTCATGAACGGGAATGGAAAAGCCGCGGATGAGAAAATCGACAAAAGTTACCCAGAAACTTGAAGGAGGATGAAGGGAACTCTCATCCCCTGGCATCCTCGTAGCCTTGTTGTTGAGCAGGCCCATCCTCTTGAGCAGGTGATAACCCACAAGTATAGGGGATCGCAACAGTCTTCAAGGGAAGTAAAACCCAAATTTATTGATTCGACACAAGGGGAGGTAAAGAATACTTATAAGCCTTAACAACCGAGTTGTCAATTCAGCTGTACCTGGAAAAGCACTAGCAACAAGGGTGATGTGAAAGTAGCAGTGATATGAGAGCAGTAGTAACGAGTAACACGACAGCGGTAATAGTAATATGAGAGCAATGGCACCGGAAAATAGTTGATACTACTTCCAATGACATTTAGAACGAGTATATGATGATGAAAGATGGACCGGGGTTCCCAGCTATCTACACTAGTGGCAACTCTCCAATAACAAGTGTTGGGTGAACAAATTACGGTCGGGCAATTGATAGGATTGAAATAGCATTAAGACAGAATATCAAGATCATTAATCATGTAGGCATGTTTTCCATATATAGTCATGCGTGCTCGCAATGAGAAACTTGTACAACATCTTTTGTCCTACCAGCCGGTGGCAGCCGGGTCTCTAGGGAATCTACTGCAAATTAAGGTACTCCTTTTAATAGAGCACCGGAGCAAAGCATTAACACTCGGTGAAAACATGTGATCCTCATATCTAAGCCTTTCCCTCCAGTTGTCCCAATTTCTGTCACTTTGGGGCCTTTGGTTCCGGACATAGACATGTGCATACAACTTGTAGATACAATCTAAGCAATAAGTATAGAGCTTAAATCTAAGATCATGCCACTCGGGCCCTAGTGACAAGCATTAAGCATAACAAGATTGCAGCAACAATAACTTCACAAACTTTATAGATAGACAATCATAACGTAACAATCCATCCGATCCCGACAAACACAACACCGATTACATCAGATGAATCTCAATCATGTAAGGCAGCTCATGAGATCATTGTATTGAAGTACATGGGGGAGAGAATACCAACTAGCTACAGCTAGAACCTGTAGTCCATGGGGGAACTACTCACGGAGCATGATGGAGACGATGGCGTTGATGGAGATGGCTTCCGGGGGCACTTCCCCGTCCCGGCAGGGTGCCGGAACAGAGACTTCTGTCCCCCAAATTGGAGTTTCGTGATGGTGGCGGCGCCCCTGGAGTCTTTCTGGAGTTTCGTCAATTGGTACTGCGTTTTTAGGTCGAAAGGGCTTAAATAGGCGAAGAGGCGGTGCAGGAGGGGCGACAGGGTGGCCCCACACCAGGCCGGCGCGGCCAGGGTGTGGCCCGCGCGGCCCACCTGTGTGGTGGCCCCCTGGCTCTCCCCCGACTCCCCTTCGGTGTTCTGGATGCTTCCGGGAAAAATAGGAAGTTTGGCGTTGATTTCGTCCAATTCCGAGAATATTGCCCGAACAGCCTTTTCGGAACCAAAAACAGCAGAAAACGAGAGCCGGCACCGTGGCATCTTGTTAATAGGTTAGTTCCGGAAAACGCATAAAAACATTATAAAGTGCAAGCAAAACATGTAAGTATTGTCATAAAACAAGCATGGAACGACAGAAATTATGGATACGTCGGGGACGTATCGGCATCCCCAAGCTTAGTTCTCGCTCGTCCCGAAGCGGGTAACAATAAAAAGAATAATTTCGTAGTGACATGCTACTTACATAACCTTGATCATACTATTACAAAGCATATGAAATGAATGAAGTGACTCAAGGCAATGATCTATAGTTGCTAACAAGTAGATAACATATAGCAAAACTTTTCATGAATAGTACTTTCAAGACAAGCATCAAAAGTCTTGCGCAAGAGTTAACTCATAAAGCAATAAGTTCAAAGTAAAGGCATCGAAACAACACAATGGAAGATTAAGTTTCAGCGGTTGCTTTCAACTTGTAACATGTATATCTCATGGATAGTTGTCAATGCAAAGCAATATAACAAGTGCAATAAGCAAGTATGTAAGAATCAATGCACAGTTCACACAAGTGTTTGCTTCTTGAGATGGAGAGAAATAGGTGAACTGACTCAACATAAAAGTAAAAGAAAGGTCCTTCAAAGAGGAAAGCATTGATTGCTATATTTGTGCTAGAGCTTTGGTTTTGAAAACATATAGAGAGCATAAAAGTAAAGTTTTGAGAGGTGTTTGTTGTTGTCAACGAATGGTAGTGGGCACTCTAACCCCCTTGCCAGACAAACCTTCAAAGAGCGGCTCCCATTTTATTTTATTTTTGGTTGGCACTCCTTCCAACCTTTCTTTCACAAACCATGGCTAACCGAATCCTCGGGTGCCTGCCAACAATCTCATACCATGAAGGAGTGCCTTTTTATTTTAGTTTTATTATGATGACACTCCTCCCAACCTTTGCTTACACAAGCCATGGCTAACTGAATCCTTCGGGTGCCGTCCAACAATCACATACCATGGAGGAGTGTCTATTTAGGTTAATTAATTTGGGACTGGGAATCCCATTGCCAGCTCTTTTTGCAAAATTATTGGATAAGCGGATGAAGCCACTAGTCCATTGGTGAAAGTTGCCCAACAAGATTGAAAGATAAACACCACATACTTCCTCATGAGCTATAAAACATTGACACAAATTGAGAAGCATTTTGAATTGTTTAAAGGTAGCACTCAAGCAATTTACTTTGGTATGGCAGGAAATACCACATAGTAGGTAGGTATGGTGGACACACATGGCATAGGTTTTGGCTCAAGGTTTTGGATGCACGAGAAGTATTCCCTCTCGATACAAGGCTTAGGCTAGCAAGGTTATTTGAAGCAAACACAAGTATGAACCGGTACAGCAAAACTTACATAAGAACATATTGCAAGCATTATAATACTCTACACTGTCTTCCTTGTTGCTCAAACACTTTTACCAGAAAATATCTAGACCTTAAGAGAGACCAATCATGCAAACCAATTTCAACAAGCTCTACAGTAGTTCTCCACTAATAGGTTTAAACTACATGAAAAAACTTAATCATGATCTACTTGAGAGCTCAAAACAATTGCCAAGTGTCAAATTATCCAAGACATATGAGGCATTTTCCTTTTCCAACCAAATAAGTATTGTAGCTTCCAACTTTTATCATTGAACATTAAAAGTAAAACGAAGAACAAGTGTTCATATGAAAAAGCGGAGCGTGTCCCTCTCCCACACAAGGATTTCTAGGATCCGATCTTATTCAAACAAAACAAAAATAAAAGCACACAGACGCTCCAAGTAAATGTTGGAGATATGCCCAAGAGGCAATAATAAATGGTTATTATATATCTTTGTGTTTATGATAATGTTTATATATCATGCTATAATTGTATTAACCGAAACATTAGTACATGTGTGATATGTAGACAAACAAAGAAGTCCCTAGTATGCCTCTTAACTAGCTTGTTGATTAATGGATGATTAGTTTCATAATCATGAACATTGGATGTTATTAATAACAAGGTTATGTCATTGTATGAATGATGTAATGGACACACCCAATTAAGCGTAGCATAAGATCTCGTCATTAAGTTATTTGCTATAAGCTTTCGATACATAGTTACCTAGTCCTTATGACCATGAGATCATGTAAATCACTTATACCAGGAAGGTACTTTGATTACATCAAACGCCACTGCGTAAATGGGTGGTTATAAAGGTGGGATTAAGTATCCGGAAAGTATGAGTTGAGGCATATGGATCAACGGTGGGATTTGTCCATCCCGATGACGGATAGATATACTCTGGGCCCTCTCGGTGGAGTGTCGTCTAATGTCTTGCAAGCATATGAATGAGTTCATAAGAGACCACATACCACGGTACGAGTAAAGAGTACTTGTCGGGAGACGAGGTTGAACAAGGTATAGAGTGATACCGAAGATCAAACCTCGGACAAGTAAAATATCGCGAGACAAAGGGAATTGGTAATGTTTGTGAATGGTTCATTCGATCACTAAAGTCATCGTTGAATATGTGGGAGCCATTATGGATCTCCGGATCCCGCTATTGGTTATTGGTCGGAGTGAGTACTCAACCATGTCCGCATAGTTCTCGAACCGTAGGGTGACACACTTAAAGTTGGATGTTGAAATGGTAGTTCTTGAATATGGAATGAAGTTGGAATATTTGTTCGGAGTCCCGGATGTGATCCCGGACATCACGAGGAGTTCCGGAATGGTCCGGAGAATAAGATTCATATATAGGATGTCATTTTATGTGAATAAAATGTCGCGGAAGGTTCTATGGAAGGTTCTAGAAGGTTCTAGAAAAGTCCGGAAGAAACCACCAAGGAAGGTGGAGTCCACAAGGGACTCCACCTCCATGGCCGGCCAGCCCTAGTGGGGGTGGAGTCCCAAGTGGACTCCACCATAGGGGGCCGGCCACCCCCCACATGGGAGGTGGGAATCCCACCTTTGGGTAGGAGTCCTAGTTGGGCTAGGTTTGCCCCCTCCTATGGAAGGTTTTGGTTTCGGGTCTTATTCGAAGACTTGGACACCAACACTTGGGATCCACCTATATAATGAGGGGCCAAGGGAGGGGGCCGGCCACCCCTAAGACCATAGCTTGGCCGCCCCCCTTGAGTGGCCGGCCACCCCCTCCCAAACCCTAGCTTTGCTCCTCTACTTCATATTGCCCGGTTTGCTTAGCGAAGCTCCGCCGAACTTCTACACCGCCACCGACACCACGCCGTCGTGCTGTCGGATTCAAGAGGAGCTATTACTTCCGCTGCCCGCTGGAACGGGGAGGTGGACGTCGTCTTCATCAACAACCGAACGTGTGACCGAGTACGGAGGTGCTGCCCGTTCGTGGCGCCGGAACCGATCGTGATCAAGATCTTCTACGCGCTTTTGCAAGCGGCAAGTGAACGTCTACCGCAGCAACAAGAGCCTCATCTTGTAGGCTTTGGAATCTCTTCAAGGGTGAGACTCGATACCCCCTCGTTGCTACCGTCTTCTAGATTGCATCTTGGCTTGGATTGCGTGTTCGCGGTAGGAAAATTTTTGTTTTCTATGCAACGTTATCCTACAAGTGGTATCGGAGCCGTGTCTATGCATAGATGGTTGCACGAGTAGAACACAATGGTTTGTGGGCGTTGATGCTCTTGTTATCTTTAGTTGAGTACTTTGCATCTTTATGGCATAGTGGGATGAAGCGGCTCGGACTAACTTTACATGACCGCGTTCATGAGACTTGTTCCTCGTTCGACATGCAACTTGTATTGCATAAGAGGCTTTGCGGGTGTCTGTCTCTCCTACTATAGTAAAGATTCAATTTACTCTTCTATTGACAACAATAGTATCAACGTTGTGGTTCATGTTCGTAGGTAGATTAGATCTATATCGAAAACCCTAAACCACGTAAAATATGCAAACCAAATTAGAGAGCGTCTAACTTGTTTTTGCAGGGTTTGGTGATGTGATATGGCCATAATATGATGATGAATATGTATGAGATGATCATTATTGTATTGTGGCAACCGGCAGGAGCCTTATGGTTGTCTTTAAATTTCATGTTGAGTAGTATTTCAAAGTAGTTGTAATAGTTGCTACATGAGGTGAACAACCATGAAGACGGCGTCATGGACCTTGACGCTACGCCGACGATGATGGAGATCATGCCCGACGATGATGGAGATCATGCCCGTTGATGATGGAGATCATGTCCGTGCTTTGGAGATGAAGATCGAAGGCACAAAGACTAAAGGGCCATATCATATCACATATGAATTGCATGTGATGTTAATCCTTTATGCATCTTATTTTGCTTAGATCGCGACGGTAGCATTATAAGGTGATCCCTCACATTAATATCAAGATAATAAAGTGTTCTTCCCTCGTATGCACCGTTGCATTGTTCGACGTTTTGAAGCATCTCGTGATGATCGGGTGTGATAAACTCGACATACAACGGGTGTAAGCCATGTTGCACACGCGGAATACTTGGGTTTGCTTGACGAGCCTAGCATGTACGTACATGGCCTCGGGACAACGGAAACCGAAAGGTTGAACACGAGTCATATGGATGATATGATCAACATGTTGATGTTCACCATTGAAGCTACATCATCTCACGTGATGATCGGTTTTGGTGTAGTGGATGTGGATCGTGTACCACTTAACAACTATGAGGGATGTTGTATTAAGTGGGAGTTCATTAGTAATTAGATTAAAACATGAACTAATTATCATAAACATAGTCCGAGTAGTATTTTGAATTAATTTTGTAGTATTGGCATCCGTTTACTACTATGCGCTAGTCTTATAGTTGAGATAGAAATACTGTTAAAATCTGACTAGAAACTTTACGGATTGGTACCGTATTGTTAATGAATCAAGAAATGATTAAGTCCTATTGCAAACTTTTAGTGAAACTCATTTTGTTGATTCAGAGAGCTATGGTTTCAATTAGTACCTAAAGTTATCTTGTCTCCGTGAAACTTGAAGTTCAAATCTGTTTGAAAAGTAAGGAGCTGAAAATTTAGTTTTCAGAAATAATCAAGGTATGAGATATATTTGATATCTAAGACCTTATTGCAAGATGATAGAATATAAATTTGGTGAGACTACATAAACTCATAAGTTTTATGGGAATGTACGAAGGTTGAAGACGCAAGGCGTCCCAATCCTCCAACTATTGGGGCACTAACAATATTCGCATATCCATGAAGTGATTGTCCTTAGTATGCACCGTTGCTAAGACTCGTCGTTTCGAAGCATCACGTGATGATCGGGTGTTATAGATTCTACGTGTGCTTCCAACGGGTGCAAGCCAGCTTTGCATATGCGAATACTAAGGTTTAAACTTTATGAGCCTAGCATGTACAGACATGGTCTCAGAAAGTTATCATGAATTGATGGATAAAATTATGAGTGAAATTGTTCATCGTATTACAAATTTACTAATAGTGAAATCTGAAACACTTGTCATATGATGATCAACTTCAAAGTAAGAACCTCAAGGTTATTGGTATTTGACCAACAAACCTAGAAGTTATTGATGTTGAAGTGTTTTTCTGAATAATGAGGAAAACTAAAAGAGAAACTGCAAAAGATATTTTGGCAAAAGAAAAGAAAAGACTAGAAAGTCTAGCTCAGGTGTATATAAATGATATACATGTTATGGTTGTATTCCTAGTTAAGTCACACAATGAAATTCTTGGGTATTAGTACCATATTGGTTGGTATGAAGTGTCATACAAAACAACGCAATACAAGAATACAATGGCCTAAGTGACTGACAAGGAATATGATAGGAATGCACGTCTGGAACAAAATAAAGTGTTATTATGTTCGTCGTTGGCATTCTATCTAGCCCTTAGAATTTATAATAAAGAACTTAATAATTGTTATTTTGCTCCGGTCAAATGAAAACAATGAGTTGTTCAAATTATGACATTACTCCATGTATGCTGGATAAGTTATTATAAATCTTAATGGTGAAACACACATACATAACACTGACGCTAAAAATGCCATAAGGTAAATGATTTGAATTCCACTTATTTGTGGAACCGCAATTTAGGTCATATTAGAAAGGATCGCATGAAGGAACTCCATGCAAATGGATTTTTGGAGTCATTCGATTTGTTGAATCATTTGGCACTTGCAAAATCTTTTCTAAAAGGTAATGACTGAAATACCGTTCATAGGCCGAAGAGTTGAATGGGCAACTAACTTAGTGAAAACATACATAATGATATATGTGGTTCACTGGGCATAGTTGTGTGCGGAAGATTCTTCTACTTCATGAAAACTTTCAAACAATGAATTGAGTATATATGTGGATATATTCAATAAGGAAAAGTTTGAAACATTTGAATATGATTCAAATAAATTTCAGCATGAAGTAGAAATCATCGTAATAGAAAAGTCAAATATCTATGATTGGATCATAGTGGAAATATTTGAATTACTAGTTTTAGCGAACATCTAAGAGAGTTATGAAATTGTTCTACAACTCACATTTCTTGGAGTATCATAGTGATGATGAAGTATCCGAGAGATGTATCCAAACCTAGTTGGGTCAATGATGAGATAAAATATTAATGCCATTATATTTTTGTGAATTATGCTTTGGAGACTACCGCTTTACACTGAATAGAGCATCATCATGATCCGTTGAAATGACATCATACGAGTTATGACATGGGTATAAACCCTAATAGTCTTTTCTTAAATTTTGGGATGCATAGCATAAGTAAATAAGTTTACAACCAAAATCGGATGAATGTCTTTGTTGGTTATCCCAGAGAATTGATTGAGAATTCTTCCCACAATGGAGACAAAGACAAAAGTGTTTGTCAATGTTTCTTATTTCCAAGAAATTGTTTCTAGCGAAGTTTTTGAGTGGGAGGACAATAGAACTTGATAAGGTTTATGAACTCTGAGCATAATGATCGAGTAGCGCAGCATCGGAATTGGTTCCGGAAGCGGCCACGACGATCATGGCTCCTATGACTACAAAGTGTTTTAGCCATGGAGATCGAAGTACATATTGAACCTTGTAGGTATGGTTTACTTTGTGATCAAATAAATGATTTGTGGACAAAGTATTGATTTTGAACAATGATAAATCAACTACAAAACAAAGAAGTTATGATGGGCCCTGACTCCATTAAAATGGCCATGCACCATGAAATCCAAGATAGATGAATACTTTATGAAAGTAAATGGATCTATGAAATTGATAGACTTGGATGAAATATCCTTGAAGAAAGTTTGACTTATCGAAAAATTGTTTACGACAAAGTTCAAAGAGTTGAATACGATAAGATTAGATCTTCCGTAGCAATGCTTATAGTCTATATGGATTATTCTAGTAATCACTACATATTTCTTTTATGAGATATGCTAGTAGGATGGCAAAATACACTACTTAACAGAAGTATGTATACAAGATACAACCAAGAGTTTTGCTGGTCCGTGGAATACTAGATAGGTATACAAACTTCAATTGAATGAAGTAAGTATTGCGGAGTTGGAATCTTCACCAGATGAAATAGTCAAAGATTTTTTGATTTCATCAGAGACGATGAAGAGGCTTGCATTTGCAAGAAATTAAGTGGGAGTGCTAAGACACATTTATAATACTTTATGTAGGTGACATATAGTTGGTTATAAATGATGTAATTATATACTTGATTAAAAAGGTTTCATTGAGAATTAACTTCAATGAAAGGATATGGACTGAAACAAATTTAGTGTCAAGATCTATGAAGATAGATTGAAACACATAAATAAGTTTAAGTCAAAGTACATATGATGGATATTGAAGTAGTTCAATATAGAAATATTAAGAAAATGTTCTTGTCATGTGAAGGTTTAACAAGATTTGAGTGTATCTGACACTCAATGAGTAAAAACACATGAGTGATTATAGATCACGGATAATATGTACACAATCAGATATCATGTGCTATAAAGTGTTATGAGCATATACCAGAATGATTCATATGATGATCATTGGACGACGATAAGAATATCCTTGAGTACTTTAGAAGAACTAAGGATATATATATATATTTGTATGAAGAAATGACAAACAAATCGCTGTAAGGTGTTACACCGATATTGGTTTTGTCACATATAAAATATAATTTCAATCTCAAATTAGACTAAGTGTTGTTTAAAAGGTAGCACAATGAGCTAGAAGTTGTCTATGCTAGATTTAGAAGAGTTCTAAATATTGTGACGGATTCTACAAAAGAAGGCAGAATATGTCATTATTTTGACAATGACAAAGGATGTTAAGTCAAGAGGTTCTTTGAGAACTTGGTGTAGTTCCGACAGAGTCAGAACTATGAAGCTATATTGTGTGTGACAATATTAGTGACATATTTCAGACAGCGGAATTAAGGTTCCACCAGAAGATCAAACATATTTAATGCCAACTCATTTGGAAATGAGTGATGCGTTGAGACGCAAATGAATTACAAAATACATACGTTTCGAGCGTGTCGGATCCGATGACTAAAAAGCTCTCCCGTGAGCAATACATGATAAAGCACCGGAAGGCCAAGGTGTTATATCTTTACAAATGTAAACTAGATTATTGACTCTAGTGCAAGTGGGAGACTGTTGGAGATATGCCCAAGAGGCAATAATAAATGGTTATTATATATCTTTGTGTTTATGATAATGTTTATATATCATGCTATAATTGTATTAACCGAAACATTAGTACATGTGTGATATGTAGACAAACAAAGAAGTCCCTAGTATGCCTCTTAACTAGCTTGTTGATTAATGGATGATTAGTTTCATAATCATGAACATTGGATGTTATTAATAACAAGGTTATGTCATTGTATGAATGATGTAATGGACACACCCAATTAAGCGTAGCATAAGATCTCGTCATTAAGTTATTTGCTATAAGCTTTCGATACATAGTTACCTAGTCCTTATGACCATGAGATCATGTAAATCACTTATACCAGGAAGGTACTTTGATTACATCAAACGCCACTGCGTAAATGGGTGGTTATAAAGGTGGGATTAAGTATCCGGAAAGTATGAGTTGAGGCATATGGATCAACAGTGGGATTTGTCCATCCCGATGACGGATAGATATACTCGGGCCCTCTCGGTGGAGTGTCGTCTAATGTCTTGCAAGCATATGAATGAGTTCATAAGAGACCACATACCACGGTACGAGTAAAGAGTACTTGTCGGGAGACGAGGTTGAACAAGGTATAGAGTGATACCGAAGATCAAACCTCGGACAAGTAAAATATCGCGAGACAAAGGGAATTGGTAATGTTTGTGAATGGTTCATTCGATCACTAAAGTCATCGTTGAATATGTGGGAGCCATTATGGATCTCCAGGATCCCGCTATTGGTTATTGGTCGGAGTGAGTACTCAACCATGTCCGCATAGTTCTCGAACCGTAGGGTGACACACTTAAAGTTGGATGTTGAAATGGTAGTTCTTGAATATGGAATGAAGTTGGAATATTTGTTCGGAGTCCCGGATGTGATCCCGGACATCACGAGGAGTTCCGGAATGGTCCGGAGAATAAGATTCATATATAGGATGTCATTTTATGTGAATAAAATGTCGCGGAAGGTTCTATGGAAGGTTCTAGAAGGTTCTAGAAAAGTCCGGAAGAAACCACCAAGGAAGGTGGAGTCCACAAGGGACTCCACCTCCATGGCCGGCCAGCCCTAGTGGGGGTGGAGTCCCAAGTGGACTCCACCATAGGGGGCCGGCCACCCCACATGGGAGGTGGGAATCCCACCTTTGGGTAGGAGTCCTAGTTGGGCTAGGTTTGCCCCCTCCTATGGAAGGTTTTGGTTTCGGGTCTTATTCGAAGACTTGGACACCAACACTTGGGATCCACCTATATAATGAGGGGCCAAGGGAGGGGGCCGGCCACCCCTAAGACCATAGCTTGGCCGCCCCCTTGAGTGGCCGGCCACCCCTCCCAAACCCTAGCTTTGCTCCTCTACTTCATATTGCCCGGTTTGCTTAGCGAAGCTCCGCCGAACTTCTACACCGCCACCGACACCACGCCGTCGTGCTGTCGGATTCAAGAGGAGCTATTACTTCCGCTGCCCGCCGGAACGGGGAGGTGGACGTCGTCTTCATCAACAACCGAACGTGTGACCGAGTACGGAGGTGCTGCCCGTTCGTGGCGCCGGAACCGATCGTGATCAAGATCTTCTACGCGCTTTTGCAAGCGGCAAGTGAACGTCTACCGCAGCAACAAGAGCCTCATCTTGTAGGCTTTGGAATCTCTTCAAGGGTGAGACTCGATACCCCCTCGTTGCTACCGTCTTCTAGATTGCATCTTGGCTTGGATTGCGTGTTCGCGGTAGGAAAATTTTTGTTTTCTATGCAACGTTATCCTACAGTAAAGCACATATGATGTGACCGAATAAAAATATAGTTTCAATAGAAGAAACCTGATAAGTTGATGAAGAGGGGATGCCTTGGGCATCCCCAAGCTTAGACGCTTGAGTCTTCTTGAAATATGCAGGGATGAACCACGGGGGCATCCCCAAGCTTAGACTTTTCACTCTTCTCGATCATATATCATCCTCCTCTCTTGACCCTTGAAAACTTCCTTCACACCAAACTTCTCATAAACTTCATTAGAGGGGTTAGTACTCAAAAAATTTGAATCCACCTTGGTCCTGTAGTGGCACATTGCAAGAACTCAATAAAACATTAGCTACAGCCCTCTACGTCTAGAAAACCTCGCTTAAAGTCCACAAGAGACAATGCAAAAACAGAGACAGAATCTGCCAAAACAGAACAGCCAGTAAAGACGAATTTTAAATAAATACTTCCGTTGCTCAAATCAGAAAACTCAAAACTAATGAAAGTTGCGTACATATCTGAGGAACACGCACGTAAATTGGCATATTTTTCTGAGTTACCTACAGAGAAAACATCCCAGATTCGTGACAGATAGAAATCTGTTTCTGCGCAGAAATCCAAATCTAGTATCAACCTTCGATTAGAGGCTTCACTTGGCACAACAATACACAAAACTAAGATAAGGAGAGGTTGCTACAGTAGTAAACAACTTCCAAGACATAAATATAAAACAAAGTACTGTAACAAAATAACACATGGGTTATCTCCGAAGAAGTTCTTTCTTTATAGCCATTAAGATGGGCTCAGCAGTTTTAATGATGCACTCCCAAGAAATAGTATTTGAAACAAAAGAGAGCATCAAAAAGCAAATTCAAAACACATTTAAGTCTCACATGCTTCCTATGCATAGGAATCTTGTACATAAACAAGTTCATGAAAAGCAAAGTAACAAGCATAGGAAGATAGAACAAGTGTAACTTCAAAATTTTAAGCACATAGAGAGGTGTATTAGTACCATGAAAATTTCTACCACCATATTTTCCTCTCTCATAATAATTTTCAGTAGCTTCATGAACAAACTCAACAATATAACTATCACATGCAGCATACTTTTCATGATTTCCAAACACATAATTTTTATCAATTTCAAGAATAGTGGAATTAAAACTTTCAAACTTACTTTTATTAATAATATAACAAGGTAGTTGATCAATCTCAATAGATATGGGACTCATAGAATAAGTCAAGAACTCTCCAATCCCATTTTCATTAGTAGTACAATTAATATTATCAAGTAACATAGGACCATCATCTAGAGCTTTATCATAGACATTTGCCAAACAAAATTCTTTAGTACCATGCATTTCGACATCAGGCACAAACAAAGCATTATCATAAGATTTATCAAAGTAGCATGGATTATCATAGATAACAGTAGCATAATCATTCTCACAAGTATTACTCATAGGTACTATTTCAAGAGAATCCACAGGAACATAACATTCAACCTCTTCCGAGTAAGCATGGAGGACAATCAAATAGTGTAAGATATAAAGAGTTACTCTCATTAGAAGGTTGACATGGGTAGCTAATCCATTCTTCCTCCTTTTGTTCGTCGCTCTCCTCTTCTTTTTCATCCAATGAGCTTTCAGGTTCATCAATTTCCTCATCTTTTTCATCCAATGAGCTTTCAGGTTCATCAATTTCTTCTTCCACCGGTTCCTGCAAATTGTGGGTGCATTCTTGTGCATTAATGTGTCTCTCTTTATAATCAAGGATATAAGGATTCCTACTGTAGCATTCTATGCAAGAATTAAGGATAGTAGAGACATAATCTTTAAGGTCCTTACAAACAACACAAGTTTCATAATTCTCAACCATGAAGGATTCTATCTCGGAGGCTCCCATAAATAAGACAAATTTTTCTACCTCTTCGAACCCATAATGAATATAGCAATTCCGATTATAGCTCTTAATAAAAAATTCCTCACCAAAGCCACATTGAAATTTAAGATGTTTAGTGTCCTGTTGAGAGCAACAGTTTATATCATGGAGTTTAAGCAAGATTTTAGCAATTGTATTCAGTTTTTCTATCATAGCACTCATTATTTTACCAGTTCTTGATTCTCTATAACAATTATAACATTCCATAAGCTCCAAGTAGGTTGTTGGTTCTCCCATAACAACAATTTTTAATTTTTTGGTTTTTCAAATTTTTATGGATTTTTGGGTATATGAGACAAATAAAACAAGACAAAAATAAACTAGACAAAAGTAAACTAAGCACAAATAAACTAGACAAAAGTAAACTAAGCAAAACAAAATAAAACAAAATAAAAACAAAGAGGGAGGTAGAGTGTACTCCCCAGGTGAACTTATGAGTAGAGCTATGCCTCCCCGGCAACGGCGCCAGAAAACAGTCTTGATAACCCACAAGTATAGGGGATCGCAACAGTCTTCGAGGGAAGTAAAACCCAAATTTATTGATTCGACACAAGGGGAGGTAAATAATACTTATAAGCCTTAACAACCGAGTTGTCAATTCAGCTGCACCTGGAAAAGCACTAGCAACAAGGGTGATGTGAAAGTAGCAGTGATATGAGAGCAGTAGTAACAGTAACACAGCAGCGATAATAGTAATATGAGAGCAATGGCACCGAGAAAATAGTTGATACTACTTCCAATGACATATAGAACGAGTATATGATGATGAAAGATGGACCGGGGTTCCCAGCTATCTACGATAGTGGCAACTCTCCAATAACAAGTGTTGGGTGAACAAATTACAGTCGGGCAATTGATAGGATTGAAATAGCATTAAGACAGAATATCAAGATCATTAATCATGTAGGCATGTTTTCCATATATAGTCATACGTGCTCGCAATGAGAAACTTGTACAACATCTTTTGTCCTACCAGCCGGAGGCAGCCGGGCCTCTAGGGAATCTACTTGGAAATTAAGGTACTCCTTTTAATAGAGCACCGGAGCAAAGCATTAACACTTGGTGAAAACATGTGATCCTCATATCTAAGTCTTTCCCTCCGGTTGTCCCAATTTCTGTCACTTTGGGGCCTTTGGTTCCGGACATAGACATGTGCATACAACTTGTAGATACAATCTAAGCAATAAGTATAGAGCTTAAATCTAAGATCATGCCACTCGGGCCCTAGTGACAAGCATTAAGCATAACAAGATTGCAGCAACAATAAATTCACAAACTTTATAGATAGACAATCATAACGTAACAATCCATCGGATCCCGACAAACACAACACCGATTACATCAGATGAATCTCAATCATGTAAGGCAGCTCATGAGATCATTGTATTGAAGTACATGGGGGAGAGAATACCAACTAGCTATAGCTAGAACCCGTAGTCCATGGGGGAACTCTCACGGAGCATGATGGAGACGATGGCGTTGATGGAGATGGCTTCCGGGGGCACTTCCCCGTCCCGGCAGGGTGCCGGAACAGAGACTTCGTCCCCCGGATTGGAGTTTCGCGATGGTGGCGGCGCCCCTGGAGTCTTTCTGGAGTTTCGTCAATTGGTACTGCGTTTTTAGGTTGAAAGGGCTTAAATAGGCGAAGAGGCGGCGCATGAGGGGCGACAGGGTGGCCCCACACCAGGCCGGCGCAGCCAGGGTGTGGCCCGCGCGGCCCACCTGTGTGGTGGCCCCTGGCTCTCCTCCGACTCCTCTTCGGTGTTCTGGATGCTTCCGGGAAAAATAGGAAGTTTGGCGTTGATTTCGTCCAATTCCGAGAATATTGCCCGAACAGCCTTTCTGGAACCAAAAACAGCAGAAAACGAGAAGCGGCACTGTGGCATCTTGTTAATAGGTTAGTTCCGGAAAACGCATAAAAACATTATAAAGTGCAAGCAAAACATGTAAGTATTGTCATAAAACAAGCATGGAACGACAGAAATTATGGATACGTCGGGGACGTATCAGCAGGCGATTGTCCTGCGCGGAGATCTTAGACCTCTCCCATCCAGAGAATCTTGTTCTTCTTCACGCGCTCACCGGTGCCAGGGGCACGGTTCTTGCAGAGCTTGGTGCATGGAGCCATGGTGGATGCATGGTGGAGCAAAAGAGGAGAAGCATATGATGAGTACACAAGGTGCTCGAGGAGGAAGAAGAACAGAGGAAGAGAAAATGTGCGGCACAACGAAGGGGGAAAAGTGAGGAGTAGGGTAAAATTTATAGGTGGAAGATGATGAAGCTCAACCATTGGATGAAAAGGAGAGGATCCTGAGCCTTACGCGTGCTCGTGTGGTAAATGGTCTTTACACTTTATTTTTACCAGGAGGAAGTTGTTGCGCGCGTGCCAAGAATATCGGAGGACGTGCGCGCCCCACTTGCACGACGTGGAGGACGTGCAGTAGTTTGGACCCACAAAACAGTGGTCTACCAGCAGTCGTGTCTTCCCAAGGTGGTCACACATGGCTCTCGTCAGCAACTACGTCATAGTATTGAAAAAACTCCGAGAGGTGAAGCAAACTATAGTTGAAAGAAAACTTCGAGAGTTGGAACAATATATAGTTGGGAGAAAAATTCGGGAGCCTATGTCCAGATGCAAGCACCTGTTCATATGCTCGGGGGCTACTCTTATCAGAAGTATTGCATATACTTATGATAAGATACCGTGATGATGGAAAAAATACAGAGGCGATTAATAACAGAAGTTGAGCCTACAACCAAGTGCAAACACTCGGTTGTAACCTCGAGGGCTACTCCCATCGGGAGCGCTGGTCGCGCACCCGATGAAATATAGAGAAGAAAAATAAGGCAAAATAATAAGTCAATATAGAGTTGCAGTCGACGAACATCTTTCGTACATCTTCGAGTTGCATGTAACTCGTCATGTACTCCCATCGGGAGGTCAAGATATCGTTTTATGATTCAACTCGTAAAAATAAAGAATTCCAGCAGCCGCACAAAGGCGCTCGACAATATATTCTCAGAGCGCGTTCGCCGCGGTAAAAACTCTGAATGCCATAACTCGAAAAAGAGTGCGAAGTTAAGACCCCAGGATCTATCCTGCGTGGCGTGACATCGCACCCGAATGCGCTCTCCCACTTTATCCGTATCAACAGATGAGAAGAAAAATCCTGACGAACGCGTTAGGTACTCGATAAAATAAAGTTGGGATTCGATTCATGATAAGTCCTTAAGCGGCGCGTGTCGAATTACGCCAGTATCCCGAGTTTAAGTCCAGGGACTTGAGCTTGAAGTAGTTTTATGCGGGTTTGCCACAAGAGCAATTAACTTGTACCTGATCCATCAGAAGAACCAGCCTCATTTACCGTTATCCATGTACAAAATAGACATCAAGTAAAGTATTCGTTATGATTCGAAAGTTTTACTGAGTAAACATGTGATTCAGCTTACGATGGAGATTTTACTCGACTCTACGATTCAAGCAAAATCTTGGGGGCTAATGACATAGGTATGCCTAGCAGGCATGCCGAATAAAGTAGCCTGGTTATATAAAGAAGACGTGAAGCCCACATGACCCAAATCTTTGGAGGCCGAGAAGCCCAGAGATATTCGGATAAGGAAAGTAGAGTTGTAGTAGGAATCTCGTACCAACATAGGAAAGGCCCAATGCGCCTCGGATAGTTTGTAACTTGTACGACACGAAAAGTCTCAGCTCCACCTCCTATATAAAGAGGAGCCGAGGGAGTAACGAGGGATCGAAATCTTTGCCACCAGAACCACCATAATCTTGAGTCGAGCACCTTTGTCAGCTGAACCTTCGAGATCTACTTGCTCTCTACTTCTTACGAAACCCTAAGTCTACAATCTGTAAGCATTGACGAGTTAGTCCCTCGTCACCTTGATCTTCAAGGTCTCCACAATCTCTCCTCATTCAGATGTAATCATGGCCAATACATTCTCGCCAATCTTAAACTGCACATCATGATAACTATCACAATCATGTTGTTGTAAATAAACGCGCATAAGCATTGAGGCTTTAATGAATCCTGCAAGGTGATCAATACTAAATTTCTTTCAAAATCTCTTGAAAACTTAAGTTATAGCTTGTTGAATTGATCACTGTGCATAGAAAGAAATACAAGCTAGTGTCGGTCGTTCTACATGTGACTTTCTCATGATGCAAACATAATAAGGCATAGCTAGTTTCTGCGTAGCTTCAACATAATTTTTAAAAAGACTAGCCTGGTCAGCAACCAACTTAACATAATTAGCAAAAATGCATAGGTCGCATCACTTGGCTATTTTGGGGGATGGTGATTGGTTGCCTTCGTGTATGCACAAATGGGCATGACGATGCAAGGTCGCATGTTTGGTTGCGTGTAGTCTATGATTGTGACCACGTCTTCTCTTTAGTGATGACATTAACATAGTACACCACCACCACACATCGAATAGGAATGAAATCAACTAGCAAATCATCATTCATCATGACAACGAGTAATTAAATCAAACCCTATATACTAAGAATTGCAGTTTATCCGTAACTAACTACAAAGCAAGTAACAATTTATCATTACAGACTAGGGGATAGTTCATCAACGGAGATCAAGGAGGGACGTCAACCTTCTTATTCCTCTTTCTTCATATTGTTATGTTCTTATTCTCAGTCGTGGACTTCTGAGCCCACTCAGTTCATCTTATTCTTCCAAGATTTGATGTTGTTGTGCTCGACACCATGGCCAACATCATTAAGAGTAACATTTTCCTCATCTAGGAAATGGTCATTCAGACCTCACCCTTAGATCTAGTTGTGAATGATGCAACATACCAAAACAAGCTTAACTTGAGTGGGGAAGTGTGTAATGGTTTCTGGTCAAGAATTTTAAAACTGTTTTTAGTGCAACAAATGCCCTCTTGATGCTGACTCCAAATCCAGAGTGTCCGAGATTGAATAACTCATCTGCATTCCTGTTGCGGTTAGAAACCCACCGGCGGGCAGCGACTGGCAACACCGTAGAGCCGGGAACAACTAGGGCTGCGGCTGGCCCCAGTCCCTCAGAGCGACGGCCCGCAAAGCCTTCTGGTCACACGTCCGATGCTATCGCAAGGGCGTGCCACCTGACCTATACCTGGTCAGGAAGGTGTTGGATGATGCCTCGCTTAGTTCCTGCATGGCATACACGTAAACATTAAATACGAGCCTCGATCGGCTCTCAGGTTGTCTGTGAATCGGCTCAAAGAGCCGATCCACCCATGATTCATACAAGGTGTACGAATATATGGTGGTCCTGCTTGATCAAGATAAAGCTAAAGCGATCTACAACGATTTAGGGTTTTCACCGCATAATCGGATCATCCTACTCACGATTGGGCCTCGCGCTCGCGTACGTTGATCGTAAGCCGATCCTAGACAGGGCCTAAAAACCAACACGAGGTTGATCCCGGAACATCCTGTCTAGGGCTAGCAAACTTCACCCTACACGCCGCTGGATCCTCCAACCCTTTGTAAGGCCTAACTATTGCGGATATTAAACTAATCCTTGAAGAACAAGGAGCAACCGTAACGGATCGGATCTACTAAACGATGATCAAGCGGGGTGCCGCCCCTACACCTGAGATAGGTGTAAGGGCGGCTAGATGCATAAGGGTTGCACTACGACAGCATATGATACGAAGAACAATGCTAACCCTAACACATCTAAGATAACTACGTTGCTCGCCATCAAAAAGGCTTCAGCACGAGCAACGCATGAACAACGTAATAAGCTTGTGCTGCCTAGATCGCAAGATGCGATCTAGGCAGCATGGTGCTTACCAGGAGAAACCCTCGAGACGAAGGAGTTGGCGATGCGCCGAGATTTGTTTGTGTTGAACGTTGGTTGTTGTTTATTCCATAAACCCTAGATACATATTTATAGTCCAAGGGACTTTCTAATTCAGGTGTGCACCTAACCGTGCACGGGTCAAACTCCAACTCCTAACCGACACGTAATCTAATATGTTACAGATACAAGGGCAAACTAGCCCAAACTTTGCATGTAAGGCCGATTTACGTATTCCTTCTGTATATAATCTTTAAGCTCATCTTGATCGCGGCCCACCTCTGACCTGGTCAAATTCTTGTGATAACTAATCCTCATGGTCAGAAACCCATCGGCGGGCAGCGACTGGCAACACCGTAGAGCCGGGAACAACTAGGGCTGCGGCTGGCCCCAGTCCCTCAGAGCGACGGCCCGCAAAGCCTTCTGGTCACACGTCCGATGCTATCGCAAGGGCGTGCCACCTGACCTATACCTGGTCGGGAAGGTGTTGGATGATGCCTCGCTTAGTTCCTCGCATGGCATACACGTAAACGTTAAATACGAGCCTCGATCGGCTCTCAGGTTGTCCTGTGAATCGGCTCAAAGAGCCGATCCACCCATGATTCATACAAGGTGTACGAATATATGGTGGTCCTGCTTGATCAAGATAAAGCTAAAGCGATCTACAACGATTTAGGGTTTTCACCGCATAATCGGATCATCCTACTCACGATTGGGCCTCGCGCTCGCGTACGGTGATCGTAAGCCGATCCTAGACAGGGCCTAAAAACCAACACGAGGTTGATCCCCGGAACATCCTGTCTAGGGCTAGCAAACTTCACCCTACACGCCGCTGGATCCTCCAACCCTTTGTAAGGCCTAACTATTGCGGATATTAAACTAATCCTTGAAGAACAAGGAGCAACCGTAACGGATCGGATCTACTAAACGATGATCAAGCGGGTGCCGCCCCTACACCTGAGATAGGTGTAAGGGCGGCTAGATGCATAAGGGTTGCACTACGACAGCATATGATACGAAGAACAATGCTAACCCTAACACATCTAAGATAACTACGTTGCTCGCCATCAAAAAGGCTTCAGCACGAGCAACGCATGAACAACGTAATAAGCTTGTGCTGCCTAGATCGCAAGATGCGATCTAGGCAGCATGGTGCTTACCGGGAGAAACCCTCGAGACGAAGGAGTTGGCGATGCGCCGAGATTTGTTTGTGTTGAACGTTGGTTGTTGTTTATTCCATAAACCCTAGATACATATTTATAGTCCAAGGGACTTTCTAATTCAGGTGTGCACCTAACCGTGCACGGGTCAAACTCCAACTCCTAACCGACACGTAATCTAATATGTTACAGATACAAGGGCAAACTAGCCCAAACTTTGCATGTAAGGCCGATTTACGTATTCCTTCCGTATATAATCTTTAAGCTCATCTTGATCGCGGCCCACCTCTGACATGGTCAAATTCTGGTGATAACACATGCCCCCCTGGTTTTGGAAATGACATTTCCAAAATCATTACGCTTTTCTTTCGTCAGGTCATGTCGTGGCAGAGCAGAGCTGCCGCAGAATCTTCCATCATTTCGCCTAGTCTCCTGGGCTTCTCTGCACGAATTGATAATTTCGGCATCACGTCCTCGAGAACCGCCACGGCATCAAATCTCTACTACACCCCCTTTATTTATCTATGCCGAACGGTTCGCCACTTCATCCCTCTGCTCCAAACTAGCCTTCAGCCAAAAAACCCTCTCCTTTCATGGGCATGTCGTCCTCTTCCTCCTCTTCCGTTTCCCTCCAATCCTCCTCCTCAAACGAGTCGATTCCAGAACCCAACCAGATGGAGGCGTACAACCGGCGCGCTCCCAAGCATTGGGACAAGCGGGAGTGGGACTTCGATTTCGTGCCAGAGGGCGAGGAACTCGTCTGGTCAGATGGGGCTATGCCCTTAACTGACGGGGAGGATGACCTCCGATTCCTGATCGACGGAGCACTGGAGGCGGAGAGCGACGACGACGACCCTCCCTTCCGGGGTAAATTTACCTCCGTCACCAAAGAAAAAGAGGATGACAAAGACGAAGACATCTCCTCCGACATGAAGAAGGAACAGGAGGACGACACCTCCTCCGACGAACCGCCGCCAAAGCGCATCCGTGGGTGGGCTTGGTCAGATGAGGATGATGACGATGACGAGGAAGAAGCCTCCGCTGAAGGTTACAGTAGCAGCAACGAGGAACTCGCCGACAGCAGCAATGACGATGGCTACCTCAGTGACGGCGAGGACAGCAACAGCCCTTAGAGTAGGGATCTACTAGCATAGGATTAGCTTTAGTAATCTGTTCCTTTTGTCGAACAATCAGCTCTTCTTTGTAAGAAATCTTATTATCAATGAAAAAACTTCCTTCGATTTTTGCCGATGTCCTTCATGCTGATTTAGCCGTTTGTTAGCCTAACCAATGCTCAATGTCCGGTGGCAACGCATTAGCTTCTCTCAATGATCCGCGAGACAGGCCAATTCAGTCATCCCTCCAAGTTAAACAGCTCCGCCGATGATGATAGCACTTGGTACAGCTATTCGCAGCAGGCTGGTGATTTGTTCTTTTAGGACAAACTGCCCCCCGAGTTTCCTCAGTCCATTGAGGAGTTCTTCCATTAGAGTCTCTCTTCGTGGCCCACTTCCTGCTCCATTGACCCTCTGATTATAACAGTTATACCTCTTGAGTCGATGGCCATGCATCGGCTTTATATCCTTAAGTCGATGTCTGCTGCATCGGCTATGCCTAAAAAAAATTTGAATTTTTTTACGGCCGACTTATGTATCGGCCCCCATACTTCAATACCCATCATCAAAGGATATCTTAGGCTGCTGGGCATTTGTAAGACGTTTTCCTCGTGCTTTATCCACCTGGGTGCCCCCCCGAGCCGATTCTTTCAAGGGATTTGATGGTATCGGCTCTGTTGGATCAAATGTTGAACCCAGGCAGAATGGATGGTGAGGATAATTTTGGCCGATTGCTGGAATTGGCCTCCACGTTGCTTGTTCGATGAAGGTTTTGTAATATTCCTCCACAAATTTTTGGGGCCGATCACAAGGATCAGCCTCGCCACGTTTGCTCATTGATTTGCTCCAGCTACATGGTTAGGCCAGTGGACACGACCAGCCTAACTTCATCCTCTGTCATGTCGATGCGCTCGCCGTCGTCCACCTTGAGTGCATCGTTTAATCCTCGAGCAGTAAACTCCGTTGGGAGGATGAACACCATGTTTGTGCCAGCCGATGTTTCATCATCGGCTCTCCTTTGCTTGGGGCGCCACTCTTTTCTTTGTGGCCGACCTTCTTCGTCCAGGGTTCGCTGAATTTTGGCGGCCAGATCAGGCCGTGCCTTCCTCAACGTGTGCAGGTATAATCTTTCAGCTTCTTCCAACCCTCGTAGACGCTGAACCCTTCGCTTCTGGGAACGGCTGAGCCCATCAGGGAACCATATTGGCCGATGATACTTGTCTTCTTCATCATCGTCCTCTAGTTTGCGTCGTTGAGATTTGTTATCACCAGAATTTGACCAAGTCAGAGGTGGGCCGCGATCAAAATGGGTTTGAAGAATATATATGGAAGAAATACGTGAATCGGCCTTGTGTACCAAGTTTGGGCTAATTGCCCGTGTATCTGTACTATAGTAGGATACGTGTCCGTTAGGAGTTAGAGTTTTACCCGTGCACGATTAGGTGCACGCTTGAGTTAGAAAGTCCCCTGGACTATAAATATGTATCTAGGGTTTATGGAATAAACAACAACCAACGTTCAACACAAACAAATCTCGGCACATCGCCAACTCCTTCGTCTCGAGGGTTTCTCCTGGTAAGCACCATGCTGCCTAGATCGCATCTTGCGATCTAGGCAGCCACTGTACTACGCTGTTCATGCGTTGCTCGTCTTGAAGCCTTTTTGATGGCGAGCAATGTAGTTATCTTAGATGTGTTAGGGTTAGCATTGTTCTTCGTATCATATGCTGTCGTAGTGCAACCCTTATGCATCTAGCCGCCCTTACACCTATCTCGGGTGTAGGGGCGGCACCCGCTTGATCATCGTTTAGTAGATCCGATCCGTTACGGTTGCTCCTTGTTCTTCAAGGATTAGTTTAATATCCGCAATAGTTAGGCCTTACAAAGGGTTGGAGGATCCAGCGGCGTGTAGGGTGAAGTTTGCTATCCCTAGACAGGATGTTCCGGGGATCAACCTCGTGTTGGTTTTAGGCCCTGTCTAGGATCGGCTTACGATCACCGTACGCGAGCGCGAGGCCCAATCGTGAGTAGGATGCTCCGATTATGCGGTGAAAACCCTAAATCGTTGTAGATCGCTTTAGCTTTATCTTGATCAAGCGAGGACCACCATATATTCGTACACCTTGTATGAATCATGGGTGGATCGGCTCTTTGAGCCGATTCACGGGACAACTCGAGAGCCGATCGAGGCTCGTATTTAACGTTTACGTGTATGCCATGCAGGAACTAAGCGAGGCATCATCCAACACCTTCCGACCAGGTATAGGTCAGGTGGCACGCCCTTGCGATAGCATCGGACGTGTGACCGGAAGGCTTTGCGGGCCGTCGCTCCGAGGGACCGGGGCCAGCCGCAGCCCTAGTTGTTCCCGGCTCTACGGTGTTGCCGGTCGCTGCCCGCCGGTGGGTTTCTGACCGCAACACATTCTGGCACGCCCGGTGGGACAATCTTCGACATCCACCGCATCGCCATCTACATCCGAGATGGCGGAAAGCACTCCGGTCAAGTACGAGGATCTGACTGACGAGCTCAAGAAGAAGCATGACGAGATCAAGGCAGTCCTCGAAGCCGAACTCATCGGCTCTTTCCACAGAACCCACTCCCATGGCGTCAGGTGGAAGGGGTTCTCACCTGAAGGCGCGCTCGATGGAGTGGACCTGTCCGCCCCGTCAGGAGAACGCACCAAGTCGCCGCGTCGGGAGGTCAACTTCATGGTGGCTCATTCGCTGCACCGCCACTCTGAGAGCCTGGTGAACACTTCTGAGCGTGTCGCTCTGCGCGTGATCCAGGAAATCATGAGCCATCAGTACCCTCTGTCAGGACCAGCTCTCGGGACCCATCAAGGAGAGGTGCCGCTCCAGTCCCGTCCACCGTTGCCATGCGCATTGGCAGCACCGGAAGTGCCGAGTTCACCGGCATACGCCATTAACATGGTGGAGTACACTTACCATGGAGGGTGCCAGCCAGATTTCCCATGCAATATCAATATGGTGGGACCTGGGCACCACTCTGGTAAGGATGGAGGTGAGGGCAGCTGCTCTCATAGCAAAGACACAGAGGAAGCCGCTCCACGCGATCGGCTCCGCCACGACGGCAAGCGCTACGTCACAGAGGGAGAAGTGAAGAACATAAGATATCAGCGACCTCTCTCTGATCACCTCCTCAACAAGTATGTGAGTCAGTATGACCAACGCCGACGGTACAACAACGATGATGAAAAAGATCGTCTGGCTAGGGACGATAGGAGACGTCGTCGGCATGATCACGACGAGGAGCGATATGAGCGCCACGCCAAGGAAAGGTCCAGGGAACAAGACGACGAGGATAGGCACTGGGACTGCCCCTTCTTCAGACACTGCTGGGATTCAGGAATGAGCCGATTGCCTACAATCGGCAACTGCCCGGAATGCAAACAGAAGAAGAAGGATGCAGCTAACGTGTCTGTGTTCAAATGCCTAGGGCCTCTCCCTCCTCGGAACAAGCATGCTGAGTCCGCTCGGGTGGAAGATCTCGAGGAACTAGAGGACGATGATGAAGAAGACAAGTATCATTGGCCAAGATGGTGCCCTGATGGGCTCAGCCGTTCCCAGAAGCGAAGGGTTCAGCGTCTACGTGGGTTGGAAGAAGCTGAAAGATTATACCTGCACACGTTGAGGAAGGCACGGCCTGATCTGGCCGCCAAAATTCAGCGAACCCTGGACGAAGAAGGTCGGCCACAAAGAAAAGAGTGGCGCCCCAAGCAAAGGAAAGCCGATGATGAGACATCGGTTGGCACAAACATGGTCTTCATCCTTCCAACGGAGTTTAGCGCTCCAAGATTATACGAAGCACTCCGTAGCACAAGCCGGATCGCGGCCCACGGCCGGTCATCTTTGAGAAGCCACGAGAAAGAAGTTACGAGCATCCGAAGGCCACTGTACTTGCGAGGATACATCAATGGGCAGCCTGTTAACAAGATGTTGGTGGACACCGGAGCGGCAGTCAACATTATGCCATACTCCATGCTACGTCGGTTGGGACGCTCTAGCTCAGATCTGATCAAGACCAATGTGACACTGAGTGATTTCAACAACCAAGCATCTGACGCACAAGGTGTTCTGAACGTGGATCTGACCGTAGGAAGGAAAACTATCCCTACGACGTTCTTTATTGTCGACAGCAAGAGCACCTATGCTGTCTTGCTAGGGAGAGATTGGATCCACGCCAACCGTTGCATTCCATCCACGATGCACCAATGCCTAATACGGTGGGATGGAGATGAAGTAGAAGTCGTCCACGCAGATGATTCAGCCGAGATTTCAACGGCTGGCATGGACGTTTGGGAGACATCAGGCCAAGAGCCACTCTCAGGCATCAATTTGGACGACTGCGAGCGCATCGACGTGACAAGAAACGGGGTTAGGCTGGTTTTATCCACCGGCCTGACCGTGTAACAAAAGCGAACATCGATGGACGAACGTGGCGATGCCGATCCAGGTGATCGGCCCCAAGGATCTATGGAGGAACATTACAGAACCTTCATCAAGCAAGCAACGTGGAGGCCGATTCCAGCAATCGGCCAAAATTATCCTCACCTTCCATTCTGCCTGGGTTCAACGCCAATCTAATGGGAGGTGGGGTTACATCGGCTAATGAGCTAGAAGAAGTCCACACTGGTCCTAATCAAGCCGATGTTCACACATAGCACCCTGGCTAACCACAGAGCCGATTTCAGCAGTCCCCTGACAGAATCGGCTCGGAGGGGGCACCTAATCGGATGGACATGCGCATTAAAATTTTGGTTAGTCACAGAAGCCGATTTCAGCAGTTACCTGACAGAATCGGCTCGGGGGGCACCTAATCAGATGAGCATGTTCGATACATGTGCAGTGAGATATTGGGGGCCGATAGAAAAATCGGCCCGTAAAAAAAATATATATATATATACTGCGCATGATATGTAAGGGACAAAGCCGATGCACGGCCATCGACTCTAGCACAAATTTTATGGGATCTACCAGCAGCATGTGCAAAACACAAGGACCTACAGCTCTGTGTCAGAGGAGTTCTACTTCTGAGCCGTTGTGTGATCATCTGCAGCATCGGAGGGGTGATCGGCTCTGGCTGGCTCTACATGATAGTCCTCTCAGACATGATCTAGCCCAGGTCCATTTGTCTGAATGGCGTGCCCTCGTCTCTGTTTCGCCTTGACTGAGACTCGGGGGGCAGCTGGCCTGGTGGATGCTCTATTTTTGGAAGCCGATGGGGTGGCCATCGGCTAGTCCTGCGCCGCGATTTTCGTCAAGGGTGGTGATCCGGCGGAACTCAAATTCATTGTTCGAAAGGTGTTCGAAAGGATGAAGGATAGTTCATGAAGGCTTGATGCGCTGACATCGGCTTATTGAGTTTTGACCAAGATTCCAGTCAACCCGTGGTCGAAGAGATGAGGGGCAGATTATGAGAGACCGATGCGTTGCCATCGGCTCATGGAGAATCGGTTTAAAAGAAATCGGCAAAATCGAATTGGGGAAGCTTCTTCATTAATAAACAGGATTTCTTACAAAGGAAGAGCCGATTGCTCAAAGAAGGAAGAACAAAAGAAGGGTCTATTGACCAATCTACTACTGCTAGGCCTACACTAGTAGATCCTAATCTACGGGCCATCGCTGCCCTCGTCGTCATCCTCGGAACTCTCATCGGCACTGCTGCCGATGGGATCCTCGTCACTACTCCCGTAGCCCTCTACGGGAGCTTCATCCCCGTCTTCATCGTCGCTGTTGTCGTCGTCCCACCACATGCGGAGGCGTTTCGCCGGCGGGTAGCCTTCGAGGGAGTCGTCGTCGTCTTCCTCTTCCTCTTCTTCAGAGGTGGGGCAGCCGTCCCAGGGGAACCGGTCGTCCTCGCTTTCCGACTCCAGTTCCCCGTCGGCGAGGAACTGGAGATCTTCATCCCCACTGGTCAAGGACTTGTCGTCCTCGGACCAGATGGAGGAGGCGTGGTCTTCCTGGTCCCATTCTTCTGGTGCGCGAATGTCCGGCGGCGTCTCGCGGGAGGAGGAGGACCCATTGGAAAGGCCGGAGGAGGATGAGGAGGAAGAAGACATGGTGGCGCAGGAGGGTTTTTTGGGTGCTAATGCGAAGGGGATGAAGAAACAAACTGTGTAGAACGGTTAAATAAAGGGGATATTGGGGAGATTCAATGCCGCAGCGAGTCTCGAGGAAGTGGTGCCCAGCGAGAAAAATTTCGCGAGGCCACGTGGAGAAGTGGAAGGGGCAAGGCATCATGATGAAGGATTCTGCGGCGGTTTCTGCTCTGCCATGACATGACCCGACGAAAGAAAGCATAATGATTTTGGAAATGTCATTTCCAAAACCAGGGGGGCATGTGTTATAACCAGAATTTGACCAAGTCAGAGGTGGGCCGCGATCAAAATGGGTTTGAAGAATATACATGGAAGAAATACGTGAATCGGCCTTGTGTACCAAGTTTGGGCTAATTGCCCGTGTATCTGTACTATAGTAGGATACGTGTCCGTTAGGAGTTAGAGTTTTACCCGTGGACGGTTAGGTGCACGCTTGAGTTAGAAAGTCCCCTGGACTATAAATATGTATCTAGGGTTTATGGAATAAACAACAACCAACGTTCAACACAAACAAATCTTGGCGCATCGCCAACTCCTTCGTCTCGAGGGTTTCTCCTGGTAAGCACCATGCTGCCTAGATCGCATCTTGCGATCTAGGCAGCACAAGCTTATTACGTTGTTCATGCGTTGCTCGTGCTGAAGCCTTTTTGATGGCGAGCAATGTAGTTATCTTAGATGTGTTAGGGTTAGCATTGTTCTTCGTATCATATGCTATCGTAGTGCAACCCTTATGCATCTAGCCGCCCTTACACCTATCTCGGGTGTAGGGGCGGCACCCGCTTGATCATCGTTTAGTAGATCCGATCCGTTACGGTTGCTCCTTGTTCTTCAAGGATTAGTTTAATATCCGCAATAGTTAGGCCTTACAAAGGGTTGGAGGATCCAGCGGCGTGTAGGGTGAAGTTTGCTAGCCCTAGACAGGATGTTCCGGGAATCAACCTCGTGTTGGTTTTTAGGCCCTATCTAGGATCGGCTTACGATCACCGTACGCGAGCGCGAGGCCCAATCGTGAGAAGGATGATCCGATTATGCGGTGAAAACCCTAAATCGTTGTAGATCGCTTTAGCTTTATCTTGATCAAGCAGGACCACCATATATTCGTACACCTTGTATGAATCATGGGTGGATCGGCTCTTTGAGCCGATTCACGGGACAACCCGAGAGCCGATCGAGGCTCGTATTTAACGTTTACGTGTATGCCATGCGGGAACTAAGCGAGGCATCATCCAACACCTTCCTGACCAGGTATAGGTCAGGTGGCACGCCCTTGCGATAGCATCGGACGTGTGACCAGAAGGCTTTGCGGGCCGTCGCTCTGAGGGACTGGGGCCAGCCGCAGCCCTAGTTGTTCCCGGCTCTACGGTGTTGCCAGTCGCTGCCCGCCGGTAGGTTTCTGACCGCAACCCATGGTATAAATCTGGCTGGCACTCTCCATGGTAAGTGTACTCCACCATGTTAATGGCGGGGAAGGGGTGTGTGTCAACCTTCATGGCGTACTGGTTGAAAATTAATCGCCCTTTCTCTATCGCCATTTGGATCTGCTGACGTCACACCCTGCAGTCGTTAGTGGTGTGGGTGAACGTGTTATGCCACTTGCAGTATGGCTTTCCGTTCAGCTCCTGCACCGTAGGGATCTTGTGGCCTTCGGGTACCTTTATATGCTTCTCCGTGAGTAAGAGATCGAAAATCTGCTCAGTTTTGATCACGTCGAAGTCAAACCCTTTTGGAGGGCCTTGTGGCTTAACCCATTTGCAGGACACGGGACCTGCCGCTCGAGTCCATTCAGCCACTGCTACCTCTCGATCTCCCGCAGCTCCTTCATCCTCATCGTGATCCACCAGGGCCACTGCACGCTTGAATTTGTCCTGGTAAACATCTGGGTGGCTCTGTTCATATGCTGACAGCTTCTGCACCATGTGCGCCAATGAAGGGTAGTCTGCTTGGGAGGCCACGTCCTTGATCGATGATGAGAGACCCACCACCGCCAACTCGACTGCTTCTTTTTCACTAACGTGAACCGAATAGCATCGGTTCCTCACGGTCCTGAAGCGCTGGATGTATTCTGACACTGTTTCCCCGCGCTTCTGTCGTACTTGTGCTAGATCGGCAATGCCAGCCTCGGAAGCTCGTGAGTGATACTGCTCATGGAATTGCTCCTCCAATTGCTTCCAAGTCCGGATTGAGTTCGGTGGCAGCGACGTGTACCACCCGAAAGCCGATCCTGTGAGGGACTGTGCGAAGAACCTCACACGCAGCTCGTCTGATGCTGAGATCGTGCCCAGCTGTGCCAAATATCGGCTCACATGCTCGATGGAGCTGGAACCATCCGATCCACTAAACTTTGTGAAGTCCGGGAGCCGATATTTGGGTGGTAGCGGGATCAATTCGTACTCGTTGGGGTACGGCTTGGTGTAGCCGAACGTCTTCCTTTTCGGCATCATGCCAAACTGATCTTTCAGAATTGTACAAATCTGATCCGCGGTGATGGCTGAAGGTGTCGAACCCTAAAGATTCGCCGGGGTGGCATACTTAGCCAGCCATGCTTGCTTTTCCGGTTCTGAGCCAACTGCAGGAGCTGGGCTCTGGAGGTTTGTCGGAGTGGCGTACTTAGCTAACCATGTTTGCTTCTCAAGATCCGCTCCCGACGTTCCTCCCGCTGTTCCAGAGGCCCCTGCTGTTGCAGCCTGGTTCGAGAGTGCCCAGGTACTGCCGTCTGGTACGTATGCGCACGCGTATCCGTGCGGGATCTCCTTGGGCGCCTCAGGTAGGAATTGGTAGTCACTAAGGATCATCACCAATCTTGTAGACGACGTATGCCGATGAGTTCGGCACTTCTGGTGCCGCCCATGCGAACGGCAGCAGCGGATGGGACTGGAGTTGCATCTCTCCTTTGTAAGTCCCCAGAGCTGGTCCCGACGGAGAAAACCGATGGCTCATGATTTCCTAGATCACGCACAGAGCGACACGCTCCAAAGTGTTCACCAGGCTCTCAGAGTGGCGGTGCAGCGAATGAGCCACCATGTAGTTGATCTCCTGACGCAGCGACCTGGTGCGTTCTTCCGACGGGGCGGACAGGTCCACTCCATCGAGTGCGCCTTCAGGTGAGAACCCCTTCCACCTGACGCCGTGGGAGCGGGTTCTGTGGAAAGAGCCGATGAGTTCGGCTTCGAGGACTGCCTTGATCTCGTCATGCTTCTTCTTGAGCTCGTCAGTCAGATCCTCGTACTTGAGTTCTAGCTCATTAGCTAGAGCGTCCCAACCGACGTAGCATGGAGTATGGCATAATGTTGACTGCCGCTCCGGTGTCCACCAACATCTTGTTAACAGGCTGCCCATTGATGTATCCTCGCAAGTACAGGGCCTTCAGATGCCTGTAACTTCTTTCTCGTGGCTTCTCAAAGATGACCGGCCGTGGGCCGCAATCCAGTTGTGCTACAGGTGCTTCGTATAATCTTGGAGCGCTAACCTCCGTTGGAAGGATGAAGACCATGTTTGTGCCAGCCGATGTCTCATCATCGGCTTTCCTTTGCTTGGGGCGCCACTCTTTTCTTTGTGGCCGACCTTCTTCGTCCAGGGTTCGCTGAATTTTGGCGGCCGGATCGGCCGTGCCTTCCTCAACGTGTGCAGGTATAATCTTTCAGCTTCTTCCAACCCACGTAGACGCTGAACCCTTCGCTTCTGGGAACGGCTGAGCCCATCAGGGCACCATCTTGGCCGATGATACTTGTCTTCTTTATCATCGTCCTCTAGTTCCTCGAGATCTTCCACCCGAGCGGACTCAGCATGCTTGTTCCGAGGAGGGAGAGGCCCTAGGCATTTGAACACAGACAAGTTAGCTGCATCCTTCTTCTTCTGTTTGCATTCCGGGCAGTTGCCGATTGTAGGCAATCGGCTCATTCCTGAATCCCAGCAGTGTCTGAAGAAGGGGCAGTCCCAGTGCCTATCCTCGTCGTCTTGTTCCCTGGACCTTTCCTTGGCGTGGCGCTCATATCGCTCCTCGTCGTGATCATGCCGACGACGTCTCCTGTCGTCCCTAGCCAGACGATCTTTTTCATCATCG
The DNA here is from genome assembly GCF_022539505.1 of Lolium rigidum. Taxonomy (NCBI): domain Eukaryota; kingdom Viridiplantae; phylum Streptophyta; class Magnoliopsida; order Poales; family Poaceae; genus Lolium; species Lolium rigidum. The sequence goes on along the minus strand of NC_061510.1, from coordinate 271,809,402 downwards.
TTGTTGTACCGTCGGCGTTGGTCATACTGATCACATACTTGTTGAGGAGGTGATCAGAGAGAGGTCGCTGATATCTTATGTTCTTCACTTCTCCCTCTGTGACGTAGCGCTTGCCGTCGTGGCGGAGCCGATCGCGTGGAGCGGCTTCCTCTGTGTCTTTGCTATGAGAGCAGCTGCCCTCACCTCCATCCTTACCAGAGTGGTGCCCAGGTCCCACCATATTGATATTGCACAGGAAATCTGGCTGGCACCCTCCATGGTAAGTGTACTCCACCATGTTAATGGCGTATGCCGGTGAACTCGGCACTTCCGGTGCTGCCAATGCGCATGGCAACGGTGGACGGGACCGGAGCGGCACCTCTCCTTGATGGGTCCCGAGAGCTGGTCCCGACAGAGGGTACTGATGGCTCATGATTTCCTGGATCACGCGCAGAGCGACACGCTCCAAAGTGTTCACCAGGCTCTCAGAGTGGCGGTGCAGCGAATGAGCCACCATGAAGTTGACCTCCCGACGCGGCGACTTGGTGCGTTCTCCTGACGGGGCGGACAGGTCCACTCCATCGAGCGCGCCTTCGGTGAGAACCCCTTCCACCGACGCCATGGGAGTGGGTTACGTGGAAAGAGCCGATGAGTTCGGCTTCGAGGACTGCCTTGATCTCGTCATGCTTCTTCTTGAGCTCATCAGTCAGATCCTCGTACTTGACCGGAGTGCTTTCCGCCATCTCGGATGTAGATGGCGATGCGGTGGTTGTCGAAGATTGTCCCACCGGGCGTGCCAGAATGTGTTGCGGTCGAAACCCACCGGCGGGCAGCGGCCAGCAACACCGTAGAGCCGGGAACAACTAGGGCTGCGGCTGGCCCCAGTCCCTCAGAGCGACGGCCCACAAAGCCTTCTGGTCACACGTCCGATGCTATCGCAAGGGCGTGCCACCTGACCTATACCTGGTCAGGAAGGTGTTGGATGATGCCTCGCTTAGTTCCTGCATGGCATACACGTAAACGTTAAATACGAGCCTCGATCGGCTCTCAGGTTGTCCTGTGAATCGGCTCAAAGAGCCGATCCACCCATGATTCATACAAGGTGTACGAATATATGGTGGTCCTGCTTGATCAAGATAAAGCTAAAGCGATCTACAACGATTTAGGGTTTTCACCGCATAATCGGATCATCCTACTCACGATTGGGCCTCGCGCTCGCGTACGGTGATCGTAAGCCGATCCTAGACAGGGCCTAAAAACCAACACGAGGTTGATCCCGGAACATCCTGTCTAGGGCTAGCAAACTTCACCCTACACGCCGCTGGATCCTCCAACCCTTTGTAAGGCCTAACTATTGCGGATATTAAACTAATCCTTGAAGAACAAGGAGCAACCGTAACGGATCGGATCTACTAAACGATGATCAAGCGGGGTGCCGCCCCTACACCCGAGATAGGTGTAAGGGCGGCTAGATGCATAAGGGTTGCACTACGACGAGCATATGATACGAAGAACAATGCTAACCCTAACACATCTAAGATAACTACGTTGCTCGCCATCAAAAAGGCTTCAGCACGAGCAACGCATGAACAACGTAATAAGCTTGTGTTGCCTAGATCGCAAGATGCGATCTATGCAGCATGGTGCTTACCGGTAGAAACCCTCGAGACGAAGGAGTTGGCGATGCGCCGAGATTTGTTTGTGTTGAACGTTGGTTGTTGTTTATTCCATAAACCCTAGATACATATTTATAGTCCAGGGGACTTTCTAACTCAAACGTGCACCTAACCGTGCACGGGTAAAACTCTAACTCCTAACGGACACGTATCCTACTATAGTACAGATACACGGGCAATTAGCCCAAACTTGGTACACAAGGCTGATTCACGTATTTCTTCCATGTATATTCTTCAAACCCATTTTGATCGCGGCCCACCTATTTCTTGGAGAGACTTTGTTCAAATGATACCTGGTTTTCCTAAAGAGTGGTAGAATCCCAGGATGAAAACCACACCCAACATCTCCTAGGTAGAACTTACCATCGGGAATTTGCATCTCATCAGGTCTAGGTAGGTTGTCAACAAGAATGCTTGCATCATGGGTTGGTCCTTCCCAACATTCTAGCACATATGTAAACTTGAGATCGAAATCAACAACATCAAGAACATTTTGGTTGGTGTTGTGCTTCCTTCCTATGTATGTTGATGATTATGCTTTCAGCACTCTAGCATTCTGTTGCGGTCAGAAACCCACCGGCGGGCAGCGACTGGCAACACCGTAGAGCCGGGAACAACTCAGGGCTGCAGCTGGCCCCGGTCCCTCAGAGCGACGGCCCGCAAAGCCTTCTGGTCACACGTCCGATGCTGTCGCAAGGGCGTGCCACCTGACCTATACCTGGTCAGGAAGGTGTTGGATGATGCCTCGCTTAGTTTCCTGCATGGCATACACGTAAACGTTAAATACGAGCCTCGATCGGCTCTCGGGTTGTCTCGTGAATCGGCTCAAAGAGCCGATCCACCCATGATTCGTACGAGGTGTACGAATATATGGTGGTCCTGCTTGATCAAGATAAAGCTAAAGCGATCTACGACGATTTAGGGTTTTCACCGCATAATCGGATCATCCTACTCACGATTGGGCCTCGCGCTCGCGTACGGTGACCGTAAGCCGATCCTAGACGGGGCCTAAAAACCAACACGAGGTTGATCCCCGGAACATCCTGTCTAGGGCTAGCAAACTCCACCCTACACGCCGCTGGATCCTCCAACCCTTTGTAAGGCCTAACTATTGCGGATATTAAACTAATCCTTGAAGAACAAGGAGCAACCGTAACGGATCGGATCTACTAAACAATGATCAAGCGGGGTGCCGCCCCTACACCTAAGATAGGTGTAAGGGCGGCTAGATGTATAAGGGTCGCACTACGACGAGCATATGATACGAAGAACAATGCTAACCCTAACACACCTAAGATAACTACGTTGCTCGCCATCAAAAAGGCTTCAGCACGAGCAACGCATGAACAACGTAATAAGCGTACGCTGCCTAGATCGCAAGATGCGATCTAGGCAGCATGGTGCTTACCAGGAGAAACCCTCGAGACGAAGGAGTTGGCGATGCGGCGAGATTGATTTGTGTTGAACGTTGGTTGTTGTTTATTTCATAAACCCTAGATACATATTTATAGTCCGTAGACTTTCTAACGTGGGAATAATCCCAACCGTGCACGAGGCAAACTCTAACTAACCGACACGTAACCTACTATGTTACAGATACAAAGGCAAACTAGCCCAAACTTTGTATATAAGGCCGATTCACGTATTTCTTCTGTATATAATCTTCAAACCCATCTTGATCGCGGCCCACCTCTGACTCGGTCAAATTCCGGTGATAACACATGCCCCCTGGTTTTGGAAATGACATTTCCAAAATCATTATGCCTTTCCTTCGTCGGGTCATGTCGTGGCGGAAGCGAAACCACCGCAGAATCCTTCATCATGATGCCTTGCCCCTTCCACTTCTCCACGTGGCCTGCGAAATTTTTCTGTTGGGCACCACTTCCTCGGGAACTGCTGTGGCATTGAATCTCCCTCATATCCCCTTTTATTTAACCGTTCTAAACAGTTCGCTTCTTCATCCCTTTCGCATTAGCACCCAAAAAACCCTCCTGTGCCACCATGTCTTCTGCCTCCTCTTCCTCTTCCAGTCTTTCCTATGGGTCTTCCTCCTCCCGCGAGACGCCGGAGGACATCCGCGCACCAGAAGAATGGGACCGAGAAGACCGCGCCTCCTCCATCTCGGTCCGAGGACGACCAGGTCCTTGACCAGCGGGGATGAAGATCTCCAGTTCCTCGCCGACGGGGAACTGGAATCGGAAAGCGAGGATGACCAGTTCCCCTGGGACGGCTGCCCCTCCTCTGAAGAAGAGGAAGAGGAAGACGACGACGACGACGACGACTCCCTCGAGGGCTACCCGCCGGCGAAACGCCTCCGCATGTGGTGGGACGACGACGGCAGCCGACGATGAAGAGGAGGATGAAGCTCCCGTAGAGGGCTACGGGAGCAGCGACGAGGAGCCCATCGGCAGCGGTGCCGATGAGAGTTCCGAGGATGACGACGAGGGCAGCGATGGCCCGTAGACTAGGATCTACTAGTGTAGGCCTAGTAGTAGTAGATTGGTTAACAGACCCTTCTTTTGTTCTTCCTTCTTTGAGCAATCAGCTCTTTCTTTGTAAGAAATCCTGTTCATTAATGAAGAAGTTTCCCCAATTTGATTTGCCGATTTCTTTTAAGCCGATTCTCGATGAGCCGATGGCAACACGTCGGTTTCTCATAATCCGCCCTTCATCCCTTAGACCACGGGGTGATCGCGAACTTGGTCAAATCTCGATAAGCCGACGTCAGCGCATCAAGCCCTCATGATCTATCTTCCATCTTCTCGACCAATGAGTTCGAGTTTCTGCTGGATCACCACCTTTGACGAAAATCGCGACGCGGAGACTAGCCGATGGCCACCCAATCGGCTTTCAAAGTCAGAGCATCCACCGGGCCAGCTGCCCCCGAGTCTCAATCAAGGCGAAAGCGAGACGAGGACACGCAATTCGGACAAATGGACCTGGGTTCGATCATGTCCGAGAAAACTACCATGCGAGCCAGCCGGGGCCGATTACTTTCCTTCCGTTGAAAGCCGATATTGCGTAAGCTCGCTCAACGGCTCGAAACAGATTTCCTCCGATACGTAATCGGTAGATCCGGTGTCATTGTGCTAGAGTCAATGGCCATGCATCGGCTTTGTCCCTCGGCTCTAAAGTCGATGCCCGTGCACCGGCTGTACCTTGCGAGAAACTCGCGTGAGAATTTTTTTACGAGCCGATTTTTCTATCGGCCCCCGATGTTTCACCGCACATGTATCGCACATGTTCATCCGATTAGGTGCCCCCGAGCCGATTCCGCGGTAACTCGCTGAAATCGGCTCGTGATTAACCAAGACACTCTATGCGAGCGTCGGCTTGATTAGGACCAGTGTGGACTTCTTCTAGCTCATTAGCCGACGTAACCCTATTGCCCATTAAATTGGCGTTGAACCCGAGGCAGAATGGATGGTGAGGATAATTTTGGCCGATTGCTGGAATCGGCCTCCACGTTGCTTGTTCGATGAAGGTTTTTGCAATGTTCCTCCACAAATCCTTGGGGCCGATCACTTGGATCGGCATCGCCATATTTGACCATAGACGCTGTTTTTGTTACACGGTCGAGGCCGGTTGATGAAACCAACCTAACCCCGTCCTTTGTCACGTCGATGCGCTCGCGATCGTCCAATCTCGGAGCACTAAACTCCGTTGGAAGGATGGAGACCATGTTTGTGTCGGCCGATGTCTCATCATCGGCTTTCTTTTGTCCGGGGCGCTACTCTTTCCTTTGTGGCCGACCTTGTTCCTCCGGGGTTCGCTGAATTTTGGCGGCCGGATCGGGCCGTGTCTTCCTCAACGCGTGCGGGTATAGCCTTTCGGCTTCCTCCAACCCACGCGGACGCTGAACCCTTCGCTTCGGGAACGGCCGAGCCCATCGGGGCACCACCTTGGCCGATGATACTTGTCTTCTTCTTCATCATCGTCCTGTAGTTCCTCGAGATCTTCCACCCGAGCGGACTCAGCATGCTTGTTCCGAGGCGGGAGAGGCCCTAGACGTTTGAATACGGACACGTTAGCTGCATCCTTCTTCCTTTGTTTACATTCTGGGCAATTGCCGATTGTAGGCAATCGGCTCATTCCTGAATCCCAGGAGTGTCTGAAGAAGGGGCAGTCCCAGTGCCTATCCACGTCGTCTTGCTCCCTCGACTTTTCCTTGGCGTGGCGCTCATATCGCTCCTCGTCGTGATCATGCCGACGATGTCTCCTGTCATCCCTAGCCAGACGATCTTTTTCATCATCGTCGTTGTATCGCCGGTGTTGGTCGTATTGACCCACATACTTGTTGAGGAGGTGATCAGAGAGAGGTCGCTGATATCTTACGTTCCTCAATTCTCCCTCTGTGATGTAGCGCTTGCCGTCGTGGCGGAGCCGATCGCGTGGAGCGGCTTCCTCTGTGTCTTTTCTATGAGAGCAGCTGCCCTCATCTCCGTCCTTACCGCAGTGGTGCCCGGGTCCCACCATGTTGATATTGCACGAGAAATCTGGCTGGCACCCTCCATGGTAAGTATACTCCACCATGTTAACGGCGGGGAAGGGGTGTGTGTCGACCTTCATGGCGTACTTGGTTGAAAATTAGCCGCCCTTTTTCTATCGCCATTTGGATCTGCCGACGCCACACCCTGCGGTCGTTAGTGGTGTGGGTGAACGTGTTATGCCACTTGCGGTATGGCTTTCCGTTCAGCTCTCGCACCGTGGGGATCTTGTGGCCTTCGGGTACCTTTAGCTGCTTCTCCGTGAGTAAGAGGTCGAAAATCTGCTCAGCTTTGGTCACGTCGAAGTCGAACCCTTTTGGAGGGCCTTGTGGCTTAACCCACTTGCGGGACACGGGGCTCGCCGCCCGAGTCCATTCAGCCACTGCTACCTCTCGATCTCCCGCAGCACCTTCATCCTCGTCCGCCTCAACCAGGACCACCGCACGCTTGAATTTGTCCCGGTAAACATCCGGGTGGCGCTCGTTCATATGCTGACGGCCTTCGCACCATGTGCGCCAATGAAGGGTAGTCCGCTTGGGAGGCCACGTCCTTGATCGATGATGAGAGACCCACCACCGCCAACTCGATCGCTTCTTTTCACTTACGTGAACCGAATAGCATCGGTTCCTAATGGTCCCGAAGCGCTGGATGTATTCGACACTCGTTTCCCGCGCTTCGTCGTACTTGTGCTAGATCGGCAATACCAGCCTCGGAAGCCTCTCGAGTGATATCGTATGTGGAATTGCTCTTCCAAGCTGCTTCCAAGTCCGGATCGAGTTCGGTGGCAGCGATGTGTACCACCCGAAAGCCGATCCTGTGAGGGACCGTGCGAAGAACCTCACACGCAGCTCGTCCGATGCTGAGATCGTGCCCAGCCTGTGCCAAATATCGGCTCACATGCTCGATGGAGCTGGAACCATCTGATCCACTAAACTTTGTGAAGTTCGGGAGCCGATATTTGGGTGGTAGCGGGATCAATTCGTACTCGTTGGGGTACGGCTTGGTATAGCCGATTGTCCTCCTTTTCGGCATCATGCCGAACCGATCTTTCAGAATTGTACAAATCTGATCCGCGGTGATGGCTGAAGGTGTCGAACCCCGAAGATTCGCCGGGTAGCATACTTAGCCAGCCATGCTTGCTTTTCCGGTTCCGAGCCAACCGCAGGAGCTGAGCTCCGGAGGTTTGTCGGAGTGGCGTACTTAGCTAGCCACGTTTGCTTCTCAAGATCTGCTCCCGACGTTCCTCCTGCTGTTCCAGAGGTCCCTGCTGTTGCAGCCTGGTTCGAGAGTGCCCAGTTACTGCAGTCTGGTACGTATGCGCACGTGTATCCGTGCGGGATCTCCTTGGGCGCCTCATGTAGGAATTGGTAGTCACTAGGGTCACCACCAATCTTGTAGACGACGTATGCCGATGAGTTCGGCACTTCCGGTGCTGCCAACGCGAACGGCAGCGGTGGACGGGACCGGAGTGGCATCTCTCCTTGGTAAGTCCCCGAGCCGGTCCCGACGGAGAATACCGGTGGCTCATGATTTCCTGGATCACGCGCGAGCGACACGCTCCAAAGTGTTCACCGAGGCTCTCGTAGTGGCGGTGCAGCGAATGAGCCACCATGAAGTTGATCTCTCGACGCAGGTGACCCGGTGCGTTCTTCTGACGGGGCGGACAGGTCCACTCCATCGAGCGCGCCTTCAGGTGAGAACCCCTTCCACCTGATGCCGTGGGAGCGGGTTCTGTGGAAAGAGCCGATGAGGTCGGCTTCGAGGACTGCTTTGATCTCGTCATGCTTCTTCTTGAGCTCGTCAGTCAGATCCTCGTACTTGACCGGAGTGCTTTCCGCCATCTCGGATGTAGATGGCGATGCGGTGGTTGTCGAAGATTGTCCCACCGGGCGTGCCAGAATGTGTTGCGGTCAGAAACCCACCGGCGGGCAGCGACCGGCAACACCGTAGAGCCGGGAACAACTCGGGGCTGCGGGCGGCCCCGGTCCCTCGGAGCGACGGCCCGCAAAGCCTTCCGGTCACACGTCCGATGCTGTCGCAAGGGCGTGCCACCTGACCTATACCCGGTCGAGGAAGGTGTTGGATGATGCCTCGCTTAGTTTCCTGCATGGCATACACGTAAACGTTAAATACGAGCCTCGATCGGCTCTTAGGTTGTCTCGTGAATCGGCTCAAAGAGCCGATCCACCCATGATTCGTACGAGGTGTACGAATATATGGTGGTCCTGCTTGATCAAGATAAAGCTAAAGCGATCTACGACGATTTAGGGTTTTCACCGCATAATCGGATCATCCTACTCACGATTGGGCCTCGCGCTCGCGTACGGTGACCGTAAGCCGATCCTAGACAGGGCCTAAAAACCAACACGAGGTTGATCCCCGGAACATCCTGTCTAGGGCTAGCAAACTCCACCCTACACGCCGCTGGATCCTCCAACCCTTTGTAAGGCCTAACTATTGCGGATATTAAACTAATCCTTGAAGAACAAGGAGCAACCGTAACGGATCGGATCTACTAAACAATGATCAAGCGGGGTGCCGCCCCTACACCTAAGATAGGTGTAAGGGCGGCTAGATGTATAAGGGTCGCACTACGACAGCATATGATACGAAGAACAATGCTAACCCTAACACACCTAAGATAACTACGTTGCTCGCCATCAAAAAGGCTTCGACGACGAGCAACGCATGAACAACGTAATAAGCGTACGCTGCCTAGATCGCAAGATGCGATCTAGGCAGCATGGTGCTTACCAGGAGAAACCCTCGAGACGAAGGAGTTGGCGATGCGGCGAGATTGATTTGTGTTGAACGTTGGTTGTTGTTTATTTCATAAACCCTAGATACATATTTATAGTCCGTAGACTTTCTAACGTGGGAATAATCCCAACCGTGCACGAGGCAAACTCTAACTAACCGACACGTAACCTACTATGTTACAGATACAAAGGCAAACTAGCCCAAACTTTGTATATAAGGCCGATTCACGTATTTCTTCTGTATATAATCTTCAAACCCATCTTGATCGCGGCCCACCTCTGACTCGGTCAAATTCTGGTGATAACACATGCCCCCCTGGTTTTGGAAATGACATTTCCAAAATCATTATGCCTTTCCTTCGTCGGGTCATGTCGTGGCAGAGCAGAAACCACCGCAGAATCCTTCATCATGATGCCTTGCCCCTTCCACTTCTCCACGTGGCCTGCGAAATTTTCTCGTTGGGCACCACTTCCTCGGGAACTGCTGTGGCATTGAATCTCCCTCATATCCCCTTTTATTTAACCGTTCTAAACAGTTCGCTTCTTCATCCCTTTCGCATTAGCACCCAAAAAACCCTCCTGTGCCACCATGTCTTCTGCCTCCTCTTCCTCTTCCAGTCTTTCCTATGGGTCTTCCTCCTCCCGCGAGACGCCGGAGGACATCCGCGCACCAGAAGAATGGGACCAGGAAGACCGCGCCTCCTCCATCTGGTCCGAGGACGACCAGTCCTTGACCAGCGGGGATGAAGATCTCCAGTTCCTCGCCGACGGGGAACTGGAATCGGAAAGCAAGGATGACCAGATCCCCTGGGACGGCTGCCCCTCCTCTGAAGAAGAGGAAGAGGAAGACGACGACGACGACGACGACTCCTCCCTCGAGGGCTACCCGCCGGCGAAACGCCTCCGCATGTGGTGGGACGACGACAGCAGCGACGATGAAGAGGAGGATGAAGCTCCCGTAGAGGGCTACGGGAGCAGCGACGAGGAGCCCATCGGCAGCAGTGCCGATGAGAGTTCCGAGGATGACGACGAGGGCAGCGATGGCCCGTAGACTAGGATCTACTAGTGTAGGCCTAGTAGTAGTAGATTGGTTAACAGACCCTTCTTTTGTTCTTCCTTCTTTGAGCAATCAGCTCTTTCTTTGTAAGAAATCCTGTTCATTAATGAAGAAGTTTCCCCAATTTGATTTGCCGATTTCTTTTAAGCCGATTCTCGATGAGCCGATGGCAACACGTCGGTTTCTCATAATCCGCCCTTCATCCCTTAGACCACGGGGTGATCGCGAACTTGGTCAAATCTCGATAAGCCGACATCAGCGCATCAAGCCCTCATGATCTATCTTCCATCTTCTCGACCAATGAGTTCGAGTTTTGCTGGATCACCACCTTTGACGAAAATCGCGACGCAGGACTAGCCGATGGCCACCCAATCGGCTTTCAAAGTCAGAGCATCCACCAGGCCAGCTGCCCCCCGAGTCTCAATCAAGGCGAAACAGAGACGAGGACACGCAATTCAGACAAATGGACCTGGGTTCGATCATGTCCGAGAAAACTACCATGCAGAGCCAGCCAGGGCCGATTACTTTCCTTCCGTTGAAAGCCGATATTGCAGAAGCTCGCTCAACGGCTCAGAAACAGATTTCCTCTGATACGTAACTGGTAGATCCGGTGTCATTGTGCTAGAGTCAATGGCCATGCATCGGCTTTGTCCCTCAGCTCTAAAGTCGATGCCCGTGCACCGGCTGTACCTTGCGAGAAACTGCGTGAGAATTTTTTTTTACAGGCCGATTTTTCTATCGGCCCCCGATGTTTCACTGCACATGTATCGCACATGTTCATCTGATTAGGTGCCCCCCGAGCCGATTCTGCCAGGTAACTGCTGAAATCGGCTCTGTGATTAACCAAGACACTCTATGCGAGCGTCGGCTTGATTAGGACCAGTGTGGACTTCTTCTAGCTCATTAGCCGACGTAACCCTATTGCCCATTAAATTGGCGTTGAACCCAGGCAGAATGGATGGTGAGGATAATTTTGGCCGATTGCTGGAATCGGCCTCCACGTTGCTTGTTCGATGAAGGTTTTTGCAATGTTCCTCCACAAATCCTTGGGGCCGATCACTTGGATCGGCATCGCCATATTTGACCATAGACGCTGTTTTTGTTACACGGTCAGGCCGGTTGATGAAACCAACCTAACCCCGTCCTTTGTCACGTCGATGCGCTCGCAGTCGTCCAATCCTGGAGCACTAAACTCCGTTGGAAGGATGGAGACCATGTTTGTGTCAGCCGATGTCTCATCATCGGCTTTCTTTTGTCTGGGGCGCTACTCTTTCCTTTGTGGCCGACCTTCTTCCTCCAGGGTTCGCTGAATTTTGGCGGCCAGATCAGGCCGTGTCTTCCTCAACGCGTGCAGGTATAGCCTTTCAGCTTCCTCCAACCCACGCAGACGCTGAACCCTTCGCTTCTGGGAACGGCTGAGCCCATCAGGGCACCACCTTGGCCGATGATACTTGTCTTCTTCTTCATCATCGTCCTCTAGTTCCTCGAGATCTTCCACCCGAGCGGACTCAGCATGCTTGTTCCGAGGCGGGAGAGGCCCTAGACGTTTGAATACGGACACGTTAGCTGCATCCTTCTTCCTTTGTTTACATTCGGGCAATTGCCGATTGTAGGCAATCGGCTCATTCCCGAATCCCAGCGAGTGTCTGAAGAAGGGGCAGTCCCAGTGCCTATCCACGTCGTCTTGCTCCCTCGACTTTTCCTTGGCGTGGCGCTCATATCGCTCCTCGTCGTGATCATGCCGACGACGTCTCCTGTCATCCCTAGCCAGACGATCTTTTTCATCATCGTCGTTGTATCGCCGGCGTTGGTCGTATTGACCCACATACTTGTTGAGGAGGTGATCAGAGAGAGGTCGCTGATATCTTACGTTCCTCAATTCTCCCTCTGTGATGTAGCGCTTGCCGTCGTGGCGGAGCCGATCGCGTGGAGCGGCTTCCTCTCGTGTCTTTTCTATGAGAGCAGCCGCCCTCATCTCCGTCCTTACCGAGTGGTGCCCGGGTCCCACCATGTTGATATTGCACGAGAAATCTGGCTGGCACCCTCCATGGTAAGTATACTCCACCATGTTAACGGCGGGGAAGGGGTGTGTGTCGACCTTCATGGCGTACTCGGTTGAAAATTAGCCGCCCTTTTTCTATCGCCATTTGGATCTCGTCGACGCCACACCCTGCAGTCGTTAGTGGTGTGGGTGAACGTGTTATGCCACTTGCAGTATGGCTTTCCGTTCAGCTCCTGCACCGTGGGGATCTTGTGGCCTTCGGGTACCTTTAGCTGCTTCTCCGTGAGTAAGAGGTCGAAAATCTGCTCGGCTTTGGTCACGTCGAAGTCGAACCCTTTTGGAGGGCCTTGTGGCTTAACCCACTTGCAGGACACGGGGCTTGCCGCCCGAGTCCATTCAGCCACCTGCTACCTCTCGATCTCCCGCAGCACCTTCATCCTCGTCCGCCTCAACCAGGACCACCGCACGCTTGAATTTGTCCCGGTAAACATCCGGGTGGCGCTGTTCATATGCCGACGGCTTCTGCACCATGTGCGCCAATGAAGGGTAGTCTCGCTTGGGAGGCCACGTCCTTGATCGATGATGAGAGACCCACCACCGCCAACTCGACTGCTTCTTTTCACTTACGTGAACCGAATAGCATCGGTTCCTAATGGTCTCGAAGCGCTGGATGTATTCCGACACTCGTTTCCCCGCGCTTCGTCGTACTTGTGCTAGATCGGCAATACCAGCCTCGGAAGCCTCTGAGTGATACTGTATGTGGAATTGCTCTTCCAACTGCTTCCAAGTCCGGATCGAGTTCGGTGGCAGCGATGTGTACCACCCGAAAGCCGATCCTGTGAGGGACTGTGCGAAGAACCTCACACGCAGCTCGTCTGATGCTGAGATCGTGCCCAGCTGTGCCAAATATCGGCTCACATGCTCGATGGAGCTGGAACCATCTGATCCACTAAACTTTGTGAAGTTCGGGAGCCGATATTTGGGTGGTAGCGGGATCAATTCGTACTCGTTGGGGTACGGCTTGGTATAGCCGATTGTCCTCCTTTTCGGCATCATGCCGAACTGATCTTTCAGAATTGTACAAATCTGATCCGCGGTGATGGCTGAAGGTGTCGAACCCTGAAGATTCGCCGGGGTAGCATACTTAGCCAGCCATGCTTGCTTTTCCAGTTCTGAGCCAACTGCAGGAGCTGAGCTCTGGAGGTTTGTCGGAGTGGCGTACTTAGCTAGCCACGTCTGCTTCTCAAGATCTGCTCCCAACGTTCCTCCTGCTGTTCCAGAAGTCCCCGTCTGTTGCAGCCTGGTTCGAGAGTGCCCGATTCATTGCAGATGCAGTACGTATGCGCACGTGTATCCGTGCGGGATCTCCTTGGGCGCCTCATGTAGGAATTGGTAGTCACTAGGGTCACCACCAATCTTGTAGACGACGTATGCCGATGAGTTCGGCACTTACGGTGCTGCCAACGCGAACGGCAGCGGTGGACGGGACTCGGAGTGGCATCTCTCCTTGGTAAGTCCCCGAGCCGGTCCCGACGGAGAATACCGGTGGCTCATGATTTCCTGGATCACGCGCGAGCGACACGCTCCAAAGTGTTCACCGGGCTCTCGAGTGGCGGTGCAGCGAATGAGCCACCATGAAGTTGATCTCCCGACGCAGCTGACTCGGTGCGTTCTTCCCGACGGGGCGGACAGGTCCACTCCATCGAGCGCGCCTTCGGTGAGAACCCCTTCCACCCGATGCCGTGGGAGCGGGTTCTGTGGAAAGAGCCGATGAGGTCGGCTTCGAGGACTGCTTTGATCTCGTCATGCTTCTTCTTGAGCTCGTCAGTCAGATCCTCGTACTTGACCGGAGTGCTTTCCGCCATCTCGGATGTAGATGGCGATGCGGTGGTTGTCGAAGATTGTCCCACCGGCGTGCCAGAATGTGTTGCGGTCGAAACCCACCGGCGGGCAGCGACCGGCAACACCGTAGAGTCGGGAACAACTCGGGGCTGCGGGCTGGCCCCGGTCCCTCGGAGCGACGGCCCGCAAAGCCTTCCGGTCACACGTCCGATGCCGTCGCAAGGGCGTGCCACCTGACCTATACCCGGTCGGGAAGGTGTTGGATGATGCCTCGCTTAGTTTCCTGCATGGCATACACGTAAACGTTAAATACGAGCCTCGATCGGCTCTTAGGTTGTCTCGTGAATCGGCTCAAAGAGCCGATCCACCCATGATTCGTACGAGGTGTACGAATATATGGTGGTCCTGCTTGATCAAGATAAAGCTAAAGCGATCTACGACGATTTAGGGTTTTCACCGCATAATCGGATCATCCTACTCACGATTGGGCCTCGCGCTCGCGTACGGTGACCGTAAGCCGATCCTAGACAGGGCCTAAAAACCAACACGAGGTTGATCCCCGGAACATCCTGTCTAGGGCTAGCAAACTCCACCCTACACGCCGCTGGATCCTCCAACCCTTTGTAAGGCCTAACTATTGCGGATATTAAACTAATCCTTGAAGAACAAGGAGCAACCGTAACAGATCGGATCTACTAAACAATGATCAAGCGGGGTGCCGCCCCTACACCTAAGATAGGTGTAAGGGCGGCTAGATGTATAAGGGTCGCACTACGACAGCATATGATACGAAGAACAATGCTAACCCTAACACACCTAAGATAACTACGTTGCTCGCCATCAAAAAGGCTTCAGCACGAGCAACGCATGAACAACGTAATAAGCGTACGCTGCCTAGATCGCAAGATGCGATCTAGGCAGCATGGTGCTTACCAGGAGAAACCCTCGAGACGAAGGAGTTGGCGATGCGGCGAGATTGATTTGTGTTGAACGTTGGTTGTTGTTTATTTCATAAACCCTAGATACATATTTATAGTCCGTAGACTTTCTAACGTGGGAATAATCCCAACCGTGCACGAGGCAAACTCTAACTAACCGACACGTAACCTACTATGTTACGTATACAAAGGCAAACTAGCCCAAACTTTGTATATAAGGCCGATTCACGTATTTCTTCCGTATATAATCTTCAAACCCATC
>NC_061510.1:271734177-271794300 GCF_022539505.1 Lolium rigidum | reverse complement strand
CACCATAGGCGGCGCGGGCCCCTCCTTGGCCGCGCCGCCTTGTGGTGTCGCCACCTCGTGGCCCCACTTCGTATGTTCTTCGGTCTTCTGGAAGCTCCATGGAAAAATAGGCCCCCGGGTCTTCGTTTCGTCCAATTCCGAGAATATTTCGTTACTAGGATTTCTGAAACCAAAAACAGCAGTAAACGAGAACCGACACTTCGGCATCTTGTTAATAGGTTAGTTCCAGAAAATGCACGAATATGACATAAAGTGTGCATAAAACATGTAGGTATCATCAATAATATGGCATAGAACATAAGAAATTATCGATACGTCGGAGACGTATCATACTCCTTGAATTCTCGTGAAGTAAAGTTGTTGCCATTGTCCGTAACTATGCTGTTAGGGACGCCAAATCGAAAAACTATCCCCTTGACGAAGTTTACGGCCGATGTTGCGTCTGCCGAAGTTACTGGTACTACCTCTATCCACTTGGTAAATTTGTCGACAACTACGAGCAAATACACGTGTCCTCCTGGCCAGGACTTATGTAGTTTTCCCACCATGTCAAGCCCTCATTGTGCGAAAGGCCACGCCAATGGTATCGGCATCAGCTCTGCTGCCGGAGAGTGAGGTTTAGCCGCGAATCTCTGGTACGCGTTGCACGTATGTACTATATCTTTTGCATCTTCTACTGCTGTTAGCCAATAAAATCATGCCCAAAAAGTTTTGGCTACTATTGCTCGACTGCTTGCGTGGTGTCCGCATACTCCCTCATATATATCTTTCAGTATAACTCGCCCTTCTTCGGGTGTGACGCACCTCTGCAATACTCCTGAGATGCTCCGTCTGTATAGTTCTCCCTTGACCACGGTGAAAGCATTGGATCGTCGGATAACTCGTCGTGCTTCTACTGGATCTTCGGGTATCTCTTTCCTTGTGATATATGCCACGTAAACCTGCATCCACAGAATTCGTATCATCATAACTTCCTCTGGTTTCTCCTCATGTTCCAATGTATTTGTTTCTTGGGCTGCTGGAGCCCCCGAGCCTTCCTTGGCCTTTTCTTTCTTCTTCGGCTGCTTCGATGCTTTTTTCGCCTTAGTTGATCTTTCGCTTATTTCCTCCCAAAAAACGCTAGGTGGTATCAGCAAGCATTGCGAACCGATGTTTGCCAAAATGGTGGCTTCGTCGTTGCTGAGCTGCTGATGTGATTGACTTCACATCCATCAAAGAGTTTTTTGAGTTCATTGTACACCTCCTTGTAGGCTATCATGCTGTCGTTGACTGCATCGCACTTGTTCATCACCTGCTGAGCCACCAACTAGGAGTCGCCGAATATTTTTAATCAAGTTGCGCCACACGCCTTTGCCATCTTCATCCCGTGTATGAGGGCTTCATATTCTGCCGCATTATTGGACGCCTTGGGAAACGTCATCCGCAGTATGTACTTCATTTTTTCGCCTTGGGTGATAAAAATATCACGCCTGCTCCAGCTCCTTCCAATCTCTTGGACCCATCAAAGTTCATATGACAGGTACTCGAAAAATCTGGGGGTCCCGTATTTTGCAGTTCCATCCACTCTGCGACAAAGTCCGGCAAAATCTGCGACTTGATCACCTTTGTTTTTTTTTGAGCATATCACCTTTGTTTTTTCATATGTGATATCCCGAGGGGAAAGCTCAATTCCCCAAAGGGAGATGCGCTCCGTGGCTTCTGGATTGTTTAGGATGTTCAAGAGAGGTGCCTCATTGACTATTATTACCGGGTGTGCCGAAAATAGTGTCTTAGCTTTCTTGCTGTTGTGAATACTCCATATGCGAGTTTCTGATAATGCAGGTAACGCTGCTTGGATGGTAATAGTACCTCGCTGATGAAGTATAATGGCCGCTGAACGCCATGGATCTTCATTTCTTCTTCTCGCTCCACCACGAGCACTGTGCTAACCACCTGAGGTGTGGTCGCGATATATAATAGGAGGGGTTCTTTTTCTTTTGGATCCACCAATACTGGAGGTGTCGAGATTGTGCGTTTGAGATGCTCAAAAGCTTTATCTGCTTCTTCGTTCCACTCGAACTTATCTCCTTGTTTGATGAGCACGTAAAAAGCCAGCGTTTTTTCTCCTAATCTGGTGACAAACCTGCTCAAAGCTGCGACACGGCTCGTCAACTGCTGTATCTCCTTGAGCTTGGTTGGTTTCCTCATCGTCACGATAGCCTGTATTTTCTCGGGGTTTGCCTCGATTCCTCTGGCTGACACCAAGTATCCGAGGAGTTCTCCCGCAGGAACACCAAAGGAGCATTTCGTCGGGTTCAGCTTGAGGCAAAACTTGTCGAGGTTGTCGAAGGTTTCTCTAAGATTATCGATCAGCGATGATCCTTGCTTTGTTGTTATGACTACGTCATCAATGTATACTTGGACGTTCTTGCCAATCTGTGTGGCGATACACTTCTGCATCATCCTCTGATAAGTAGCTCCCGCGTTTTTCAACCCGAAGGGCATTGTTCTGTAACAAAACATGCCATAAGGGGTTATGAAAGCTGTTTTGACTTCATCTTCTTCTTTTAAGTGGATCTGGTTGTAACCAGAATACGCGTCCAGGAAGGAAAGACGTTCGCATCCCGCTGTGGAGTCGATGATTTGATCGATCCTCTGGAGGGGAAAGTAATCCTTTGGATAATTTTTATTGAGACACGTGAAGTCGACACACATGCAAAGGACATCAGTGTTTTTCTTTGGGACCAATACTGGGTTAGCGACCCATGTGGCCTCGGTATGTAGTTCTTTGATGAAATTTTCTTCTCTGAGTCAATTAATCTCTGATGGCATAGCTTTACGGTTTGGCTCGGAGAAACACCGCAAAGATTGTCGAATTGGTCTCGCTCTTGGATCTAGATTGAGGGGGTGCTCGGCAAGTTCCCTGGGTACTCCTGGCATGTCGGCTGGACACCATGCGAAGATTTCCCAGCGCTCACGGAGGAACTCGACGATCGTGCTTTCCTATGCGCTATCTATATTTATTGCGATAGCTGTCGTCTTCTTAGGATATGTCGGGTGAATCTACACTTCCTTGGAATTCTTGGAGGTGTCGAAGGTTTGCTCCTTGAGTGGCCTTCCTCCGTCTGGTAGCACGTCGTAGTTGGTGGTGAGCTTAGAAGCTTCATACTCAGCCTGCATCCCAAAGGTTTCGGAAAGCTTATGAAAGTCCTTGTCACATTTATCTATTAGAGCAAAACTTCCCTTCACTGTGATTGGGGCGTTGGGACCAGGAATCCTCCATAACAGATATGCATAATGTGGCACATCCATGAATCTGGCATATGCGGTCGTCCCAATATAGCATGATACTGTGATGGAAAATCGATAACCTCAAACTCCAACTTCTCCCACCTGAAATTCTCTCGGGTTCCAAACTGTACATCGAGTAAAATCTTCCCCAGGGGATAGTTCGGCTTCTCCGGTGTAATTCCTTGAAAGCGCGTGTCTGTTGGTGTTAGATTTGCTAGAGAAGTATTCATCTTTCTCAAGGTGTCTGCGTCCATGAGGTTCAGACCGCTTCCTCCATCTATGAATATACGTGATGTCTACGGGTGCTTCTATTCTTGTAGACAGTGTTGGGCCTCCAAGAGCAGAGGTTTGTAGAACAGCAGCAAGTTTCCCTTGAGTGGATTACCCAAGGTTTATCGAACTCAGGGAGGAAGAGGTCAAAGATATCCCTCTCATGCAACCCTGCAATCACAAAGCAAGAAGTCTCTTGTGTCCCCAACACACCTAATACACTTGTCAGATGTAAAGGTGCACTAGTTCGGCGAAGAGATAGTGAGATGCAAGTAATATGGATGAGTATGAGTGGTAATAGTAATCTGAATAAAATATGGCAGCGAGTAAACATGCAACAAAACAGTAAACAAACGGAGATTCGATGCTTGGAAGCAAGGCCTAGGGATCAGACTTTCACTAGTGGACACTCTCAACTTTGATCACATAACAGAATAGATAAATGCATACTCTACACTCTCTTGTTGGATGATGAACACCACTAATTGCGTAGGATTACACGAACCCTCAATGCCGGAGTTAACAAGCTCCACAATTAAATGTTCATATTTAAATAACCTTAGAGTGCATAACAGATCAACACAACTAAACCAAGTACTAACATAGCATGCACACTCGTCACCTTCACACTATGTAGGAGGAATAGATCACATCAATACCATCATAGCAATAGTTAACTTCATAATCTACAAGAGATCATAATCATAGCCTACGCCAAGTACTAACACGGATGCACACACTGTCACCATTACACCGTGCAGGAGGAATAAAACTACTTTAATAACATCACTAGAGTAGCACATAGATAAATTGTGATACAAAACACATTGCAATCATAAAGAGATATAAATAAGCACTTCACTATGCCATTCATAACGTTGAATAAGTATTCTGTGAAATATAGCCTAAGAGACCCACACGGTGCACACACTGTCACCTTTACACATGTGGGACAAGGAGTCTCCGGAGATCACATAAGTAAAACCCACTTGACTAGCATAATGACATCTAGATTACAAGCATCATCATATGAATCTCAATCATGTAAGGCATCTCATGAGATTATTGTATTGAAGTACATAGGAGAGAGATGAACCACATAGCTATCGGTA
Source organism: Lolium rigidum (assembly GCF_022539505.1). Lineage (NCBI taxonomy): Eukaryota > Viridiplantae > Streptophyta > Magnoliopsida > Poales > Poaceae > Lolium > Lolium rigidum. The sequence continues at coordinate 271,789,648 of NC_061510.1, read as the reverse complement.
CAGCCCCGAGCCTTGATGGAGAACTACTCCCTCCTCATGGGAGACAAGCAGCCGTTGATGGAGATGGCGGTGGTGTCGATGGAGGAGCCTTCCGGGGGCACTTCCCCGTCCCGGCGGCGTGCCGGAACAGAGACTCCTGTCCCCCAGATCTTGGCTTCACGATGGCGGCGGCTCTGGAAGGTTTCTCGTACCGTGGCTTTTTTCGTCTCGAGGTTTTAGGTCGAGGGGCTTCTTATAGGCGAAGAGGCGGGGTCAGAAGGTCGAAGGGGCACCGACACAATAGGGGGGCGCGGGCCCCCCCTTGGCCGCGCCGGCCTAGGGTTTGGTGGGCCTGTGCCCCCTCTCTGGCGGTTCTCGTGTGTTCTGGATGCTTCCGGGCAAAATAGGAACCTGGGCGTTGATTTCGTCCAATTCCGAGAATATTTCGTTACTAGGATTTCGAAACCAAAAACAGCAGAAAACGAGAACTGGCACTTCGGCATCTTGTTAATAGGTTAGTTCCGGAAAATGCACGAATATGACATAAAGTGTGCATAAAACATGTAGATATCATCAATAATGTGGCATGGAACATAAGAAATTATCGATACGTCGGAGACGTATCAGCATCCCCAAGCTTAGTTCTCGCTCGTCCCGAGCGGGTAAACGATAAACAAAGATAATTTCCGGAGTGACATGCCATCATAAACTTGATCATATTGTAAACATATGTAATGAATGCAGCGATCAAAACAATGGTAATGACATGGGTAAACAAATGAATCATAAAGCAAAGACTTTTCATGAATAGTACTTCAAGACAAGCATCAATAAGTCTTGCATAAAAGTTAACTCATAAAGCAATAAATCAAAGTAAAGGTATTGAAGCAACAGAAAGGAAGATTAAGTTTCAGCGGTTGCTTTCAACTTGTAACATGTATATCTCATGGATAATTGTCAACATAGAGTAATATAATAAGTGCAATATGCAAGTATGTAGGAATCAATGCACAGTTCACACAAGTGTTTGCTTCTTGAGGTGGAGAGAAATAGGTGAATTGACTCAACATAAAAGTAAAAAGAATGGTCCTTCAAAGAGGAAAGCATCGATTGCTATATTTGTGCTAGAGCTTTTATTTTGAAAACATGAAACAATTTTGTCAACGGTAGTAATAAAGCATATGAGTTATGTAAATTATATCTTACAAGTTGCAAGCCTCATGCATAGTATACTAATAGTGCCCGCACCTTGTCCTAATTAGCTTGGACTACCGGATCATTGCAATACACATGTTTTAACCAAGTGTCACAATGGGGTACCTCCATGCCGCCTGTACAAAGGTCTAAGGAGAAAGCTCGCATTTTGGATTTCTCGCTTTTGATTATTCTCAACTTAGACATCCATACCGGGACAACATGGACAACAGATAATGGACTCCTCTTTAATGCATAAGCATGTGGCAACAATTAGTATTCTCATATGAGATTGAGGATATATGTCCAAAATCGAAACTTCCACCATGAATCATGGCTTTAGTTAGCGGCCCAATGTTCTTCTCTAACAATATGCATGCTCCAACCATTAAGGTGGTATATCTCTCTTACTTCGTACAAGACGGACATGCATAGCAACTCACATGATATTCAACAAAGAGTTGATGGCGTCCCCAGTGAACATGGTTATCGCACAACAAGCAACTTAATAAGAGATAAAGTGCATAAGTACATATTCAATACCACAATAGTTTTTAGGCTATTTGTCCCATGAGCTATATATTGTAAAGGTAGAGGATAGAAATTTAAAGGTAGCACTCAAGCAATTTACTTTGGAATGGCGGATAAATACCATGTAATAGGTAGGTATATGGTGGACACAAATGGCATAGTGGTTGGCTCAAGGATTTTGGATGCATGAGAAGTATTCCCTGTCGATACAAGGTTTAGGCTAGCAAGGTTTATTTGAAACAAACACAAGGATGAACGGTGCAGCAAAACTCACATAAAATACATATTGTAAACATTATAAGACTCTACACCGTCTTCCTTGTTGTTCAAAACTCAATACTAGATATTATCTAGACTTTAGAGAGACCAAATATGCAAACCAAATTAGCAAGCTCTAGGTGTTTCTTCATTAATGGGTGCAAAGTATATGATGCAAGAGCTTAAACATGAGCACAACAATTGCCAAGTATCAAATTATCCAAGAAATTTTATCAATTACCACATGTAGCATTTCCCAATTCCAACCATATAACAATTTAACGAAGAAGAAACTTCGCCATGAATACTATGAGTAAAGCCTAAGGACATATTTGTCCATATGCAACAGCGGAGCGTGTCTCTCTCCCACACAAGCATTTATTCAAACAAAAACAAAAACAAAAGCACACAGACGCTCCAAGTAAAGTACATAAGATGTGGCCGAATAAAAATATAGTTTCAAGAGAAGGAACCTGATAATTTGTCGATGAAGAAGGGGATGCCTTGGGCATCCCCAAGCTTAGATGCTTGAGTCTTCTTGAAATATGCAGGGGTGAACCACGGGGCATCCCCAAGCTTAGAGCTTTCACTCTCCTTGATCATATTGCATCATACTCCTCTCTTGATCCTTGAAAACTTCCTCCACACCAAACTCGAAACAACTCATTAGAGGGTTAGTGGACAATAAAAATTAACATGTTCAGAGGTGACACAATCATTCTTAACACTTCCGGACATTGCATAAAGCTACTGGACATTAATGGATCAAAGAAATTCATCCAACATAGCAAAAGAGGCAATGCGAAATAAAAGGCAGAATCTGTCAAAACAGAACAGTCCGTAAAGATGGATTTTATTGAGGCACCAGACTTGCTCAAATGAAAATGCCCAAATTGAATGAAAGTTGCGTACATATCCGTGGATCACGCACGTAAATTGGCTTAATTTTCTGAGCTACCTACAGGGAGGCAGGTCGAAATTCGTGACAGCAAAGAAATCGAAACTCGCGCAAGTAATCCAAATCTAGTATGAACTTTACTATCAAAGACTTTACTTGGCACAACAAAACACAAAACTAAGATAAGGAGAGGTTGCTACAGTAGTAAACAACTTCCAAGACTCAAAAATACTGTAGCAAAATAAACACATGGGTTATCTCCCAAGAAGTTCTTTCTTTATAGCCATTAAGATGGGCTCAGCAGTTTTAATGATGCACTCGCAAGAGATAGTATTTGAAGCAAAAGAGAGCATCAAGAGGCAAATTCAAAACACATTTAAGTCTAACATGCTTCCTATGCATAGGAATCTTGTAAATAAACAAGTTCATGAAGAGCAAAGTAACAAGCATAGGAAGATAAAACAAGTGTAGCTTCAAAAATTTCAGCACATAGAGAGGCATTTTAGTAACATGAAAATTTCTACAACCATATTTTCCTCTCTCATAATAACTTTCAGTAGCAACATGAGCAAACTCAACAATATAACTATCACATAAAGCATTCTTATCATGAGTCTCATGCATAAAATTATTACTCTCCACATAAGCATAATCAATTTTATTAGTTGTAGTGGGAGCAAATTCAACAAAGTAGCTATCATTATTATTCTCATCAAGTGTAGGAGGCATAGTATAATCACAACAAAATTTACTCTCCATAGTAGGTGGCACCAAAAGACCACTATCATTATAATCATCATAAATAGGAGGCAAAGTATCATCAAAGTAAATTTTCCCCTCAATGCTTGGGGGACTAAAAAGATCATGCTCATCAGAACCAGCTTCCCCAAGCTTAGAATTTTCCACATCATTAGCAACAATGGTGTTCAAAGCGTTCATACTAATATGTTCCATAGGTTTTTTAATTTTCGCATCAAACCATCCATGTCTTAAATCAGGAAATAGAATAAGAAGCTCATTGTTGTCCATTATGCCAAACTAGTGTAAACAAGAAACAAAAAGATGCAATTGCAGGATCTAAAGGAAATAGCTTCGAGTACTTACAACGGTGAAAATAGCTTAGTAGCCGAGATCCGGAGTGTGAGTACCTTTTACCTTTCCTCCCGGCAATGGCGCCTGAAAATAGCTTGATGTCTACGGGTGCTTCTATTCTTGTAGACGGTGTTGGGCCTCCAAGAGCAGAGGTTTGTAGAACAGCGAGCAAGTTTCCCTTAAGTGGATCACCCAAGGTTTATCGAACTCAGGGAGGAAGAGGTCAAAGATATCCCTCTCATGCAACCCTGCAATCACAAAGCAAGAAGTCTCTTGTGTCCGCAACACACCTAATACACTTGTCAGATGTAAAGGTGCACTAGTTCGGCGAAGAGATAGTGAGATGCAAGTAATATGGATGAGTATGAGTGGTAATAGTAATCTGAATAAAATATGGCAGCGAGTAAACATGATCCAAAACAGTAAACAAACGGAGATTCGATGCTTGGAAGCAAGGCCTAGGGATCAGACTTTCACTAGTGGACACTCTCAACTTTGATCACATAACAGAATAGATAAATGCATACTCTACACTCTCTTGTTGGATGATGAACACCACTAATTGCGTAGGATTACACGAACCCTCAATGCCGGAGTTAACAAGCTCCACAATTAAATGTTCATATTTAAATAACCTTAGAGTGCATAACAGATCAACACAACTAAACCAAGTACTAACATAGCATGCACACTGTCACCTTCACACTATGTAGGAGGAATAGATCACATCAATACCATCATAGCAATAGTTAACTTCATAATCTACAAGAGATCATAATCATAGCCTACGCCAAGTACTAACACGGATGCACACACTGTCACCATTACACCGTGCAGGAGGAATAAAACTACTTTAATAACATCACTAGAGTAGCACATAGATAAATTGTGATACAAAACACATTGCAATCATAAAGATATATAAATAAGCACTTCACTATGCCATTCATAACAGTGAATAAGTATTCTGTGAAATATAGCCTAAGAGACCCACACGGTGCACACACCTGTCACCTTTACACACGTGGGACAAGGAGTCTCCGGAGATCACATAAGTAAAACCCACTTGACTAGCATAATGACATCTAGATTACAAGCATCATCATATGAATCTCAATCATGTAAGGCAGCTCATGAGATTATTGTATTGAAGTACATAGGAGAGAGATGAACCACATAGCTACCGGTACAGCCCCGAGCCTTGATGGAGAACTACTCCCTCCTCATGGGAGACAAGCAGCGTTGATGGAGATGGCGGTGGTGTCGATGGAGGAGCCTTCCGGGGGCACTTCCCCGTCCCGGCGGCGTGCCGGAACAGAGACTCCTGTCCCCCAGATCTTGGCTTCGCGATGGCGGCGGCTCTGGAAGGTTTCTCGTACCGTGGATTTTTTTCGTCTCGAAGTTTTAGGTCGAGGGGCTTCTTATAGGCGAAGAGGCGGCGTCAGAAGGTCGAAGGGGCGCCGACACAATAGGGGGGCGCGGGCCCCCCCTTGGCCGCGCCGGCCTAGGGTTTGGTGGGCTCCGTGCCCCCTCTCCGGCGGTTCTCGTGTGTTCGGATGCTTCCGGGCAAAATAGGAACCCGGGCGTTGATTTCGTCCAATTCCGAGAATATTTCGTTACTAGGATTTCGAAACCAAAAACAGCAGAAAACAGAAGCGGCACTTCGGCATCTTGTTAATAGGTTAGTTCCAGAAAATGCACGAATATGACATAAAGTGTGCATAAAACATGTAGATATCATCAATAATGTGGCATGGAACATAAGAAATTATCGATACGTCGGAGACGTATCAATACGCGAGACCTCGAATCCTGCGATCACCGCATGTAAAATCATAGCTGATTGTCCCGGTCGTGGAACTTGAGGTGGGTGGTCCGCTTGAGTGAATCCTATGTCTTGTGCCGACCAGTTAAGGTACTTGATGGTTGGTGGAGGCATCTTCTCTGTCATGTATACCTGTCGCGAAATTACCTTTTGCATCCTATTTGAGGGTCTTCCTTTCTGAATCATCGACACTGCTCCTGTTGTGTCAATGTAAGGTCCGTTGTTGTTTGGATCTACCGCCAACTGCAACTAATGTTGATTTTCGCTAGTAGTTGCGGTTGGTGGTGGCAGATGAACCTCACTCCTTGGCCCCTCTACGTGCCCCCTGTTCACTGCTTGTGCATGTGTATGCTCCGCATATCTATGCAGAGCTTGGAATGTTCAGCAGTCCTTCTGAAGGTGGCCTGACTGTCTTTTCCCTTCAGTGTCGAGGTAAAAGTGCATCTGGCATGACCCGTTCAGAAGATCTTCGGGTGATATATTGTATGGCCTCTGGAACCTTGGTCGATTATTTTGTCTGCTGGAGCTTGGCGCATCTCTATGATTATTGCACTGCTTGTTGCCTCTCTGATAATCATCCCGATAATTTTCTCCACCATTTCCTCGGAAGCCAGCCGCCACTTGGCTGGGACCGTCGTAATCTGAGAACTGGCGAGAATATCGTCGCCTATTTTGGTTGTTGTTCTGTTGCGATCTTCTTCGGGTGATCTGTGCCATTTATTATGAACAACATCTTTGCCATCCGCCCTGCGATTCGCTATCTCCATGAGCTCTGCTATTGTTCTCGGGTTGGACCTACCCAAATCCTCGATTAGGTATCTTCTTCGGATCCCCGCAACAAATGCGTCAATTGCTCTTTCATCAGATGTGTTTTCTGCCGAATTTTTTATGATGTTCCACCGCTGGATATACATCCTCATTGGTTCATCATACTTATGCTTGCAGGCCCTTAGTTGCTCTATTGACGCAGGTTTCTTGCACGTGGAACGGAAATTTTTCATGAACAAGTCCTCGAAAGTATCCCAGCTGTCGATGGATCCTTCCAGTAATTTCTTTATCCATGATCTTGCGGCTCCGCTGAGGTGAACCTGGATGCTCTGCATGGCTGTTGCTCTAGTTCCACCCGTCAATTTTACCGTTTCCAGGTAGTCTATTAACCAATCCTCTGGGTCTGGCAAGCCGTCAAACTTTTTGTAGTTATCAGGTAACTTAAACCCAGAAGGAACCCGAGTTTTACGAACTCGTCGAGTAAAACAAGGGAGTCCGCACATATCCTCTTCATCGACTTCTGGTGAGTGCCGACATTCTCTTCTCTCCTGCCTTGCTCTATCAACTCGTGCTTGTATCATTGTATCTCTTGTGTCACCTTCTCGAGGGGGATCTCGCACTGCCGTAGTAGGTCGAGGATTATTTTGCCTCGGTGTGCTCTCGGGTTGCGGCGTGCTTGATCCTGCTATCGCTATCCCCATGACACCAACTCATGCCATGGCCATCTGGTACAAAGCCTCTCTAGGGTCTCCAGGAGGTGGCTTGGATGCCAATATGAAGGCATGAGTCACCATATATCCTGCTTCCGGTGTTTTGGGAATGATGTGCCCTCTTGTATGTATCGATATAAAGGACTATGAAAAGGTGCTCGACTATGAAAACTAGGGTTTGTGTTGACAATGATTCGATCCTTTCTTTCTCTCTCGACTCCCCTTTATATAGGAGGTGGAGCCGAGGCTTTCGTATCGTACAAGTTACAAAGTCCGGGAGACTATTTGAGTTATTACCGTATTAATACAAAACTCTTTATTCCTAATCTATCTCTATTTCCATATCGATGCTTATTGGGCTTCCGGGCTTCATAAACTTTGGGTCGTGGGCCTTCAACCATCCTTGGGTACCTTATTCGACAGGCCCATTCGGGATGCCTATGTCACTGTCTGTTTTGGGCCGTTTAGGTGGCCACGTGGACACGCGGATATCGTCCCGCATCCGCGTGTCCGTTTGGGTCGCACGCTGCGCCCAACGCAGCGGCCACCCATTTGGCCATTTGGCCTATTTCTTTAGGAAATAGGCTAAATGTCCACACATATTTATAAATAATATCTAAAAAATGTAGAATAATATCTAACAAATATAGAATAATATCAAATAGTATATAATAATATCAACTAAAATGTAGCATGATCAAGAAACGAAATGTGCCATAGTTTGAACAAATATAAAAATTACAAACTGAGATTGTCAACTCAATTTTGGGGCTCTAGGTTCTCCTTCTGCCTCTTCTCGAACCAAGCTCTCTTCGCCTCATTCATGTTGGTCAAGTCGGCGTTCATGATCATGTTTTCCTCGGCCTGCCGTTTCAGCTCAACTTCCTTCTCCTTCAACTCCACCTCTTTGGCCCTTGCCATTGCTATGAGCTCAATTTCTTTCTCTTTGAGCTCAATTTTCCTAGCCTTCCTCTTGGCCTTCACCTCTTCAATCTCAAGCTTCCTCTTTTGGACATCGAAGTAGTTCTTCTTGTCCTCTTCCTTCTACCGGCGCCTCCTCTCATCCCTCTTGTCCGTGGACACCTCTTTCTCAGCATACATCTCCTTCAAGGTGCCGAATAATTGCATGACTGAAGCATCACGCTTCATGTTGGCCTTGGTTGACTTGTGGCCTCGTGGATGGCTAGCACGAGAAGCGGAGCTACCACAAGGCTAGCCACCATCAAGGTCAATGACCGTGTCATCTTTGGCGGTCTTGTTGCCAGTCAAGGTCTCCATGTACCCCTCTGGAACTTGGGGGTGCCCTGGAGTTCCTTTCAACAATGAGAGAAGCCAAAGGTCTTTACTTCATTGTTATTTTTGAAGAAATCCAAAGCTTGCCACACCTAGAGCAAAGCAAGACAACAATGACAAACATATGTGCAAACAACGAATGAACAAGTTGAGGTTAAGAATCATACCAAGTCCTTCACGCCGATGCCGCTAACGGGAACCCGCTTCGCTTGATCATACGCCGCCTGGAACTTGTTGCATTCTATTTGAATTGTTCCCCACCTCTTTCGGAGCGACAACTCGATGCGGTCACTGTCAAATGGCTCCTCTCCATACCGGCGATGTTCATGGAAGTATTCATGGATCCGGCGCCAGAATGCGGTCCCCTTCTGCTCGGCACCTGTCAATGGATCTTTCCCAATGGTCAACCATGCATCGACGAGCAATTTGTCCTCCTGCGTCGTGTAGTTGCTGGTTCTTTTGCTAACCCGACGAACTCGAGCTTGTGCAGCTGCGGCTTGTGTGAGCTCGTCACCGAACAACGACTCCTTGTCGATGTTCATGGTGCCGGGATGGCCAGTGGTGTCCTCCTCTATGTCAATGGGAGGTGGCGGGGGAGCCTGCTCGGTCCCACGGATATGGCATGGTTGTTGGCATCGTCGGCGGGTAAGACGGAGGGGCCTGCATGGTGGACGCCGCCTGCATATATGGCAGCGTGCGCTCGCCCGACAAATCGTCGAATAGGTTGCGGGCAGCGGTCATCGCTGCTGCTCCCAGGTGCTTGGGGGCCTTGGAGTTCGCCGGCGCACGGTTGAGGTCAATGGACGAAGGAGACGGCTCCATCATGGACTCGCCCACCTCCGGTGACTCATCTCGTGACAGATACATGTACCGCCCCGACGACGCCACCATTTGCTGCGCGTCGAGCGTGTACGCAAACGGCGCTGTCGGCGGGGCTGTTGACCTTGGAGGAAGGGGCCGGGTCTCGGACAAGGCTAAGCTCCCCCCCACCCCGAGGCTGTGCCGGCGCCCGGGACGATCATGTGCTGAGCGAGCGCTGCGTGGCCGTAAAAGAGCATGGCATTCGCCTTCGACTGCGTTTTGATTTGGAGGAGCTGCTCCGCCGCCCTCTGCCGCTCCTCCGCGGCAGCGGCCTCCTTCTTCCGTTGCTCGTGCGCCCTGCGCCGATCGGCTCGCTTCTTGCTCTCGATCGCCTCTGCTCCGCGGTGAGCTCGGGCTTCGCCTTCTTCAAAGTCGGCCCGGGCTCCGGGACCACCGGAGCGTCCAGGATAGGAGCCGCCTCCACGGGAGGAGCGACAACGGCCTCGTCTCCGATGGTGGCGATGGCGGCCGCAGGAGCTTCGTCGGTCATCTCTAGGTTTTGGGAGTGGAGTGAAGTGGGTGTGTTTTGGGAGGCAGACAGGCGGGCCAGGGGAGGACAAGGGGCGAGAGGGCAGCCCTCCGTGTCCGCGGCCACGCAAACGCGGCCCAGATTTGGACCGGCTTTGGATCGTCCCGGATGCCGCAACCTTCCGTTTTATGGATGGATCCGCGCGCTGGACCGGATTTTTATCCAGTTCGACCCATCCGAACGCACGGACGCGGGATGGATCGCCGCGTTAGAGATGCCCTAAGCATCTCTTATAATGACATGTTCGTGTCCCATTCAAGATTCAATGCCCACCACAAAGACTGCCTGAATTCACGCTCAAAGAAAAGGTGCATAAGGTATTCATTAGATTCATTCTGGCAAAGAACACATTTACTGGTGTCGACATAGAAATTTTTCCAGACCATAGTACTACCTCTTACCTATGTTCCAACGAATACGGTATAAAGATCTAGTCAAAAGTCAAACCTTAATAAATTTGAAAATATAATTTATGGTGAATTTATTGATTTTGATTTACTATCGTAAATGTTTAATTTTTAATCTATAAATTTGATCAAACTTAGATGTCGCTGATTTTCGACTAAATTTATATGCTTTAGTATTTATTAAAATGGAGGGAGCAGTGCCTAAGTAGTTTCTTAACTTGAACTCCGACTTGTCGCAGGGCAGGTTTCTTAACTTGAATACAGTAGTCAATTTTTTGATGTTCTGCTATGCGTTGGGGTTCATGTCAGGTCAAGCGTTGTCTGCATTATGTCTGGTCAGCAGGGGCACGTCAAAAAAATCCCAAGCCCCGAGCGGCTCGGGCCTGTAGATGACATGTTAGCCCAGTGGCCTTGTCTCACGCTAACTGCTCCTCCACAAGAAACGTTAGCGTGCTTGCGCAAGAGAATTTCCTCACGGATTGATGGGGCTACGACGTAGAGATGCTACCAAAAAAAGTTGTTGGGATTACAATTTTTTTCTAAGAGCACGCGTAAAGTGTGCCTTATCTTTATAGAAGAGAAAGCATAACAATATACAAGAAAAGAAACAGCACAAGGTGCGGAGAAACGCACACCACTACACACGCTCTCCGTCTAGACCTACTCTCTCGCTATATCTAGCCTCCCTCCTCTCTTGGCTCTCTCCCAAAGGTGGAAGTCCTCCCTAATCTGCCCCACCATTTGGATCACAGTTCTTTGCTCCCGCACATTCCTGAATGCCCTGGCGTTCCTTTGCTTCCACAACGTCCAAACCGTGCTAATGACCATGGAGTCGAAGCATTTCCTGTCAAACCTCCTCACTCGCTTGCGTGCCTCCGTCCACCATCTCTGCAGGTTGCCCGTGAACCCTGGATCAGCGATCCGTAGGTTCGCACTGTGCATCACCCTGCACCAAACCTGCATCGCATAAGGGCATAGGGCTAGTATGTGGTCAACATTATCCTCCTCTTGCAGGCATGTGTAGCATGCGTCCGGGTGCTCCTGCAATCCATGTCTCGCCCTCTTATCTGAAGTCCACAGACGATACTTCAAAGCCAGCCAAGCGAACATCTTGCACTTCATCGGTGAAAAAGAACCCCAAACCGGTTTGCTCACGCTCCATCTGACACTCCCCTGGCAAAGCATCTCATAAGTGCATTTTGCAGTATACACTAATGACCATGGGATTACAAATTATAACCTCACTGATTTCGTTATTATGCATATCAATTACCTGCAGGCGCCTGCAGCCTGTTCCTTGATGCGGCTTTGGATCTCGTTCTCGCTGCGCATTAGGATAAACCCAACCCGATCATGCCTGCATGTAACGATACAAAATATTCATATTTTCACTTATCTTATGCTCCATCTAGCTACCACTGTGTATATTATACATCATGCTTCATCTAGCTACAACTGTGCATATTATACATAAATATTAGTTCACATTTATTTTCACATTGAGTTTTGCAGAAGTATTAGTTTTTATAGTTTTATTAAGATTTTATTACTTTTCTTTGTCTTTTACATGTGTGTAGGTGTTATGGATAAAGCAAAGCAAGAGGAGTCAAGAGGATACAATTTGAGAAGCTACATGCACCAGCATAATAATATGAGGTGTGGAAAAAATCATATTTTTTCATCAAATCATATTGAAGATCCAAGACAATGGTGTTGTAGCTCTTGTCCATACGAGTACAACGAGCCAAAGAACACCTCAATCGGAGTTTGTATGAAAAAATGTGGACCAAAATACTAAAGAGTTTGCAAGGTTAACAAGCATCAGTACGGGCAAAGACTGTCAGTACCAATCTTCATTGTCTTCGCTTTGTAAAACGGAACATCATTTGTGAACGGTTTATTGGGCATATTATTGGATATAGTTCCCTAGAGGCAAATAATAAAGAGTGTTTACTATTATATATCAATAGTTATAATAGTTTTGAGCGATGCATGCTATAGTTGTATTAATCAGAAATATTAATGAATGTGTGGTATTGTAAACAAACAAGGGTACCTAGTGAGCATTCGCAAACTAGTTCATTAAGGTCAATCGATGAACGAGGTTTCCCGATCATTGATACACAAGTCATTGACAATGGAGTCATATCATTGAGTGAATGATATGATGGATATTTCCAATATACAAATATTGTAAGGCGATCAAGTCATATCAAGTTCAACGTTGCGATATTTATGAAAACGTAGTAACATAATCCTTAAACTGTGAGATCATATCTAATCTCTGTCACCGGAAGCTGCTTTAACTGCATCAACTGTCACATCGTAACAGGGTGATCATAAAGGTGTAGATGGGTATACAATGGGATGGGTTGAGGCTTATGAGTCAAGAGTCGAATTTGTTCATCCGCGTGATGGAAGATAGTATGGGCCCACTCGGTGAGATTACATCCAAGTTGCAACACATGACAAGGTCATGAGGATGGAATCGAATGGAATGAGTTGAATAGCCTTGTCGGTAAAGAGATCGAACTAGGTATAATGATACCGATGATCAAGTGTCAGACGAGTGTCGGTATCAAAGTAACAAAGGGAATGGGATATGTCGTAATGGTTCAAAAGATGATCACATCTTCGTAGAATGCATAGGGGTTGCTATTGTTCTCCAGAACACCCTGGTGACCATTGATCGAAGAGATATCTCGATCATGTGTGTTTTATTTTTGAACCATAGGGAAACATACTTAAGGGTTCAACGAAACTTAAGATTGTTTTCAATTCATTGGAAACACCGGAGAATAGAGAAGAGAGAACTGGAAGGGGTTTCGGGAGAAACTGAAGGATATTCGGAGTGGTGCGATAGGTGTCTCGGATCATCGGGAATTAAATAATATATATTATTTTTTTAAGTAAGTGAATTAGTATTAAATATATGTATTTATTTAATTAAAAAGGTGCATCCCACCTCAATGGGCCCCTCCTATAGGGGAGGGGGCCGGCCAACCCCCCACATGGGTTTGTGCGGGGGGGGGGGGGTGGAAGGGTTTGGAGGTGGGGGCGCATGGGCACTTGGTGGCCCAGCCGACCCCCATCTAGGATTTTGGGGCGCATCCCTACCCCCTCTGAAAGAACATCTCTCTACCATTATGGTTTTGAGTGTTTGGTGACAACATATGTGATACTCTAATATGTATTAAGTGGTGCAAATTTGATCGATGTTGAATAATTGTTGAAAAGAAAGAAAAATTAAGAAGTACATGTTGAAAAAGAAGAAGGAAGAAGCAGAACAGAATCTCCGGCCCCCAAAAAATGGCTAAGGACTTAAGGGTCCACACCCCTTCGTTGCCCCCCCCCCCCCTCGGAAATTCCAGTGTAGGCCGGAAATTCCGGGGGGGGGGGGGGGTATTCACCAACGGCTCGATTTCTTGGGGGCCTTCTTCCTCAAGATCTTCACCTCCAGCTGAGCCACCACATTCACTTGATCTCCTCCCTCAACCACCCAAAGTTCTTGATGTTTTCGAGAATCGAAGGAGAGAAGATCTCGATCTACATCTTCACTGAAGAGATTTCCATTTCTCCCTCATTTGCTTGAGGGCACCATCGCTAGTGTTTCCTTTGGAAACCCTAGTTGTTGTTACTTGATTTGATCTTTTTGTTGTTGTGTTGTAACAACTTTTGGGAGCCTCCAATTCAGTTGTGGATGTGTGCCCCAAGAATTTTGTAATGCCCCGGTTTCCGCCTTGAAGAAATCCTTTACGCTGTGTTTGGTTGCGTAGAAACTGGGCTCGGAATTGGAATTGGGGCCAAATGGGCAAATTCAGCCGTTTGGTTTGCGCTCGGAATCGGGCCGTGGAAACTGGGCTCAATTCCGAGCCCCCCACCCGCGCGTGTAACGGTTCGCTCCAAACTTTCCGAGGTCGGGACCTTGGAAAAGCTCGGAATCTACTCCCCGCTCGCGTACCCCTTTGTCCCGCGATAGAAACGCGAGCTCGCTCGCTCGGGCCGCCGCCACCGCGAGCTACAGAAGCCGGTGCTCCCGTCCCTGGCGCCTCTCCTCCCTGGCCTCCCTCCTCCACGCCCTCCCCTCCCTGGCCTCCCTCCTCCATGCCTCCCCAGTCCTGGCCTAACCCTAGATCGCGGGCATGACCAGAATGGCGGCGGGAGAGTCAACGCCGGCGGCGGCTCTCCGCCCCCTCCGAGCCTCTCTGTGGCGTCGTCCTCTCCCCATCTCCGCCCTCCTCCGAGCGTCTCCGATGGCGTCGACCTCTCCCCATCTTCGCCCTCCTCCGAGCGGCTTCGGCGGCGGCGATAGGGGAACGGCGGGGGATGGCGTCGGGCGGCACGGCGGCGGGCGCCGGTAGTGGGAACGGCGGGGGATGGCGGCGGGCGGAGGTAGGAGGAACGGCGGCCTCACCGGGCTCCCTGCCTTTCCAAATCGTGGAGGCAGTGAACCTGCTTATGTATATTTTTATGTTTGATTTTCTTTTTTACCTAAACAAACCCAGAAAATTATTATGTGTGTGCTAGGTGTAGACATAATACTTAGTGATATCTTGTTTAGTTGTGTTTATTGTGTCTCCGCGTGCTCCACTCTCAGTTACCTCTATCGTTTATTGCATTACTATATAATACTTAGTGATATCTTGTTTAGTTGTGTTTATTGTTATCTAGGTAAATTCACATAGTTGTATATCTAGAGAATTTATCTTTGTGGCAAGATTTAATTGAAAAAGAACTAAACAGTGGGTAGCACCTATTCACCCCCCCCCCCTCTAGGTGCGGCATACGATCATTTCACCCTTCCCCTTCCCCCTATATATAGTGGGCACTTGGGAGGAGGAGAGCACACAATTTACCAAGTGGAAAAAGAGAGTCCCTTTGGGCGCCTCCTCCCCTCTCTCTCTAGTTCTCTCTCCACCCGTGGTTCCTTGAAGCTGCGCATGAAGGGAGAACTCCACTCAGTAAGCGGGAGCGCTGCCGGAATTCGAATCTAGAATATCTTCTTCCACAACCTTAGCTGGATCTGAGGCTAGGAGCGTCGTTGAGTATTGTAAGTGTGCGAAACTACGAGGTGTTGCACTTGCGGTACTCATGGTGGTACGGAGAGGACTTCTACTTGACCCCGAGGTCGGCGACGAAGTACGACTACATCAATCACGTTCTAGAGGAACGTTAACCACTTTAAACTTCTCCCAATTACCATTATCCAAGCAAACGATAGAGTAGACTATTTCCAGACATCACTTTGGGTACGAATATAGCTGCACTAACAACGTTATTGCGGGGCTATGTTATTTCCTTTTTCAAAGCTTTCATGGGAGGAACTTTCTAAATAATTTTTGCTGCCACAAGTACTGCAATAACCATGTTGTTGGTGCAGGAACCCAAGACATGGGGAGGGGGGAGTAGGACCGATGAACATTTCATGTTAGTCAAATACATTGGTGAGGAAAGTTAGGAGTCGGCCATTTTGGAGGACGGGCTCCACAGAGCCCTTTTTGATTTTTTATCAACATTTTTAGGTTTCAAAAAATCTGGAAAAATGTAGATGTAGATAATAATGACTTCTACCCGTGTGCAGAAAATGAATACAAAATATTATTATTTCAAGGCAATGTAAAAACCACAAATTACCAGATCAAATATAGTGCAAGTGCAAAATTCAAAAACCATCACATTTTTTTGTATTTTTCATATACTTGTAGGGTGGAATACAAATTATTTTGCGATGATATTTTGCACAACCGTAGAATACATCATTGGCAACCTCTCAGATTTTTTGGAAACTTCAAAATGTCAATTTCAAAAAACTTTAATAATAGGCTCTAGCTAGGAAGCCAGCGCTAAAGTGAATTTTTCGTTAAGTCGGCCCATGATATGCAAAATTTCCACCTAAAAGAATGTTCTAATGATAAAATGTGTATGTTGATATGTAGTGGAACTTATTGACTGCTCAAACGAACATAGACCGGTCGATGTACAAAATTTGGTAGAGAAGCTAGCAAAAATCGTGGAGCATGTGATCACGAGTAGATGTTCTAGATTCCTACCATACTAACGGGAAGTTTGGGTCAAGCTAATGATTAATAGGTGAGAGCTCGAGAGGAGGAGGAAAATGGTGCAACAAGTGAAACATCCAGGTTACGCGGGGGTACTTGCATGTTTGGGATGTCCTTTAATGCATATACGTTTGACACGACTGCGGAAAGTGCATGGAGTCATTATGTGTTGTTTTGGTAATTACTGACAAACCTTATGGACTAATATTTGAAAATGAGTTATGCTTGAAGAGTTTATCCATAGACATTGAAGTTATGACCAAGGTGTTCGACGTGTCATCTAAATAATGGTCATGTGGGAGTTGAGATTATTGGAAGCATGCTTTGAAGAAATTCGGTTAACTCCAAGACATCATGATGATGAAGAAATAAGAAATGATTCGAGGTAATAAATTCAAAGCGCAAGTTCAAGATGAGAATATAGAAGAAATCATATTCTTAAAGCTTGTCGTCTAGTTGGTGATAATATATATGGGAAGACATGCCTAAGAAGGGTCTTCCTCATAGTGGAGTATGGGGAAACCCTCACAAGAATTCACCAACCCTCGCAAGGCATTCCATATTGAGGTGGACAAGATCATCATACTCAAGCTCAATTTGAGTGCGCAACTTAAGGGTTTGGCCTTGATAGATTTTGACTTTTGCCCGTCTCATGGAGTCATGGTGTGATTTAGGAGACCAAGTTGTAGGATCGATAGCCTTACTATAAATAGGGGCTCTCGAGTGAGTAAATTGATCGTATCGTTCGAATAGAGCTCAAATCCTTGCATTCATTCCATCATCTTTGAAGTTTGTTATTTAGATCTTATCCTTGTGAAGAGCTTATGATTATTTTCATGACAAGCTATATTTCATAAAAAAAGATTTTATTTGAAAACTTATTCCATTTTTGAGGTTGGTGTTTTTGCTGGTTCTTCAAGTGATGTTTCACCACCTCAATATTCTTTGTAAATTCTTCCTCGTTGCTTCTTTCTGTGGGATACTACTTGTCATTATCTTTCTAAAAAAATTGGTTCATCTTATTTGGAGTTCGGATGCGAAAGATCTTGCATTTTTCATTTTCAGGGGAGGAGACGTTTTTGTTGTGCCAACACCGGAGAGGCCGGAGACTCCAAATAAATATCAGACCTAGAACTTTGAGTTGCGCTAAAATTGTGCATCCCTCTAGTCCGATCCAGACGTTGACCACGGATTTGGACAGGAGATTTCATATCTCGTGCATGGACTTACTCTGGAATATCCGGTCTCCCGAGGCTCCAATGGCTCTATTTTTGGGGGCCTATAAATCAAAGGCCCCTTTTATCATCAAGGGCTTGTTGGTTTTACATTTCTCTCTCCGGCATTGTTGAGTTTGAAGAGCTTGTTCCAATTCGCAATTCCTCCTATGATTTTTCAATGTTTTTTTTGGGGGGGGGGAGAGAGGTGATCTACATCTACATTTTTACCAATCAATATATCATATTAGTGACGGAATCCACTGAATCTAGATGTTGGAGAATTTTTTTGTTCTCCTCTTCTATTCTACCTCCGACATTCCTACCTAACATTAGTTGTTGTGGCCAGATTTGGAAGTGAAGGACTTGAGCACTTGTATTGTTGTTTCCGTTGCATTTGATGCATCAGTTTGAGTTCTTCATGGTAATTTGTGGAAGTGAAAGTTCGTGAGCTTAATACTGCCAGGTGTTTTTAGTAAGAGCTTGTTCCTATAGGGTTCTTTTGGACCCTATACGACTTTGATGGTGATTATTGTGAGCCTCCAACTAAGTTGTGAAGATTTCTTCAAGTTTGGGGCATTTATGGTAATTACTTGGGTGGCTTCAATTAAATTGTGGAGATTGCCCTAAGCTTGTAAGAGTTCAATGACCGTCCTCAAATGTCCCATAGTGGATCAAGCATTTCCCTTTTGGTTGGAAGGCTCAAGAACAATGTAGTAAGCCATTGTGATATTTTGGGAGCCTTTTCTTCACACCGCTCCAACGAAGAGTAGCATAGAAACGTTGTGATCTTCGGGATACATTATCGTCTCCCCGTGCCTAGATTATCTCTTTATCCAAGCTCCTTTACATATGCAAGTTACTTTGTGATAGCCTTCGCGATTTTGTTATATATGTTCCTGTCACCTTGTGGCTTGTCTCTTGCTTAGGATAAGTTGTTGGTGCACATAATTGAGCCTAGTATATAGTACCTCCATTCCGAGGCTTAAGGCTTATATTTTTTCAAAAGTCAAACCAAGTGAAGTTTGACCAAACTTTTAGAAAAATCTATCAACAAATATGATATTTTGTAAATACCATATGACAATATATTTAATTATCTGTCTAATGATATTGATTTTGTATTTTGTATGTTAATGCTTTTTGATAAAAATTTGGTCAAACTTGACATACTTTGACTTAGTAAAAATAATATAAACCTTAAGCTTTGGGATGAAGGTAGTATATAGGTTTTGTGCTTGACAAATTAAACGTTAGTTTTATTCCAAATTTATTCAAGCCAATATCGTAAATAAAAATTGTCTATTCACGCTTCTCTAGGCAACATTTGTGTTCTTTCAACTGCTTATGTTAGATATCGCGTGAGAATTAGAGAAGACAAAAGAACATGTGATACAGTGAGTTATATCTTTGTGTTATTTCTAATAATTATTGTTTGGATGCTCCTAAAAGTAT
The DNA here is from genome assembly GCF_022539505.1 of Lolium rigidum. Classification (NCBI taxonomy): domain Eukaryota; kingdom Viridiplantae; phylum Streptophyta; class Magnoliopsida; order Poales; family Poaceae; genus Lolium; species Lolium rigidum. The sequence continues at coordinate 271,770,575 of NC_061510.1, read as the reverse complement.
GCCATGATTAAAATGAACTAGAAAAGATAGGACAACGCCTATAATAAAAATGACTTATCTTACTTTCTAAGAGATGATTCCTTAGTTTTTTTATCTGGTATTCCTTAGCTAAGAGAAAATGAACCTATTTTGGTTCGTTTATATCTTCTCCTACTCAACAATTATCTTAGATGCAATGGCTAAGATAAAACTAATGTCATAAACAACTTAAGTCTTTTTCTTTGAATAAAGTAGTTGTTCACACAAATCGATGAGTGTAACGAGTTGAGATGGCAAGGCGGCTCAGCATTGGATCTGAAGTTTCATGGCTATCGTGCACCGGGAGGGAAAGTGAAGCCTTGTTACGGCGACGGTTTGAATTTGCTGGAATCTTGAGCAAATACATCTTGACCGAACAAAGAAGCCTATGGTCATTGGTAGCCGTCGCCTCTTGAGAAAAGTCCTAGCCGCCCCTACTCAGCCTTCTTCATAGATCGGTTCCCCCTCCTCCGGCCGGCTTCGCCGGCGTCGGAAGGAGTGGGGAACCCGATCTATGAGTGGAGTTTTCAATAAAAGTAGTCTTTTCGGTAATCTATGTTAGGTTTTTGGTCGCCGTTTTCTTGTTGGTTTCCCCGCAATGGAGATGGCATCGTCTGCAATAAGTGATCTTCGGCCTTTCGTTCGACGACAAGATCTCCTTCCCGACGTCAATGGTGGTGTCTGAAAGATTACAATTATCTAGGTATGGGTGTTCAGATCTTACTTCGCCAGATCGATCTTGGATCTTTTCTCATGGTTGCCGCGAGGAGGATTATCCTCGCAGTTCTTGTCCCGATTGCTACGTCCTCGACAATGGTGATTCGTATTCTCGGCTCTCCATCAACGTTGACAAGGCAGATCGGTTTTTATTCCCTGACATACTGGTGTTGGTACTCTTGCCGATGTTGATTGACTACTTTAATGGTTGCGCGCTTGCACGCAGCCTTGGCATTGCGGCTCAAATTAAAATTATGGGAGAACCTTCGTTGGTATTTACAGGTCTATGGTTTGTTATCTATCTTTGGCTGCCTTCGGAAAAGTACAAGATTATGTCTTGGAAGAAGAAAGAGTTTGAAGACCTCGAAGATTTGCTAGTATCTTTTAGACTTTATTTTGTAATCGCTGGAGACAGCTCGTGTATCTCTACCATGTACTATTTGTTATTATGAATATATGTGGTATTGATTGTCAAAAAAAAAAAAAAAAAGCCTATGGTCATTGAAAAGAGAGAGAAAAATTCCGAAAGATAAGGAAGAGCGTAGTGCAGTGAAGTGAGAGAGTGGCAGCGAGAGCCACTTAAATAGAGGGCAGTGGCTTGACCACCGCTTCAGGCGCGGCCGGCCACCTCGCTTGGCTTTCTCCCCCCTCCAACCCTGCACTCTCACCTCACTTCCACTGCCAGCTCCGGCGGCCTCCCCACCGTCCGGGCACCGGATCCTACCACATGGTACTTTAGCAAGCCCACCCGTGCTACCGTTCGGCGAAGTGTACATAAACGGATCGAGAAATGGAAGCAGAGGACTACGCCGCCGGCTGCTGCTTCTCCCTCATGTGCCAAGAGGACGGCGCCGACCTCGGCGACAGCTTCGCCAGCGACGACGGGGCTAACCTGCTCCTAATGTACAGTGGCACCGAGGAGAGCGAGAACGACGAGGAGGAGTACATGGACCACCTGGTGTCCAAGGAGAGCAGCCTCTGCTCCTCGCCGGAGTCCTCCCTGTCGTGCTCCTCCGCCGACGAGTCGTCGCCGTCCATGGCCTCCGCGGACTGGTTCCAGTGCGCGCGCCGCTCCACCGTTAAGTGGATCCTTGAGGTGAACGACCGAACAGAGCAAATCTACCTATGTGTCCTCCATATCTTGCTTTGTTGATGGAACAGAGACCCTGATACTATCTCGCCGCGGCGCGCGCGCCATTGCAGACGCGGGGGCACTTCGGGTTCTGCCACCGCACGGCGTACGTGGCGATTGGCTACTTCGACCGCTTCTCCCGCCGGCGATGTGTCGACGTACGTGACCCACTGATCCCATCTCAGCTTCCTCTGTTTCTTGAACGACGCCACTGATGCGCGTGCGTGCAGAGGTCGGTGATGCCGTGGGCGGCGCGGCTGCTGGCCATAGCGTGCGTGTCGCTGGCGGCCAAGATGGACGAGTACCAGTCGCCGGCGCTGTCGGAGTTCAGCGCCGACGGCGACTACGAGTTCTGCTGCGACTCCATCCGCCGCATGGAGCTGCTCGTGCTCTCCACGCTCGACTGGCGGATGGGCGCGGTCACGCCCTTCGACTACCTCCCCTGCCTCTCCTCCAGGCTCCGTAGAGGCAGCGGCGGCGGTGGCGGCGGGCTTGTCGCCGCCAAGGCCGCCGCCCTCATCTTCTCCGCCGCAGAAGGTCAGTTACCTGACAAACACATCGACTCGTAGACCGACCGTGCGCTGCTTTTATCAACTGACCGTGCTCTCATTCTTGCAGTGGCGAGCGTGCTGGACTACCGGCCGTCCACCGTGGCCGTCGCCGCCGTCTTGGCAGCAGCCCACGGCGTGCTCACGAGAGAGACACTGGAATCCAAGATGCGCAGCCTCTCCCCTTCTTGCCTCCTCGACAAGGTGACTTGCTCACCCATTCATATAGATCATAGTTTCTTTCACGATGCATTGGATAATGAGACCTGTTTGCCTGACGGCTGATGTTGTGCTCAGGAGGATGTATTTGTCTGCTACACCATGATGCTGACCGAGCCGCCGTCGACGCCGACGAACAAGACGGCCAAGAGATCGGCGCCCGACCCGATCGACGCCGCCGCCGCCTCCTTCTCCGTCGCGGCGGCGATGAACAACAATAAGAGAGTGAGGCTAGACCTGCCGGGCACCCTCCACCGGTGATCCAATTTCGCCGCCAGGGCACGCCTGTTTTTGTTTAGGTGTCTGGCCGCGCGGCCGGAGCTCTAGTCGGTCGTTGCAACACCTGCAACTCGACCATTTTCATCTTCTATTTTCTTCTAGATTTTTTAGTTCTTTGATCGGCTCATTGTCAAATAAGTGGTTATTGGCGGTGCGGCCGGATTGGATTGGTTTGATTCCCGCGTGCGATCGAGTGGAGACTAGAAAATTACAAAAAAACAGCCAAGATGGTGGCGACTGGTGAGCTTGATGAGCTTTCCTACGGAGAGGAGAGCATAAAGCGGCAAACAAGATCGGAAAGAAAGCTTTGGCTGCAAAGTTGCACGTTGGATTCCACTTCCCGGGAAGCAGCAGCAGCAGAAGCAGACTACTAGCAGTAGTAGCTAAAATAAATCTCTCATATGGAGAATGTAGAGTGGTGTACCGGCCGGTGCAGTTGCAAGTTGCAAATCAAGTACCATGGTCCATTGTTGCCCTTGAAAATTCTGATTTGGTTCAAAGGCTCTTTGCTGCTTCCCCACCACCCCTGCTCAAAGTGGGCGCGCACACATGTACTAGTGGTGGTGGCTCCTCACTGACCAGCTAGCACTGCACTTGCGTGTGGTTTTTTGGGGAAATTGTGCATTCTAGGTAAACTGCAAAATTTCATCCACAATTACACGTTGCCAAGATTTCACATTCTACATTGTATGAGAAAAAAATCCACACGTGCAATTCTTGTCCTATCTTTTCGTCGGATGTATGCAACTGTATTCCATGTGTCATGCCATTATTTTAGCACAACAACCACTTTATTGATGCATCAAGATGACATAAAATACACAGGGTCTACATCAACACGATGTTGAAAACCAGACATCAAGACAATTAGCTTCAGTTCTCATCTTTGACAACACCGGGACAACGCTAGTTGTCCCGGAAGCAATGGATGTTCATGCCGTTGTCCCAGAAGCAATGGATGTTCATGCTTTTTTGTTGTCAAATTGAACCGCTAAAAAACCAAATTAGGAACTTTAATTCACCCTTAAAGTTCTATCTCGAAAACCCATGGTTGCCTTGTTGAACCAGTGACAACTACACATGGACTTATCACCCGAGACCTAACATGTTCTTACATTGCAGCCCCTAATGCTGCCACCTAACCAAATAGTGGTTGTCAGGACCGCGGTGTTAGGAGTTTCGTTAGGGGCGTCTCCTAGTCAGGTAGAATTCCACTTTTTACCCTACAATTGTACAATTGTGACAGATGTTACCCAATTTAGTGGATCTTTTACAAAAATATCTCATCTAGGACACTGTAAATAAGGTTTTACCCAAGCTTAGCATTTTCCTTGTTTTTGTTAGATAGGACATGTGTGTTTCGTCGATGTGCAGCGATAAAATTTGTAAAGATCGGATGGCGCCGCCATTGATTATGCCTACACTACTCTTCTCCAATTCTCCGATTCCTTGTCCTAGTGCTGATATTTTTGAGTACCGCTTATGAACTGACCGTTTTCCCAATACATACACACCAGAAAATGAGGATCCAAATATTCTCGAATGCGCAATCTAGACAATTTTGTACTCAGTGTGGGTAATTAGTGTCTCAAATGCATAAATAGGGGTAACAAGTGAATTCACTCTAAAAAGAATTACGAAAAGTTAATAAGGGGGGATCCGCTCTAAGTATGTTGTTCTGCTCTAGCTAAAGCCATTGAGCTTAGCACTGATCTAGAGAAGGGGAGCAACAAGGCTCAGATGGGTCATAAGGACCTTACTCTTATTAATTAAAATAAGAAAAATAAAAGAGTATATAAATGAAAGACCGACAAGATTGTTAGTGGTGACAAGTGTTAGGATTAAAAGAAATAAAAGGCGCACAATGAAGGGTAGTTTCACGAATAGTGAGGGCTTCAAGGATCCAGTTAAACATTTACTAGTGCATAAAACATGCAAAGGTTAAGCATATTCACGAAGGTGGTAATAACAAAAAATAATTTCACCTCACAACAAATGGTAAACATACAATAAAGAATATCTTTCAACTAGAACAGGGTGAGGGTACTATAATAGGGCAATAAAATATAAAAAAAATTATGTCATTGATTCCTACAAGAGATTGTTTGGGGCAATAGCCGAGAACGGTTTCTCTATGATAGAAACGGAGGTTATGGATATTTTATAATTATCCCAAGAGGAGAATAATATTATTTCAGTCAACTTTGATGAAAAGGATGTGTATAAAGAGATTATGTAGATGAAAATGAATAAATCTATGGGTCCAAATGGGTTTCATGTTAAGTTTTATCAAACCTTTCGGGAGGTTATTGAATTCGATCTGATGAGTATGTTTGTAAGATTTCAGCAAGGGGAATCCCCTCTGTTCCAGCTTAACTATGGTACAATTATCTTACTCTTGAAGAAGGAAAATATTTTTCACATTCAGCGATATAAACCAATTTGTTTATTCAGTGTGATTTTTTTTCACAAAGGTCGGAACTAATCGGATCTAGTTAAACATTTACTAAGGTGGTACAATTGTCGATACTAAAAGTTAACTTCCATAAGAGTGAAGTTCTTTTTGGTAAGGCAAAGGATGCAGAGGATCAATACATAAATATTTTTGGTTTTGAATCATGTTTGTTTTCTTTAGATATCTGGGAATTTCAATTCACTATCATAAACTAAAGAATGGTGACTAGATATCGGTTGATGACTTTTTTTAAAAGAAATATAAAAAGTTGGGTCGGCAAGTTGATCTCCTATGGGGATAGACTAGTTTTAGTCAATTTGGTTTAAGTAGTCTACCAATGTTATGTCGTCCTTCTTTGAAATACAAAAAATGGTACACACAGATTGGGTTTCTTTTGATCGATTTTTTTTGCTAAGTGATGGCCATAAGAACAAGTATAGACCGACTCGATGGAACATCATTTGCAGACCTAAATACTAAGGGGGTATTGGAGTGGAGGTTCTAAATATAAAAGCAAGTATTTATTGAGCAAGGGGTTCTTTAAGATCTTATTCGGACAAGGTGTGTGGCATGATTTGATCCATAATAAATACCAACACTCCAAATCATTATCTTGACAAAATTCAAACTCCTTGGACCCTCTTTCTGGAAAAGTATTATGAAAGTTAAAGATGAATACTTTGAAGGAGGATCTTTCACCATAGGAAATGTTGAGGAGACTCATTTCTGGGAGGATATATAGTTCGGAGACACATCTTTGTCCCTCCAATACTGATCCTGGTATAACATAGTACAATGAAAACATGTTTCGAATGTTATGTCTACTAGGCCTTTAAACATAGCATTTAGACATGCTTCATCAGGGAAAAGAGGATATAGATGGCATCATATTGTTCAACGTTTGATGGATGCACACCTGAACACACACCCCGATGTCTTCGTTTGCAAATTAGCAACACCTGGGATTTTCTCGATCAAATTATTATATTTAGATTACATGAATGACCATACGAGATTTTTTCGTAAATATAAAATAAAAGTACCACTAAAAATTAGAATCTTCATGTGGTTCTTACCTCGTAGAGTTCTTCTCGCAAAATGTAATTTAGCTAAAAGGAATTAGTAAGGAAGCCGAAAATGTTTTTTTATTGTCCGTGTGATCAAGATGATACAATATAACATTTTTTCATTCCATGTCCTTTCACAAAAGTGTTTTGGTTGTTCATATGTCTTTACTACCCCCTCCCCCCTATTTACAAACTTGTTTGAAAACTGGTTGGTGCTTGTTGGAAAGAAAAGATAGTGTTCAAATTTGAGTTGGTGCTTGAGCTTTCTTTTGGGCCTTATGAAAAGTGTGAAATTATTAGGTTATATCGCCGGTTACGCATTGGAGCTGTATGTGGTTCTACCTAAGTATTTGGCTACAAGGGGCAACCGTTTGTACATATGGTTGCTTAAGATTTATGCAACATGTGCAACTGGCATTTTGATCTAGTATAACATGATGATGCAGCGTTACTTCATGTTTTCCTTTGTCTTTAGATGGTTGATTGATACATGTATCAGCAACGTGACTTATGATATAATCTTTTGTAAGACTTAAATTTTTACAAAGTACTTTCTCCATTTAGTAGAAATTGTCTTAGATTTGTCAAAATTTAAATGTTTTTAGACAATAAAGAGTGAGCAGATATATTAAAATTTAGACAAGTTTAGAACAACTTTTATGAGAGTGAGAGTAATAAAAAGCCGCATGCAGCAAGATGCAGCACCGTCTGTCCCCATTTTGAAAAAAAAATGCCTGGGGCAATCAAGCTAATGAAAAAAAGCTATAAGAGTATCTCCACCGGCGGCCTCGATAGCGGTCCCGATAGCGATTTGGGGCCCGGTGTCATTTTTGGGCTCGCACCGGCGTGCCCCAAACGGCGCCGGCCATTTTTCGAGCCCAATATAATCACCGGCATCCCCGTGCCGACCCCTTTGCCAAGGGCGCGAATCGGGCGCGCCGGCGCCTCGCGGAACGGCGGTTTTCGCTAGTGGGGGCGCCTTGTCAGCGAGAGGACGCGACGGTTCGCATCGGCCGCGATGCGGGAAGGTTGGTCGTCGGCGTTTAATGGTCTCCCGTGCGGAAACCGAGGCGGCCACGAGGGCAGCGACTGGCCACGCGGCGTCCAGTCGACGTAAATGTGGGTAGTTGCCACCGCTATATAGTACGTACGCCGTCCACCACCGCCGCTCCATTCTCTCCTCTCCACATCAAGATGACGCGCCGTCTGAAGACCACCTACTCGATGCTGGGCCTCAACGGCCGCGCGCTGCCTCCACCACCACCGCAGCCGCAGCCGGAGCCGCATGCCGATGCGGAGAACAACTCCGACGAGCACGCGAACCCACGGTTCGCGGCGTGGCATTAGGCCTACATCGCGGACGCGGAAGCAGAGGCGGCGGAGGAGGCAACGCAGTCGGGCGAGCCGCCGTAGGCCCCCACCCACCCGGAGCAGGCGGCGATCCTCGCGTCGCTGAACGCGCAACGATACCGGCGGTTGAAGGAGGAGCATCGTGAGTTCGTCAACGACGCGAACCTCGAGCATGTCCTCGAGATCTCCCGCCAACGAGCGGCCACGGAGGAGGCGGGACGCCGCCTCATGGAGGCGGAGCGACAGAAGCTCGCAGAGCTCAACATTCATCCCCACTACGAGGCGTTCACCCGCCAGCAGGCAAGGCGCGCCGAGATCGAAGCTTCTCGGGAAAGGCTGGAAGCGTGAGGACAGCGCCGCCGGCAAGCCCCTGCGACGCCGGCTCCACCACCAGATGCGCGAAGCAAGGGAGGCGAAGTGGGCACGGACGCAGGCGGCAATGGCGAAGAACGAGGACGAGGCAGGGTCGTCGAGCGCCCCAACCGACTGCCAGTAGATTATGATTAAGTTTAAGTTTTAGTTATGTTTAAATTCGATCTACTTTTGTATAAATTTCGTTTGAATTTCGTATGAATTTCTTATGAATTTGGGTTTTTTAAATTTCAAAATCTATCGGGCTTGGCGTATAGGGGGCGCCGGTGTGGGAGCAACATCCCGAAATAGAGGATGCTATGCCGGGGCTCCCATACGGCATTACCAGCGCCCCTGCCGGCGACTATTTGGGGGCTGCCGGTGGAGATGCTCGAAGACCATCTTCAGTCGCGTCCCTCAAAAAACATCCGACACAAATGATTTGGGGCACGTTTGGGACCGCGCCGAACAAAAAAAGACTAAAAATCTGTACAAAAAAGAGACCCTTCCCAGGCACGTCCCTCAAACAGCGTCCGGATGCATGCATTTTAATAGAGGGGACTACCCCATGTGAAAAAAATTAGGTGAGAGAAAGTGTGAGAAAAGAGAATGACATGCATGCGTCCGGACGCTATTTTTGTATCCGGCGTCCCCTGTAGAGACTAGCCCGAGGACATCTGACATAAAATGAGGCGCTATTTAGTTTTGGGGAACACGATTGAAACGCGTTTTTCTCCATTTCTTGTTGGCCGTCCCTAAACAATATTTGGGGACGACGACCGAAGATGCTCTAAATCCATATCCCCATGCCAAAACCCGATTCAAATGTGTCCTGATCAAATTAAGGAGAAGACACCGGTCAGCGTAGGGCAGCTATGCACATCGTTGAACCCAGATGCCACGATTCAAATCGATCGTGGCGCAGCGACAGCTGCACTCCACACGCAACGCCGGCCAGTTGGGGCGGAGGACCATCGTACCTTATCGAGGCTCGAGCCGCTGCCGCTCATCGTCGTCGCTGCTTTGGCACGGCAGGCAGCAGGGATCCGAGGCGACTTTTGCGCCACCCGGAACTGAATCCTCCACGTTTCTCTCCTCTGCCTGGCCTGACTGGCTGCTGACTACTGTTGTTACATGCGATGAGGCCCGATGGTCAGGGTACTTGACAACTCGCTCCTTCCACCACGTCGACAACAGTTGCACCCGCTCTCCTGTGCGGCTCATTCACCCTACTTTCGGTTCCGGTGGGGGCGCCCGGCCGGCCGCCCGGGCCTCACGTGGGGAGCTGCAGTGTATGACCTAGTAGAGCCATCTCTAGCAAAACCAAAACCCTAAAAGCATCTTCAGTTGCGTCTCCTAAATCTTTCCCAAACACATCCGAATCGAGCATTTGGGGACGTGTTCATTCGTGCCGCGTTTGGGGACATCGTTCCCCAGCCACATCCCCCAAACGCCACCCCAAATTTTAGGTGAAATACAGGTGGTATGAATAAGTATGAGCAGTAGTAACGCAGCAGTAGTAACGCAGTAAAACAGTAAATAAGCAGCGATAGCAGTATTTAGGAACAAGGCCTAGGGATTAGACTTTCACTAGTGGACACTCTCAACTTTGATCACATAACGGAATAGATAAATGCATACTCTACACTCTCTTGTTGGATGATGAACACCACTAATTGCGTAAGATTACACGAACCCTCAATGCCGGAGTTAACAAGCTCCACAATATTCAATGTTCATATTTAAATAACCTTAGAGTGCATGAAAGATCAACACGACTAAACCAAGTACTAACACAAGCATGCACACTTGTCACCTTCACACTATGTAGGAGGAATAGATCACATCAATACCATCATAGCAATAGTTAACTTCATAATCTACAAGAGATCACAATCATAGCCTACACCAAGTACTAACACGGATGCACACACTCGTCACCATTACACCGTGCGGGAGGAATAAACTACTTTAATAACATCACTAGAGTAGCACATGGATAAATTGTGATACAAAACACATTGCAATCATAAAGGGATATAAATAAGCACTTCACTATGCCATTCATAACGAGTGAATAAGTATTCCGTGAAATATAGCCTAAGAGACCCACACGGTGCACACACTCGTCACCTTTACACACGTGGGACAAGGAGTCTCCGGAGATCACATAAGTAAAACCCACTTGACTAGCATAATGACATCTAGATTACAAGCATCATCATATGAATCTCAATCATGTAAGGCAGCTCATGAGATTATTGTATTGAAGTACATAGGAGAGAGATGAACCACATAGCTACCGGTACAGCCCCGAGCCTCGATGGAGAACTACTCCCTCCTCATGGGAGACAGCAGCGTTGATGAAGATGGCGGTGGTGTCGATGGAGGAGCCTTCGGGGGCACTTCCCCGTCCCGGCGGCGTGCCGGAACAGAGACTCCTGTCCCCCGGATCTTGGCTTCGCGATGGCGGCGGCTCGCGGAAGGTTTCTCGTACCGTGGCTTTTCCGTATCGAGGTTTTAGGTCGGGGACCTTTAAATAGGCGAAGAGGCGAGTCGGAGGGGCGACGAGGCGGTGACACGCTAGGGGCGCCCCCTAGGCCGCGCCGGGCTATCGTCCGGGGGCCCGGTGGCCCCCTCCGGCGACTCTCGGGTGTTCGGAAGCTTCGTGGAAAAATAGGATGCTGGGCCTTCATTTCGTCCGATTCCGAGAATATTTCCTTACTAGGATTTCTGGAACCAAAAACAGCAGAAAACAGGAATTGGCCCTTCGGCATCTCGTCAATAGGTTAGTTCCCGAAAACGCATAATAATAACATAAAGTATGCATAAAACATGTAGATATTATCAATAATGTGGCATGGAACATAAGAAATTATCGATACGTCGGAGACGTATCAGCATCCCAAGCTTAGTTCCTGCTCGTCCCGAGCAGGTAAACGATAACAAAGATAATTTACGGAGTGACATGCCATCATAACCTTGATCATACTATTGTAAGCATATGTAATGAATGCAGCGATCAAAACAATGGTAATGACATGAGTAAACAAATGAATCATAAAGCAAAGACTTTTCATGAATAGTACTTCAAGACAAGCATCAATAAGTGTTGCATAAGAGTTAACTCATAAAGCAATAAATCAAAGTAAAGGTATTGAAGCAACACAAAGGAAGATTAAGTTTCAGCGGTTGCTTTCAACTTATATCATGTATATCTCATGGATAGTTGTCAACATAGAGTAATATAACAAGTGCAATATGCAAGTATGTAGGAATCAATGCACAGTTCACACAAGTGTTTGCTTCTTGAGGTGAAGAGAAATAAGTGAACTGACTCAACAATAAAAGTAAAAGAAAGGTCCTTCAAAGAGGAAAGCATCGATTGCTATATTTGTGCTAGAGCTTTTATTTTGAAAACATGAAACAATTTTGTCAACGGTAGTAATAAAGCATATGTATCATGTAAATTATATCTTACAAGTTGCAAGCCTCATGCATAGTATACTAATAGTGCCCGCACCTTGTCCTAATTAGCTTGGACTACCTGGATCATCGCAATACACATGTTTTAACCAAGTGTCACAATGGGGTACCTCCATGCCGCTCTGTACAAAGGTCTAAGGAGAAAGCTCGCATTTTGGATTTCTCGCTTTTGATTATTCTCAACTTAGACATCCATACCGGGACAACATGGACAACAGATAATGGACTCCTCTTTAATGCATAAGCATGTGGCAACAATTATTATTCTCATATGAGATTGAGGATATATGTCCAAAACTGAAACTTCCACCATGAATCATGGCTTTAGTTATCGGCCCAATGTTCTTCTCTAACAATATGCATGCTCCAACCATTAAGGTGGTAGATCTCTCTTACTTCAGACAAGACGGACATGCATAGCAACTCACATGATATTCAACAAAGAATAGTTGATGGCGTCCCCTGAAACATGGTTATCGCACAACAAGCAACTTAATAAGAGATAAAGTGCATAAGTACATATTCAATACCACAATAGTTTTTAAGCTATTTGTCCCATGAGCTATATATTGCAAAGGCGAATGATGGAATTTTAAAGGTAGCACTCAAGCAATTTACTTTGGAATGGCGGAGAAATACCATGTAGTAGGTAGGTATGGTGGACACAAATGGCATAGTGGTTGGCTCAAGGATTTTGGATGCATGAGAAGTATTCCCTCTCGATACAAGGTTTAGGCTAGCAAGGTTATTTGAAACAAACACAAGGATGAACGGTGCAGCAAAACTCACATAAAAGACATATTGTAAACATTATAAGACTCTACACCGTCTTCCTTGTTGTTCAAACTCTTTACTAGAAATTATCTAGACCTTAGAGAGACCAATTATGCAAACCAAATTTATCAAGCTCTATGTATTTCTTCATTAATGGGTGCAAAGTATATGATGCAAGAGCTTAAACATGAGCACAACAATTGCCAAGATCAAATTATTCAAGACATTTTACCAATTACTATATGTAGCATTTTCCGTTTCCATCCATATAACAATTAACGAAGCAGTTTCAACCTTCGCCATGAAAAATAAAAGCTAAGAACACATGTGTTCATATGAACCAGCGGAGCGTGTCTCTCTCCCACACAAGCATTTATTCAAACAAAAACAAAAACAAAAGCACACGGACGCTCCAAATAAAGTACATAAGATGTGACCGAATAAAAATATAGTTTCAAGAGAAGGAACCCGATAATTTGTCGATGAAGAAGGGGATGCCTTGGGCATCCCCAAGCTTAGATGCTTGAGTCTTCTTGAAATATGCAGGGGTGAACCACCGGGCATCCCCAAGCTTAGAGCTTTCACTCTTCTTGATCATAGTATATCATCCTCCTCTCTTGACCCTTGAAAACTTCCTCCACACCAAACTCGAAACAACTCATTAGAGGGTTAGTGCACGATAAAAATTAACATGTTCAGAGGTGACACAATCATTCTTAACACTTCTGGACATTGCATAAAGCTACTGGACATTAATGGAACAAAGAAATTCATCCATCATAGCAAAAGAGGCAATGCGAAATAAAAGGCAGAATCTGTCAAAACAGAAAAGTTCGTAAAGATGGATTTTATTGAGGCACCAGACTTGCTCAAATGAAAATGCTCAAATTGAATGAAAGTTGCGTACATATCTGAGGATCACGCACGTAAATTGGCATAATTTTCTGAGTTACCTACAGAGAATTAGGCCCAGATTCGTGACAGCAAAGAAATCTGTTTCGCGCGATAATCCAAATCTAGTATTCACTTTACTATCAAAGACTTTACTTGGCACAACAATGCAATAAAATAAGATAAGGAGAGGTTGCTACAGTATTAACAACTTCCAAGACAAAAATACAAAATAAAAGTACTGTAGCAAAATAAACACATGGGTTATCTTCCAAGAAGTTCTTTCTTTATAGCCATTAAGATGGGCTCAGCAGTTTTAATGATGCACTCGCAAGAAATAGTAGTTGAAGCAAAAGAGAGCATCAAGAGGCAAATTCAAAATAAATTTAAGTCTAACATGCTTCCTATGCATAGGAATCTTGTAAATAAACAAGTTCATGAAGAGCAAAGTGACAAGCATAGGAAGATAAAACAAGTGTAGCTTCAAAAATTTCAGCACATAGAGAGGTGTTTTAGTAACATGAAAATTTCTACAACCATATTTTCCTCTCTCATAATAACTTTCAGTAGCAACATGAGCAAACTCAACAATATAACTATCACATAAAGCATTCTTATCATGAGTCTCATGCATAAAATTATTACTCTCCACATAGGCATAATTAATTTTATTAGTTGTAGTGGGAGCAAATTCAACAAAGTAGCTATCATTATTATTCTCATCATCAAATATAGGAGGCATATTGTAATCATAATCAAATTTATCCTCCATAACAGGCGGTACTAAAAGACTACTATCATTATAATCATCATAAATAGGAGGCAAAGCATCATCAAAGTAAATTTTCTCCTCAATGCTTGGGGGACTACAAATATCATGCTCATCAAAGCCAGCTTCCCCAAGCTTAGAATTTTCCATATCATTAGCAACAATGGTGTTCAAAGCGTTCATACTAATATGTTCCATGGGTTTTTTAATTTTCGCATCAAACCATCCATGTCTTAAATCAGGAAATAGAATAAGAAGCTCATTGTTGTCCATTATGCCAAACTAGTGTAAACAAGAAACAAAAAGATGCAATTGCAGGATCTAAAGAAAATAGCATCGAGTACTTACAACGGCGAAAATAGCTTAGTAGCCGAGATCCGGAGTGTGAGTATCTTTTACCTTTCCTCCCCCGCAACGGCGCCAGAAAATAGCTTGATGTCTACGGGAGCTTCTATTCTTGTAGACAGTGTTGGGCCTCCAAGAGCGAGAGGTTTGTAGAACAGCAGACAAGTTTCCCTTAAGTGGATCACCCAAGGTTTATCGAACTCGGGGAGGAAGAGGTCAAAGATATCCCTCTCATGCAACCCTGCAACCACAAAGCAAGAAGTCTCTTGTGTCCCCAACACACCTAATAGGTGCACTAGTTCGGCGAAGAGATAGTGAAATACGAGTGGTATGAATAAGTATGAGCAGATAGTAACGCAGCAGTAGTAACGCGATAGAAACGAGTAAACAAGCAGCGATAGCGATATTTAGGAACAAGGCCTAGGGATTAGACTTTCACTAGTGGACACTCTCAACTTTGATCATATAACGAGAATAGATAAATGCATACTCTACACTCTCTTGTTGGATGATGAACACCACTAATTGCGTAGGATTACACGAACCCTCAATGCCGGAGTTAACAAGCTCCACAATATTCAATGTTCATATTTAAATAACCTTAGAGTGCATGAAAGATCAACACGACTAAACCAAGTACTAACATAGCATGCACACCTGTCACCTTCACACTATGTAGGAGGAATAGATCACATCAATACCATCATAGCAATAGTTAACTTCATAATCTACAAGAGATCATAATCATAGCCTACGCCAAGTACTAACACGGATGCACACACTCGTCACCATTACACCGTGCGGGAGGAATAAACTACTTTAATAACATCACTAGAGTAGCACATGGATAAATTGTGATACAAAACACATTGCAATCATAAAGGGATATAAATAAGCACTTCACTATGCCATTCATAACAGTGAATAAGTATTCTGTGAAATATAGCCTAAGAGACCCACACGGTGCACACACTGTCACCTTTACACACGTGGGACAAGGAGTCTCCGGAGATCACATAAGTAAAACCCACTTGACTAGCATAATGACATCTAGATTACAAGCATCATCATATGAATCTCAATCATGTAAGGCAGCTCATGAGATTATTGTATTGAAGTACATAGGAGAGAGATGAACCACATAGCTACCGGTACAGCCCCGAGCCTCGATGGAGAACTACTCCCTCCTCATGGGAGACAGCGAGCGTTGATGAAGATGGCGGTGGTGTCGATGGAGGAGCCTTCCGGGGCACTTCCCCGTCCCGGCGGCGTGCCGGAACAGAGACTCCTGTCCCCCAGATCTTGGCTTCGCGATGGCGGCGGCTCTGGAAGGTTTCTCGTACCGTGGCTTTTCCGTATCGAGGTTTTAGGTCAGGGACCTTTAAATAGGCGAAGAGGCGGAGTCGGAGGGGCGACGAGGCGGTGACACGCTAGGGCCCCCCCCTAGGCCGCGCCGGGCTATCGTCTGGGGGCCCAGTGGCCCCCCTCTGGCGACTCTCGGGTGTTCTGGAAGCTTCGTGGAAAAATAGGATGCTTGGGCCTTGATTTCGTCCGATTCCGAGAATATTTCCTTACTAGGATTTCCGGAACCAAAAATAGCAGAAAACGAGGAACTGGCCCTTCGGCATCTCGTCAATAGGTTAGTTCCGGAAAACGCATAATAATGACATAAAGTATGCATAAAACATGTAGATATCATCAATAATGTGGCATGGAACATAAGAAATTATCGATACGTCGGAGACGTATCAGAGACATCGACAAATTTCTGGAGGAGGACATGCTGACATCAGAAGAGGCACCTTGCCCCGTGCACCTCGGAGGGGTGGAGCACTGGAGCCCCTTCTCCAGCGCCGTGTGCGCCGACCGCGCGAGCACCCTACTCATTACCTACTCGTTGGGATGAACGAAATCAGCGTCCTCCTCGCCATCGGAGGCGTCCTCCCCTCCTCTTCCTCTGGCTCTGGATCCTCACCCCTCCTCCTTGTTGGATGACAGGTAGTCAACGAGGTAGGGTACGCAACACACGGCGGTCAGGGAGCTCTCTGCCTCCACCAGGGGAGCACCGTGCACGGTTAGTTAGGCAGCACATCAAAGGTGTGCCTACTGTGGCACACCATTGCTCGTTGAGCGTGGACTAGCCCTGCGAGCTCCTCGTCAACGGGGAAGGAGGTGAGTAGCCGCACCGAGATCTGGAGGAGCCCTCGCGACCGACAACGGAGCTATAACCATCCCCTTTGTAAGTCGGGTTGGAGGCTTGCTGGATCTGGTGGGGGCTGATGGCGTGTATTTCACACGTTCGTTGGGCAACCCCAAGAGGAAGGTATGATGCGCACAGCAGCAAGTTTTCCCTCAGAAAGAAACCAAGGTTTATCGAACCAGGAGGAGCCAAGAAGCACGTTGAAGGTTGATGGCGGCGGGATGTAGTGCGGCGCAACACCGGAGATTCCGGCGCCAACGTGGAACCTGCACAACACAACCAAAGTACTTTGCCCCAACGAAACGAGTGAGGTTGTCAATCTCACCGGCTTGTCTGTAACAAAGGATTAACCGTATTGTGTGGAAGATGATTGTTTGCGAGAGAAAATAGTAAAAACAAGTATTGCAGCAGATTTGTATTTCGAGTATTAAAAGAATGGACCGGGGTCCACAGTTCACTAGAGGTGTCTCTCCCATAAGATAAAAGCATGTTGGGTGAACAAATTACGGTCGGGCAATTGACAAATAGAGAGGGCATAACAATGCACATACATGACATGATAAGTATAGTGAGATTTAATTGGGCATTACGACAAAGTACATAGACCGCCATCCAACCGCATCTATGCCTAAAAAGTCCACCTTCGAGGTTATAATCCGAACCCCTCCGAGTATTAAGTTGCTAACAACAGACAATTGCATTAAGTATGGTGCGTAATGTAATCAACAACTACATCCTCGGACATAGCGCCAATGTTTTATCCCTAGTGGCAACGAGCACAACACAACCTTAGAACTTTTCATCACATCGTCCAGGTGTCAATGCGAGCATGAACCCACTATCGAGCATAAGTACTCCCTCTTGGAGTTAAAAGTAAAAACTTGGCCAGAGCCTCTACTAGAAACGGAGAGCATGCAAGATCATAAACAACACATGTATAATAACTTGATAATTAACATGACATGGTATTCTCTATCCATCGGATCCCGACAAACACAACATATAGAATTACAGATAAATGATCTTGATCATGTTAGGCAGCTCACAAGATCCAACAATGAAGCACAATGAGGAGAAGACAACCATCTAGCTACTGCTATGGACCCATAGTCCAGGAGTGAACTACTCACTCATCACTCCGGAGGCGACCATGGCGGTGTAGAGTCCTCCGGGAGATGAATCCCCTCTCCGGCAGGGTGCCGGAGGAGATCTCCAAAATCCCCCGAGATGGGATCGGCGGCGGCGGCGTCTCGGTAAGGTTTTCCGTATCGTGGTTTTTTCGCATCGGGGGTTTCGCGACGGAGGCTTTAAGTAGGCGGAAGGGCAGAGTCGGGGCCGGACGAGGGGGCCACACCATAGGCGGCGCGGGCCCCCTTGGGCCGCGCCGCCTTGTGGTGTCGCCACCTCGTGGCCCCACTTCGTGTGTTCTTCGGTCTTCCGGAAGCTCCGTGGAAAAATAGGCCCCGGGTCTTCGTTTCGTCCAATTCCGAGAATATTTCGTTACTAGGATTTCGAAACCAAAAACAGCAGAAAACAGAGAGCCGGCACTTCGGCATCTTGTTAATAGGTTAGTTCCAGAAAATGCACGAATATGACATAAAGTGTGCATAAAACATGTAGGTATCATCAATAATATGGCATAAAACATAAGAAATTATCGATACGTCGGAGACGTATCAAGCATCCCCAAGCTTAGTTCTCGCTCGTCCCGAGCGAGGTAAAACGATAACAAAGATAATTTCTGAAGTGATATGCCATCATAACCTTGATCATACTATTTGTAAACATATGTAGTGGATGCAGCGATCAAAACAATGGTGATGACATGAGTAAACAGGTGAATCATAAAGCAAAGACTTTTCATGAATAGTACTTCAAGACAAGTATTAATAAGTCTTGCATAAGAGTTAACTCATAAAGCAATAAATCAAAGTAAAGGTATTGAAGCAACACAAAGGAAGATTAAGTTTCAGCAGTTGCTTTCAACTTGTAACATGTATATCTCATGGATAATTGTCAACATAGAGTAATATAACAAGTACAATATGCAAGTATGTAGGAATCAATGCACAGTTCACACAAGTGTTTGCTTCTTGAGGTGGAGAGAAATAGGTGAACTGACTCAACATAAAAGTAAAGAGAATGGTCCTTCAAAGAGGAAAGCACCGATTGCTATATTTGTGCTAGAGCTTTTATTTTGAAAACATGAAACAATTTTGTCAACGGTAGTAATAAAGCATATGAGTTATGTACATTAAATCTTACAAGTTGCAAGTCTCATGCATAGTATACTAATAGTGCCCGCACCTTGTCCTAATTAACTTGGACTACCGGATCTTTGCAATGCACATGTTTTGACCAAGTGTCACAATGGGGTACCTCCATGTCGCCTGTACAAAGGTCTAAGGAGAAAGCTCGCATTTTGGATTTCTCGCTTTTGATTATTCTCAACTTAGACATCCATACCGGGACAACATGGACAACAGATAATGGACTCCTCTTTAATGCATAAGCATGTGGCAACAATTATTATTCTCATATGAGATTGAGGATATATGTCCAAACTGAAACTTCCACCATGAATTATGGCTTTAGTTAGCGGCCCAAAGTTCTTCTCTAACAATATGCATGCTCCAACCATGAAGGTGGTAGATCTCTCTTGCTTCAGACAAGACGGACATGCATAGCAACTCACATGATATTCAACAAAGAATAGTTGATGGCGTCCCCAGAAACATGGTTATCGCTCAACAAGCAACTTAATAAGAGATAAAGTGCATAAGTACATATTCAATACCACAATAGTTTTTAAGCTATTTGTCCCATGAGCTATATATTGCAAAGGTGAATGATGGAATTTTAAAGGTAGCACTCAAGCAATTTACTTTGGAATGGCGGATAAATACCATGTAGTAGGTAGGTATGGTGGACACAAATGGCATAGTGGTTGGCTCAAGGATTTTGGATGCATGAGAAGTATTCCCTCTCGATACAAGGTTTAGGCTAGCAAGGTTATTTGAAACAAACACAAGGATGAACGGTACAGACAAAACTCACATAAAAGACATATGGTAAACATTATAAGACTCCATACCGTCTTCCTTGTTGTTCAAAACTCAATACTAGATGTTATCTAGACTCTAGAGAAACCAAATATGCAAACCAAATTAGCAAGCTCTAAGTATTTCTTCATTAATGGGTGCAAAGTATATGATGCAAGAGCTTAAACATGAGCACAACAATTGCCAAGTATCAAATTATCCAAGACATTATAGCAATTTACTACATGTATCATTTTCCAATTCCAACCATATAACAATTTAACGAAGAAGAACTTCGCCATGAATACTATGAGTAGAGCCTAAGGACATATTTGTCCATATGCTACAGCGGAGCGTGTCTCTCTCCCACAAAGTGAATGCTAGGATCCATTTTATTCAAACAAAACAAAAAAAACAAAAACAAACCGACGCTCCAAGCAAAGTACATAAGATGTGGCCGAATAAAAATATAGTTTCGGGGAGGAACCCGATAATGTTGTCGATGAAGAAGGGGATGCCTTGGGCATCCCCAAGCTTAGACAGCTTGAGTCTTCTTAATATATGCAGGGGTGAACCACCGGGGCATCCCCAAGCTTAGAGCTTTCACTCTCCTTGATCATATTGCATCATACTCCTCTCTTGATCCTTGAAAACTTCCTCCACACCAAACTCGAAACAACTCATTAGAGGGTTAGTGCATAATAAAAATTCACATGTTCAGAGGTGACACAATCATTCTTAACACTTCTGGACATTGCATAAAGCTACTTGGACATTAGTGGATCAAAGAAATTCATCCAACATATCAAAAGAGGCAATGCGAAATAAAAGACAGAATCTGTCAAAACAGAACAGTCCGTAAAGATGGATTTTATTAGGCCACCAGACTTGCTCAAACGAAAATGCTCAAATTGAATGAAAGTTGCGTACATATCTGTGGATCATGCTCGTAAATTGGCGTAATTTTCTGAGCTACCTACAGGGAGATAGACCCAGATTCGTGACAGCAAAGAAATCGGAACTGCGCAGTAATCCAAATCTAGTACTTACTTTTCTATCAAAGACTTTACTTGGCACAACAAAACATAAAACTAAGATAAGGAGAGGTTGCTACAGTAGTAAACAACTTCCAAGACACAAATATAAAACAAAAATACTGTAGTAAAAACATGGGTTGTCTCCCATAAGCGCTTTTCTTTAACGCCTTTCAGCTAGGCGCAGAAAGTGTATCTCAAGTATTATCGAAGGGTGGTGCATCTACAGCGGGGTTTGGAGTTTTCTCAACCATGCATAGTATATTGGATACATAAGTTTCAGCGTCTCCCTTCTCATTAGTCTTGGGCTTGCTACTCTCATCGAACAAATTTTCAGGAACAAGCCAAGCATAGTTATGTTCTAGTGCATCATTCATAGCTAGGAGTTTACATGGTATGGGTGCTTTGATCTCCCCACCATCATTAATATTATTAGTGTATCTTATTCTATCCATGTCCATCTTTTCAAGGAGACCAACAAAATTAGTATGAGAACCAAGCATATTAAATTTAGCAAAGACCTTTCTAGCTTCTCTTGCTAGACCACCAAATTCTCTAAGAAGGGTTTCTAAAACAAAATCTTTCTTTTCCCCTTCTTCCATATCACCAAGTGTAAGAAACATGTGTTGGATTATAGGATTTAGATTAACAAATTTAGTTTCCAACAGGCGAACTAAAGCAGCAGCAGCAATTTCATAAGTGGGAGCAAGGTCTACCAAGTGTCTATCTTCAAAATCTTCAATGGTACTAACATGGGTTGAAAAATTCTTCTATATTGTTTCTCCCAATGATAGACCCTTGTCCTACCGGTATGTTCTTTGCGGTAAAATTAAAAGGAAACATGATGAAATAAGTAAAGTAAATGCAAGTAACTAATTTTTTTGTGTTTTTGATATAGCAAACAAGATAGCAAATAAAGTAAAGCTAGCAACTAATTTTTTTGTGTTTTGATATAATGCAGCAAACAAAGTAGTAAATAAAATAAAGCAAGACAAAAACAAAGTAAAGAGATTGAGAAGTGGAGACTCCCCTTGCAGCGTGTCTTGATCTCCCCGGCAACGAGCGCCGGAAAAAGAGCTTGATGGCGTGTATTTCACACGTTCGTTGGGCAACCCCAAGAGGAAGGTATGATGCGCACAGCAGCAAGTTTTCCCTCGAGAAAGAAACCAAGGTTTATCGAACCGGGAGGAGCCAAGAAGCACGTTGAAGGTTGATGGCGGCGGGATGTAGTGCGGCGCAACACCGGAGATTCCGGCGCCAACGTGGAACCTGCACAACACAACCAAAGTACTTTGCCCCAACGAAACGAGTGAGGTTGTCAATCTCACCGGCTTGCTCGTAACAAAGGATTAACCGTATTGTGTGGAAGATGATTGTTTGCAGAGAAAATAGTAAAAACAAGTATTGCGAGCAGATTTGTATTTCGAGTATTAAAAGAATGGACCGGGGTCCACAGTTCACTAGAGGTGTCTCTCCCATAAGATAAAAGCATGTTGGGTGAACAAATTACGATCGGGCAATTGACAAATAGAGAGGGCATAACAATGCACATACATGACATGATAAGTATAGTGAGATTTAATTGGGCATTACGACAAAGTACATAGACCGCCATCCAACCGCATCTATGCCTAAAAAGTCCACCTTCGGGTTATCATCCGAACCCCTCCGGTATTAAGTTGCTAACAACGGACAATTGCATTAAGTATGGTGCGTAATGTAATCAACAACTACATCCTCGGACATAGCGCCAATGTTTTATCCCTAGTGGCAACGAGCACAACACAACCTTAGAACTTTCTCGTCACTTGTCCTGGTGTCAATGCGGGCATGAACCCACTATCGAGCATAAGTACTCCCTCTTGGAGTTAAAAGTAAAAACTTGGCCAGAGCCTCTACTAGAAACGGAGAGCATGCAAGATCATAAACAACACATGTATAATAACTTGATAATTAACATGACATGGTATTCTCTATCCATCGGATCCCGACAAATACAACATATAGAATTACAGATAAATGATCTTGATCATGTTAGGCAGCTCACAAGATCCAACAATGAAGCACAATGAGGAGAAGACAACCATCTAGCTACTGCTATGGACCCATAGTCCAGGGGTGAACTACTCACTCATCACTCCGGAGGCGACCATGGCGGTGTAGAGTCCTCCGGGAGATGAATCCCCTCTCCCGGCGAGGTGCCGGAGGAGATCTCCAGAATCCCCCGAGATGGGATCGGCGGCGGCGGCGTCTCGGTAAGGTTTTCCGTATCGTGGTTTTTTCGCATCGGGGTTTCGCGACGGAGGCTTTAAGTAGGCGGAAGGGCGAGTCGGGGGCCGGACGAGGGGGCCACACCATAGGGCGGCGCGGGCCCCCTTGGGCCGCGCCGCCCTGTGGTGTCGCCACCTCGTGGCCCCACTTCGTGTGTTCTTCGGTCTTCGGAAGCTCCGTGGAAAAATAGGCCCACGGGTCTTCGTTTCGTCCAATTCCGAGAATATTTCGTTACTAGGATTTACGAAACCAAAAACAGCGAGAAAACGAGAGCGGCACTTCGGCATCTTGTTAATAGGTTAGTTTCAGAAAATGCACGAATATGACATAAAGTGTGCATAAAACATGTAGGTATCATCAATAATATGGCATAGAACATAAGAAATTATCGATACGTCGGAGAAGTATCAGGGGCAGGTGACCGGAGTGGCGGGATGTGGTGGAGGAGGCGCAACCAAGGAGGTGGAGAAATGGGGATTTGGAACCCCCGAATTCCTCTCCATACTGGTAATATAGTGGCCAAAACCACATATCAGTAGGAATAGGGGTTAGATGTTGTCGCGAGTTCTACCCTAAATAGAACCCTTTTGTGGGGTTTTTTCGGAGCAGATGCGTGAACCGTTGTGTGAAAATTCCTTGTTAGGATGGTCCATAATGACATGTGTCGAGAAATTCATATTTTTGAGGAAGGGAATATATTAATATCGTGAAGATACTAATTACATCCACTCCCTGCAACAACACAATACCATTCCCATAGGGTAATGCGGAAGCACACAACCATAAAAAGAAGAATAAGCTAAAAAAGGAAGAAGAAAAATCCCGCTATAATGTTTAAGTCCTTGCAGCGAGAGCACAAACACCACCAACAAAGTTTCCCAAAAGAGATGCATCCAAGAAGGAAATATTGCACAAGCGCATCATCGCCCGATTATAGATCTTAGGTTCTCATCCTGAAGAAAGTATCCACCCTTAAACAATGCATTTAACAAGATCATTGACAGACACAATCAATTAAGGACATACCTTAAATTTTTACCCTAAAATGTAAGACTTCGAACTTCTCCTACATACACACGTATACCAAACCAAAGTAGCTTCCTTGAAGAAAGGAAATAAAAGTAGAAATACTGGAATCCCTCGTGTAAGTGGTACTACATTAATTCGAGCTAGCTTGGAGGTTTATAAGTACTGCATACGCTTCATTTAAAATGATTGCGTGCATTGACATTTGGAGACAGATTATATTAGGTCAATAATTAGCAGTAGATTATCAAGGGAGAGTGTGACATTTGACCGGTCTTTCTTGGGAAAAAGTTTCCACATTGAGGTTGAGATCTCTTCCAGCCTAATGGAGCAGAGCCCGGTTGAAGATTGGGCATTGGACTATTGGAGGAACCGAGCAAGCAAAGGAAGCGGAGTGTTGACACGTCGGGCAGGTCCATAGGATGCTCCAAGTCATGTGTGCTTTAGTTTGTTTTTCTTCAAAATAAGAACTTCCACGATTGATACAGTTTTTTTTTTTTTTTTGATAAAGGGAATATATTAATATCAAAAGATACCAATTACACCCAGCCTCTGCAACAACACATGGCCCTAATAGCACTACGGATGCACACAACCAAAAAAAGAAAAGAAAACTAAGAAACAAAAGTCCCGCTACAGTATCTCGGGTCTAACAACAGCAATACATCCACACAAGATACAGATACATTATGAGATCCACACAAGCACAAAAGCGTGAAGCCAATGTGGACATGAGCTTCACTGATGGAAAAAGGGCCAATAGTCGCAGTTCGCAACGGCCATTAATACCCCCCCCCCCCTTAGTCGCGGTTGATTACGAACCGCGACTAAAGGCCCATCCACGTGGGCGCCAGGCGACCGTCGGGGCGGAGGACCTTTAGTCGCGGTTCTTCTGGCCAACCGCGACTAAAGGCCGCCGCAGGTTTAGGATTTTAGCCCCCCCTCC
Source organism: Lolium rigidum (assembly GCF_022539505.1). Lineage (NCBI taxonomy): Eukaryota > Viridiplantae > Streptophyta > Magnoliopsida > Poales > Poaceae > Lolium > Lolium rigidum. Next base: position 271,745,656 of record NC_061510.1, on the reverse strand, counting down.
CCCCTAAATCTGGTTTCTTTTTAATTTGTATTGTTTTATTTTTTTTGTGTTTTATTTTAATTTTGAAGGAGTTTCACATATTCTACGGTACTACATACATGCATATGAATGTACAATTTCAAACAAATTTGAAATTAGAACCAAAAAGAATTCAAGAGGAATATACAATATATATTTGGGGACTAATGGGGCTGGATGGAAGGCCCTTTTTCCACCAGTGCTTGTAATTCATATTATTTATGCAGGACTCCCAAAAGTTAGCATCGGATGATACAATTTTTTTTAAAAAAAACGCTCACATCCGGTCTCTCGGCATGATTGGTATGCACATATCCCATAACAAAAAAAAAAACGAAAGTTGGCACAATACAAGTATATGGAGAACTTGTAAAACTTCTAAAGCGGTAAAAGGTCTATCCTTAGACTACGCTGTCAATTATATGGGATAAGCAATATCTCTTTTCGTCTTTTCCAACCAAGCTCCTAACTAAGTCTGTGTTATCCAAAGCAATAGAAAAGAACACATATGGAACAAACATGTAGACCTGTAATTAAGTGACCTGCAAACTAGAATTACCATTGCCACTAAACCCAAATCATTTCTACATAGATAAAGTGATCATATTACAATAATTACTCCCACCCTAAATGCGAAATCTATATGTGCATATGCAACCAGCTGCAAATATGTTTGCAATACTACTTGACGAGTACAAGTTAGAAGCTGATTGGACAACACTGTCCAAATAGAATGTGTGAACTTGTATTGGAAGAACAATTGTTTGATTGTCTCATCGTGATGAAACAACACTACGCTTCCATGGCCATCAAGCTTTCCAAGGTTATCTTAGGTAAGGATTACACCTTTGCGAACAAACCATGGGAATTTTATTTTATTTTAAGAGACACCTTCATATTCCTTATTATTATTATTATTATTATTATTATTATTATTATTATTATTATTAAGTGCTATGTGTATGGTATCCACCGAGAATTTTCCATTCTCGTGTAGATTGGTGAAGAATTCTAGATCCCTTGCGTCAATTCTCAATTGGACCATTGCCAACCATCCGAAAAGGGTGTTACATGTCGCAAGCAAGGGTCCAACAAGACCTCACCTAAACATCATATTTGGCGGAGATATTTCCATAATAGTAGACATTGTATCGCTATTGTGCCATAAGATATTACATACAGATTGATATTATTTCTAGAGAGTGGTATTCCTTTCCACTTATCCTCCAAGAACTTGATTTCTGTACCCTTTTCTGATAAAAAAATGATTCAAAGGGAAATAAGTGTTTCCAAAACGAAAACCGTCCTTGATAGCACAAAATTCACATGTGTGAAGGAATACCTTTTTTCGTTAAATATCGAAGCATTCCATCATAGACACAAATTCAAATAAAACATCGTCAAACCGACAAAATACGATGCTTCACTTTTTAATCTAAAACCGTGAAACCAACTCCCAAACATATGGGGTATGGTAAAAAAGTGGATACAAGCTAGATGCAAATACAACAATAAATCAAACATGCAGGGAAATTGACAACCAAGAAATCCATGTTTTATAGTCTTATCTTTATGAAGAAAAAGTAACATTTTGTACTTACATGCTAGTTTCTTCTACATATTTCGTTAATATGATCCATGTGCGCATATACCGAACACTTGTTACGAAACAACATGAGAGTGTGTGTGTGTGGAGGGGGGGGGGGTGGGGGGGCTAGTAATAGACATATTAGGCAGGAGATGCCCATTTGAACCCAAGCTCATATGCTCCTGTTCCGATAAAAATTTTAAATCCAAATTATTTTGGCAACGAATATGAGTTGTGAGAAATTACATGTTTAGTGCTCTATGCAAAAATAACAACATTTCCGTTGTTTCCAGCAGTTGGATTTGTTGTTTGTAAGAACCAGATTTTTTTTTTTTTTGCATAGATCACTACTTGTTTGCATAAAAATGATTATTTCTACAGGTCGCCGGTCTTCCTTCACCGACGGTCATATAGCTCGGCTCCTCTCCTCGATGCCTACGTTGACGGCCCTGATAAAAGGTCGTCGGCGTGTGGTATAGCCGTCGACGTACATCCATTTTCCTATAGTGAGAACACGTGTTTCTTGCACTGTTAGTATAAAAAAAAAATACGAACGAGTATACACCTTCGTATTGATCTCCAAGGTAAGATTAATGCCTTCATGCAGTAATGCTGGCCCTCCCTCTCCTCTATGGTCTGGCTTTACCGACACCGAGCTGTGTGCATCCATGCAGGCAGAGCAGGTTCTACCTTACAGCTAGCCGGTAAAAAGGAGAGGCTTTTTTCCTTCCCTCCTGCGCTGCACGGCTGCACGCACTGCCTCATGCCATGAGGAAAAATGCTCAATCGAGTGAGCCACTTTCTGCGGTACCGTCCACAGCCCCTGACACCAATGACCAATCTCTCCCTGCCTCACTCACACACACACTGCAACTTCCAATGTTACGCGATCCGAAGCTCCTTCCAACTACGACTCATTCCACGTTGCAATCCAAATGAAACCACGTGATGGAGCAGCTTCGTTTTAGGACCCCTTTAGATTGAAGAATCTTCAAAAGGAAACGTGGAGGAATCCAATCCACAGGATTCTTTTTGATGGAATTTTTTGGATAAATAAATAACATCTCCAAAATTCCTGCTCTGTATTTTTTAAAAATGAGAAGCTCAGCTCCTACATGAGTCGATGTATACGGTTTTTTTTTTACATTTTATTCAATAAAGATATGTCAAGAGCATACATCATAAAACATAAAATCACCGTTTAACTTCTAGAAACCCGACAACGGGTGAAGTAACATTCCTGAAAACACAAACAACGTCCCACCAGCTAATTACCAGGGCAACACCGGCGAAAACAGAAGCACACGTTCGGTCTAGCAGACCCTTGACGAGCGCCTCATGCCATCGCTTTAGAAGTCGTCACCGCCATCAACCAGTGGTCTATCGTCAGGGGAGAGATATGCACAACCCTTGCCATGCATGTTGTCAACGTCACCATGATGCCAGACAATGCTTCCACCCTGCGCGGGTCTGCATCCATCACGAGGCCCCGCTACGCCATGTCGCTGAGACTCGTCGTCGTCGACGCGCTAGATGCACACCACTCCACCACTATCTGCCACTATCTAGAAGATGCTCCAAAAATGATGCCTCAAGAGGAAGAACGACGCAGAAAGCGTCACCATCGTTCAATCGGGGAAACCCAGATCTAGGGTTTTCCTCGGAGCAGCGCGAGTGGGTAGACAGGTTGCCATGGCGATGCGTTCAACAAGGTAACGACGTGTGAATGTCGCTATCGTCTGCCATACATTCCTACACCTCAATGCCATACGAATATCAATATGCAATCTAACCTTACTTTCATGCCCATTCGTGTAGGGTCAAGACATTTTTCATGTATTCTCCTTAGTTACATTGAAATGATTATTTCTAGTATAATTTTCCGTGTTTGCTATCCTTTGTTTTGTACTTGCAATCCTACTATATTCCTGTGTTTTTCTATTTCTCTGATTAATAATCATGTGATCTAAAGAAACCCTTAAGTTAGTTTTGATTTACCTGTATGCATTCCTTTTCGTCGCAAGGCACAGAAGCGGTGTATGCATTATGCAAGAAAGTAGGAAAACTAGCATATGAATCATACTACCAAAGGGACCATCGCAACCACATTTGTGCTAGATGCTATACCTAACTAGTTATTATCAAATGAGAGAGTGTCTCTTTTTTAGCGTGCCAATGAAAGGTATTTGCGCAATCCTTAACATGTTCGGCAAAACTAATCAAAGTACACAAGGAACATTGAAAAATATGATTGTGCTATTGCATCCTAACCTGTTGTTAACCAGGATTGAATACTGTGAGTGTCATGGGAGCTGCATATGGTTGTTGGGAGGGAGGGACCATGCATCCAGCTGCCAAAAAATATGTATGCAGCAGCTCAGTCACCAATGCAGTCAAAACCAATCTTGGAGACAAAGTTTGTTGAAATTTGTTTGTTCAAAGGGGGTGCCATACCACCTAGAAGTGAGTGGCCACCTCACTGGCCTGCAGGTTTGCCTGGCTCTAATAAAGCGGTGCAAGAGACTGAGCCACGGGGTTAAACAATGCCAGCCTTCTACCGCAAGTGCCATCATCAGAATCCTCTGTACCCTTGCACATGATCAGTTGATCATATTGTTTCCTTAGGATGAATATATATTTCCCACACCTTGTTAGGAAACATCTGATAAGATTACCAGAGATATTATGATTGAATGTACTCCCTCCGACTAATGAAAGTTATCTTAGATTTATCAAAATTTGGATATATCTTGACACTATGTAGTGTGTGGATACATCCATATTTTGACAAATCCACGACAACTTTCATGGAAGAGAGGGAGTATATGGCTTTGTGTGTAAGATTGAAAGTGTTCTTTATTTCCATGTGAATACATTCATGAAACATGAATAGGTTTCTTAGCTGTCTTCATGTAAGCATACAAATGCCAGTTACTCATGAAACATGAATGAAATGGAAGAGGGGATGAGGAATGGTAGCTGGAAATTTTATGCTGCTGTGGTCTCAAGTCTCAACCCCAACTGAAAGCCTGAGCCAAGGGGTGGCTTGCTTGCATCATTTGCAGCGTGGCCCTGGCAACAAGCACACTCTGCCTGCCTGCACTAGCTGGCAAAAGATTTCAAGCCTGCAAGGACCAACTGCTGCACATAGACAAGGGAGCAAACAAAAAAATGCAGAGAGATGGCCAGCCAGCCAGCCTAGCCATTCATCACACATACTGTACACATGTACTCTGACCGCGGTCAAAGAAACATTGGCTTATTCTTTGTGTGAGTTTTTTTTACTAAATCTTTAGTGGAACCTGTGAATGATGGACTGTCTCTTGTGCATAGCTGTGTAGTTCTTGAAAGCTGCCTAGATGGGAATAGTAACCAGGTTACTCGTTGTGGTGTCCTGTGACTTTTCTTTCCTTGGTCGGTTAGAAAGCCTTCCCATCTGCTATCTCACCCTGGGCCATTCTATTTATTTAACCTGTTTTGAGGGCACAATAAGGAGTTTTTTTTTGAGGGAGCAGAATAAGGTGGTTTGGTAGGTAACCTGACAATAACAGAGCTTATATTAAGCTGAGGGTGGTACTCATTACTCAAAAAGTGGCTGAGCAAGTAGAACGGTGAAAAATACTGATTATAATATTTTGGTACACAATTTATCACTTGGCAAGATGTTATTACAATGCACTGAATGGGTACAATAAAAGAATTCTGCAGTTCTATTTTAACTAGCAATGTTTCTAAGCAAGTCTATATCAGTTACCGAACTGGCCTCTATCTAAGAGTTGAAAAACAACATCACCATATTATAATTTCACCCACATTTATTTGGTACATGATTGTCTTAATGCTTTCACAGGTAGCTATGGTGTTCAGTTGTATAGAGAGGGATGGTTCCATTAGTAATAATCAGCCTCCCTAAAACATTTGCGAAGTTGTTTTGCTAATAATTGAGTGGTTTAGGAGAGCAGTATGAGAAATAAGTAGACTAATTATTATCCGAGAGTGATTCTAGAGAGCGGCCTGGTTTTTCTCCTCTTCATCGGTGGTGGAGCATGCGACATGGTGGTGTTGTGCCCTTCACGGTATCCGTTGGTGTGTCCCTGATTTTGGTGGTCTGTTTGTCTTGGGTTCCATCGATTTCTACAGACTAGTGGATGACTTTGTGCCCCTTGTATCCAGTTTTGTTCGATTTTCCTATAAACCGAGCAATTGTCATCCTCAGAGTTCATTTCGAGCTTCTCCGAAAAGATAGCTATTTCGGGGCGGTGTGGCACTTCCTAAGTTTCCACATTCAAAGATAATTCTATACATTTTATACAGTCATGATTCCCTCATACAATCATATATTTCCAGCAATTGAAATGATTTAAAAATGTTTTTTTTAAATTCACAAGATTTTTCTCCCATATATGACTAAAATGATCTATATCAAATGATAACCATTTTGAAAAATGTTTTACCCTCCATAAAAAAGTACATGTACCTCAACATAAATTGTTCACTTAGCTTGTAGAAATGTATGTTTATTGTTACCTAAAAGAAAATGTTCCACTTCTTTAAGAAAAATAAAATAAAAATGTGAAGCGGTTCGTGAAAACGTTCCGCTAAATTGAAAATATTGATGTAGAGCCCAAATATATATGGAGGTGGCAAACTTGATTCCATATCTTACTCTCGTGTTGAACAATACGATATTCCACATTTGAACCATACCTTATCATTTGTTGGACATAATACACACTAATATGTCCAATCAAAGTTTCACCGTGAATGCTCAATTGTTAGGAAAATATAAATATATTATTTTATCATGCTCATGGAAACAATGCTAAAGGGACTTGGCCCTCACATCATCCATAGAAGGTAATAGGTGTAAGTCGTAAAATGTACTCTCTAATTTTCTTCCCCAGCATTTAATAAAATGACTAAAGTCTACAAGAAAATTATATTTCTAAGGGAAGACATATTTATAATGGATAAATTTGACTTCTCTTATATTTATATAAGAGATCATCTCTTGGCTAGTTAAGGAAAGACAATCTACTTTTTTTTCTTCATTCTCTCCCCCAACTAAACAAATCTAACATGAAACTATATAAAAAAAGAGGGCTGACATCACCCCTCTACATACCCTTATAAGAACAAATCTTAGCCGTTGGCGAAACTAATGCTTCATCTCCCCCCTAGCGAAACCAATTGGTGCCAACATGCACAACTTCAGCTCCATCTTCGTTGGTGCCGAATCGAGGGGTCAGATTTGAAATAGTTTGGTGAGGGGCAAATGAGCCATTAATTTCGCCAAAGGGCTAGATTTGTCCAAAAAAAAACACCATTGTGCACACAGCACACTATATGTTTTTTTTGTAAGAGAAAAAAATGTGCATGCCATAACCGGTTAGTGACGCATCGGCCCATTTCTTAGCGGACTGGGTGCCCTTTACGGGCCTCCATTCGATAGCCCAAAACCAAATAACCCATACCACCGAGACACCACCGTGCGTTCTCCTTCTCTGCCAAAATTCCGTGGTTGCTCACTCACTCACACCTCCCGAATTCTCCCCCAAATCGGTCTGCCTCCCTCCGCCCCATTTCAAACCCCAAATCTCACCGCAAATCCACAATGCCGCCCGCGCGCCGCCGCCGCCGAACCGCCCCCGCCGCCGGAGACGACGAGTCCGCCCCCTCCTCCGCCGCCGACCTCCTCGCGCTCGCCATCACCCTCCTCCCCTCCCCCACCTCCTCCGCCGCCGCATCTCTCAAAACCCCTCCCCACCTCAAGCACACGGTCCACTCCCTCCCGGACGCCCACCCGGTCCTCCTCGCCCTCCCGCAAACCCTAGCCCACGCCATCTCCCACGACCCATCCCCCTCCGCCCCCACCTCCCCGCGCGCCGCCGCGGCCGCCCTCCTCCTCCACCTCCTCCTCACCCACCCCACCCACGCACCCCGCTGGGACGACCTCCTCCGCCCGCTAGCCCTGCTCCACGACCGCCTCACGCTCCTCGCCACCTCCAACCCGCCCCTCGCCGCGCTCGCCGCCGTCTGCTTCGAGCTCGCCTGGCGCGGGGCGGCGCCGGGCCGCGACGCGCTCGTCGCGCAAACCTTACCCTACCTCTTCTCCCACGCGCTCACCTCGGGCTCCAACGCCAACGCCCGGCCGCTCCTCCGCCGCCTCTTCGCGCTCCGCGAGGCCCTCCCGCTGCTCGACTACGCCGACGACAGCATCTCCGACTTCAAGATGCTCCTGCTGCGCTGCTTCGTGTCCCCGCACTTCCTCAAGGCCGAGGAGGGGCGGAAGCTGCTCGCGCTCCTGCTCGGGGTCAGCGAGGGGCTGGCTACCGAGGGGCTCCAGCTCATCAGGGCGCAGGTCGGGATGATGCGGGGGAGGCGGGCCGCGGTCGTCGCATACGGGGAGGTGGTGTTCAGAGCATGGAAGGACGGGGCGTGGGTTAGGGGCGAGATTGGGGAGCAATTTCTGCAGGGGATGGTCGAGACTGCCGTGCATGCCGCTAACAAGGAGGTGGCCAAGGCTACCAGGAGGATACTCTGGGCCTTCGTGGAGCAGAAGGCGGTGCCTGGGGTTGAAAAGCTCGTGTTCAGGCTGTGCGAGCCTGTGGTCTTCCGATCATTGCAGGTACATGCATTCCCTTGTTCTTCTCTGCTGGCTGCTAAAATGGCTGGTCTAGTAGTGTTTATTCTCACATACAGGACTTGCCTAGAATTCTAGAACTAGCTTATTCCTGTTGCCTACTTGGTTAGAATCCTGGAAGTAGCACCTATTTAGTTCTCTGGAAATAACGTCTCGCTTTCTCAAATACAATTGTCAAACTATTGCAGTAACATCTGAAAATAACGAAAATAGTTAACAGAACTTCGAACTACTAACTGCCATAATAAAAAAAAAAGAGTTTAACTCATCGCATGACTGTAACTTCGACAAGCATCCACAATTTCATATGACTGTTCACATGATCTCTCAGCCTCTTAGTGTGCATTCTACTTGTTTATTATCTCACCTTAGCTCATCAAACTTCTCGGGAAGTTGAGAAATACTCCCTCCGTTCACTAATATAAGATGTGTTAGCCTTTTTGTAGATCCATCTATTTTTGTATGTAATTAGTCTATTTTTAATGTGTAGATTCACTCATTATGGTGTGTATCTAGTTCACTTTAAAATGTCTAAGGCGTCTTATATTTATGAACAGAGGGACTAATTCCTAAGCTTTCACATGATTAGGTTTTGAACAAAATGAAATTTATCAGTACTGTGATACTCAAGATAAAAGCGTGCCTACTGGATTATATTCATGCATTTAATAACGCTGCAACCTGCATATGAATATTTGATCAATGAATATTTAGCAGTACCAGTAGGTACAATATCATGTACACTTCTGCTTTCAAACAAGTTCACTTGCTGACTCTACATAGGTACAATATCATGCACAATTCTGTTTTCAAATAACTCGATGGAGTACTTCAAGTTAGTTTATACTCGGAAATTGTATTCACTTCTCTTTCACTTTTTAATGTTTATATAAATGTCAAATAATATAGGTAGGGGACACTTTAAGTTTTAAACACTTTTTGGTTATCTCACGATTCTAATTTTTGGCAGGTTGCGAACTCTAATGTTCGCCTTAATGCTTTACATCTTCTATTAGATGTATTTCCCCTTGAAGACCCAGATGTGACAAAGGATGTCAATGATCCTCTGTTGGAGAAGCAGTTCTTCTTGCTAGACAAACTTCTCATGGATGACTGCCCAGAAATACGTGCAGTTACAGTTGAAGGACTTTGCCGTATTCTTAACCAGTTTTGGGAAGTTATTCCATCGCCAACTATTTCAAAAAATCTGAGTAAAATTGTTGATGATATGTCCAAAGATTCTTGCAATGATGTCCGTCTATCAACTCTCAATGGCCTCATATACCTGCTTGACAATCCACAAAGTCATGACATACTGAAAATTCTACTTCCAAGATTAAGCGATATGGTCTCTGATCCTGCTTTATCTGTCAGAGTTGCTGCTGTAGATCTCCTTTTAGCTATTCGTGATCTTAGATCTTTCCAGTACAACAAGGTATGGTACATAGGCATTGTGTACATATCCTGATTACACTCTAGCTTGAGTCACATTTGCTTTGCATTTATAGTATTTTCAATCTGAGCACATTTTCTGTTTTAGGTTGTTGGTTTGGACACTTTATTATCTTCACTGGCAGACGACCATCCTCGTGTTGCTCAGAAAATCACAAAGCTTCTCATTCCTTCTTACTTTCCATCTAAGTTGTCTTTGAAAGAAGCATGTGCTCGCTGCATTGCACTCATAAAGAGATCGCCGGCGGCTGGGGCAAGGTTTTGTGAATTCGCTCTGTCTGAAGGATCATCCTCACGATCTCTTGTTGAGTTTATTAAACTCGCTGTTACTCTGGCATTGTCACCATCAGGATTGAAGTCAGAGCAGACTGACGGCCTTATAATTGCTTCGGCCAAACTAATAAAAAGTTTATCTGATGAGGGCTCTAGTTTGGTTGGTTTGAGAGAATGCTTTGCAAATGCTAAGCTGAAGCTGCTCTTTAAAACTGCAGTTTCTGATAATGCCCAGGCTGCTCTTCTCAGTATGGTTCCAGTAGTGTCACCTGATGATCTACGTGTGTTGCATGCCGAATGCATGGATACAGTTATAAATGCTGCTGTGAGTTCCGAGCAGGAAGAATGTCAGGAAGCATTGCTGGCAGCACATAAGTTGGTCCATCTGAGTGGCTGTTATGATGAAATGTTTGAAGCACTGACTAATATTCTGCAATCTAAAGCATCTTGTTTTTCTGAGATCTATGGATTAGAGCCTCCATTGTGCCCTGTTGCATCTTCAAAGAGGAAGAAAGGGAAGTCGCTTAAGAAAACACCAGCAAGGTCTGACGATGTGGCTGGAAATAAGTCATCCACATCAATCTTGAATAATGAAGAACTTGCTGCTGTAGGGGGAGCATCATGGCAGATAAATGAAATACTAAAAGCTGAAGAAATGAGAGCTGCTTTTCTGCAATCGTATGCCGAAATTGCATTTTCTTCTCTGAAGGTCATTTCTCAAGTGTACATTGAGCAGTGCCTACATTTTGAATCTTTAGACCTCACGCCAGTGTTGGCTTATTTGAGTTTGGCTACACATAGCGCTCTTCAGGATGTTGATCAAACAGATATTGGCTGCTCTGAGGTGAGTTAATTTACACAGTGCCACCACACCTACTTTCTTGTTGATAAACCATGCTCATCTGGTTAGGCATCAATAGGGAGCTAAATCGAGATTTGTTGATTGCTCTACTGTTATCTTAGATAGTTTTCCGCAGTGTATGATTGTTTCAGTTTCTTATATTCAATATTTTGTCACTCATATAAATTTCATCTTGTGTCAGTCGACAACTGTCAATCAGTCACTGGATCATCTGCTGAAATGTTATGACAAATTTGCAAATGGATCTTCCACCAGCTCAACAACAGCGTTGAACAAGAATGAGAAATCTGCACAACATGAACATCCGCAGCATGGCACCCTTGGAGGTATGCCTTCACCAAACGTACACAACTTTTTATGTGGTAACCCTCTTTGCATTGAATCATTTATTTGTCAACACAAGAGATTACTCCCTCCGTCCCGGTTTACAGGGCCTGCGCGTATTCCAAGGTCGTCAATTTAACTAATACAGTATAATATAAGTTTTACACTACAAAAATTATATCATTAAAAAGTACACGATCTAAACTTTCTAATGGTATATATTTTGTAGTATATATCTTGTACTACGTTGGTTAAATTGATGACCTAAAAATGCGTGCAAGTTCTATAAACCAGGACGGAGGTAGTATCTGATATTCTG